>NW_016806331.1:6265963-6413243 GCF_001698545.2 Rhinopithecus bieti
AGGCAGGTGGATCACTTGAGGTCAGGAGTTTAAGACCAGCCTGACCAACATGGTGAAACCCTGTCTCTACTAAAATTACAAAAAAAATTAGCCAGGTGTGGTGGTGCATGCCTGTAGTCCCACCTACTCAGGAGGCTGAGGCAGGAGAATTGTCTGAACCCAGGAGATGGAGGTTGCAGTGAGCTGAGATCGTGCCATTGCACTCTAGCCTGGGCAACAAGAGCTAAACTCAGTCTCAAAAAAAAAAAAAAAAAATAATAATAATAATAATAATAATAATAATAATTTCCTCACTTGTTCTTAGTTTTTTTTGCTCATTTTGTTTTTGTTTGTTTGTTTGTTTTGTTTTAAGACAGAGTCTCACTCTGTCGCGCAGGCTGGAGTGCAGTGGCAGCAATCTCGGCTCACTACAATCTCTGCCTCCTGGGTTCAAGCAATTCTCCTGAGCCAACCACCCGAGTAGCTGGGATTACAGGCATGCACAACCACGCTTGGCTAATTTTTGTATTTTTAGTAGAGAAGAGGTTTCACTACGTTGGTCAGCCTGGTCTCGAACTCCTGACCTCAGGTGATCTGCCCTCCTTGGCCTCCCAAAGTGCTGGGATTACAGACGTGAGCCACCGCACCTGGCTGGCTTGTCATTAGTTTTATCACCCAACTGTGACTCTCCTGGCATTCTAGCCTAGTCTTTCCCTTTTAGAAAAAGAAAAAACTGATGCATCTGGTAAGTTTCTTTAACTCTACAAGCTCACCTTACGTGTCTTTCTTTTTGTTACCTTATTTTTTTGAAAGAACCTAGGACATTTGACTTACAGAGTTTCTCACTGTTTGGAGCTGGCTGATTTCATCCTCAGAGTGCAGTTCAACATGTTCTCTGTCCCTTTTATTCTCTGCAAATTGGTTGCTGAATCCAGAAGTTTTATCTGCCTAGGTCTGATCTTTTTGGCAGGATTACGCACGATGTTATATTCTCTCATTGAGAAGCACGTAATGCCTGATTGTCTCTCTTTTTGTGGTGTGAAAGTGATTACTGTTCCATGTGTAGATTCATCAGTTCATTGGATGTTGCAAAACAGTAATCTTCTATCATTTCTTTTTTATTAATTTGTGGGAATACTTTTCAAAGAGGTATCTCTCTTCAACAAGTATCTGATTCCTCACTATTGTGGTCGATATGGGAAAGCAAGAACAAATGCTCGATTCATTTCCTTTATTTGACTATTTTCAATAGAATAAATTAGTTTCTGAACAATTGAAAAGACCATTCAAAGTAACCGATCAATTGTTGTTTTTGAAATCTAATCTCACATTTTAAAATTTAGATAAATGATAGCCAGAGAGGTTAAGCAACTGACTTAAGATCACACAGCACTTTGGTGGCAGAGCTGCCTCCCCACTTCATTCTAATCTTCTCCTTTGGAGCAGAACCCCAGACCTGGAACCCTAGTCTCAAAAATTATTCATGAGAAAATCTGAAATGGGTGATAAAAATTCAAAGCATTACCCAACTTCCTCTGCTGTCTCATGGCCTTCACTGTGCAGCCCTGCAGGCAAGTTGACACTCATTGTTAAGAGACAAATGCAGCCTGCAGCTTTTGCACTGCTCCTGAGAGGGGCTCAGCTGCCAACCTTGGAAATTTTGCCCGTTGTCAGGGGGTCGTGGGAATGTGCCCAGGTTGCTGTAGGGAAGTTTTCAGCACTGGCTGCCACAAAACACTCTCTTGCCAAATCCTGTCTTGCTGATTTTCAGCAGAAAAATGGGAAGTCAGAGAAGAAAGCTGCAACCTATCAGTGAGAAGGGAAATAGCCAAGAAACTGTCTTCCCACCATATTAACTATGTTAGAGAGAGAGAGAGAGAGAGAGAGAGAGAGAGAGAGAGAGAGAGAGAGAGAATTTGGTAGAAGTTGGGGGAAAAGATGGTAGAGAAAATCATCAAACAGTTAAAAAGAAGGGAGAGTATGTTGTAATTGTGTGTGTGTGTGTGTGAGAGAGAGAGAGAGACTGCTTACAGCCTTAAGACTGTCTAGCAGTCCATCTGTTCACACCTACTTATGTAGCTGGTGACCTCAGACCCAACCACTTGTCCTGCTCTGACCCTTCTCTGCTCTTCTTCCTGCTGCCACCATCCTCCCCCCTCGGGGGCTCCCAGGGTAGGGGGAGAGTGACAGCAGTGGAGAGGGGCCAGCGGGAGATAAGGACTTGCTATTTTATGTAGAGATGCCAATCCCTGCTAACTTGTGGGCTAGAGAGCCAGTTAAGGACGGGCACAAGGCTGCTGAGGATAACTTGGGTCTGTGTTTGAGATGCACTGTTGTGGTTACCCTGGCTAGAAAGGAGACTTGTTTGGACTGTACTCTTGCAAGCGAGATGAAACTTGACAGTGGGAGATACGGCCTGTACCAAGTCAGAAAATTAGGAACTTTGGGCCAGCAGGTCCCCAAAACCTGATCACTCTCATTCTCTTTATGGGCAGAAGATCCTAGAGGACTTTAGCCTTGTACAAGGAGAGAGGGTATAGCAGGCAAGATGCTATAGGGAAGTGTTTTAAAATTTCAGGTTGTAAAATGAATTTAGCGAGTTATGAGCAGAATATTATGAAAAAGGAAATAGAATAGACCGTACATCAGACCAGCTTGCTTTACATGGAGAAGGTGAGTGTTGCTTCTTAAATTCTTTTTCAGTATTTTGTGTGCACACTTGTTTGCATGTGTGTATGTATATATACTGGGTTACATCATGCTTCTTATTGTGGGCCACAGTCAAAAACTGAACATTATTGCTTTTTTTTTTTTTTTTTTTTTGAGACAGAGTCTTACTCTGTTGCCCAGGCTGGAGTGCAGTGATGCGATCTCAGCTCACTGCAACCTCTGCCTCCCGGGTTCAAATGATTTCTGGCTAATTTTTGAATTTTGAGTAGAGACAGGGTTTCACCATGTTGGCCAGGCTGGTCTCGAACTCTTGACCTCAAGTGATCCATCCACCTCAGCCTCCCAAATTTCTGGGATTATAGGCGTGAGCTACTGTGCCCAGCCCGTTGTTGCTTTTTGTTTGTTTGTTTGTTTGTTTTTTGTTTCTGAGACGGAGTCTCGCTCTGTTACCCAGGCTGGAGTGCAGTGGCATGATTTCGGCTTACTGCAGACTCTGTCTCCCGGGTTCAAGTGATTCTCCTGCCTCAGCCTCCCGAATAGCTGGGACTACAGGCACACGCCACTACACCCAGCTAATGTTTGTATTTTTAGTAGAGATGGGGTTCCACCATATTGGCCAGGCTGGTCTCAAACTCCTGACGTTGTGATCCACCTGCCTTGGCCTCCCAAAGTGCTGGGATTACAGGTATGAGCCACTGCAGCTGGCCATTGTTGGTTTTTAAAGAAATTGTTAGGGGTGAAGAGTTGGATTCACTCTGGGCTCTGGCACTACATAGCTCTGTGATCTATGGAGTGTTGTTTAACTTCTCTGAGCTTCATTTTCCTCATTTATGAAGTAAATGAATGACACCAAAGCCTTCCAGTCCTCACATTTTATAATTTTTAGGATAAATGAGAATTCAACTCTCTTTTAAGGGGTCTCAAGGGAGGAGATGACATTTTCTCCAAGTAAGGACTAACTAGTACCAATATACAATAATTCTCATCCAAAACACCTCTTTGTCTTCAGGCTCAGTTCATTCATTCGTTCATGCACCAAATATACATCAATGTGCCAGACACTGTTTCAGATGCTGGGAAGTCAACAGTGGAATAAAACATACAGATCCCTGCACCTGTGGTATTTACCCTAAAACTCCCCGTGGCAGTTTAGGTTTCTTTTTCATTTACCACATATGTAAAATGAAACAAAAATGAAAGCCTTCTGTAGACTTGAGAGAATGGTTATTGTTTTTTCAATAACTGCTTTGTATCCTCAGTTTGTCTTTCCATAAAACGGGAATGTAATCATGGAATGCTAGCAATACAAAATGTGAAGGCTTCTGCAGGTCTATAACGCTCAGAAGGGTGAGCTGACCTGAAAATCCCAAATAAATGGAAAGCTGAACATTCCAGACTGGAAATTATTATTTCCCTTGAATTTTTTTTTTGTTTGTTTGTTTTTATCGGGGAACACTCGAAACCACAGACCATTCACTGAAAGGCAATTCACATTAAAAGGTTCCGTTTTGGCTTCTTGACATATCCATCTGCTCTCAGGAAATGGATGAGAAACTTCCTCAGGGAACTTTGGGAAGGGGCTGGCATGTTTCTGGCTTGCAGACCCGGGACTCTCTTGTTTGGAGGAGGAGACGGATCAGTTGAAACCTGCAGGCTCTTGGCTTCCAGGATGCTTAAATTGAAAGCCTTAAGAAAGCTGTGGGGACTTGGACAGCTGGAATTATCCTGGCCACCAGAGGGCATTAGGAACCTGTTGGTCACACCACCAGGTAATCTGCCATTTCTGTCTGGGTTATAGCTTGGCAGTTTTACACAGGGTTAGTTTCATGACCTTTTCAGAGCATGAGGGGCCGAATCAGACTCCCAGAATGCCAAAGAAAATCAAATTGACAGGCTTAAGCTTATCTCTCTCCTCTCCCAAAATTAAATGTGCAGGTGAGCTCATTGATTTAACAGGTATCCTTTGAGTGCTGCTTGCGTACTGCCTCTAAACTAAGTTCTGCGAATACGTTCAAAAAAGCAAAGCCTCGGCTCCCCAGGGGCACACAGTCTAGGCTTTTCCATAGACAATAGGCAAATGGCTCATTGCCCACTAAGGGAACTCCACAGGGTCCTGAATCTAAAGCAATGAGGTTTTTTCTTAGGGTGAGGTGAAGGCTCTGGGGGTTAGGATCATCATCTTGACACTTTCAAATGAGAGAATGTAGATGTCTGTGAATGGGATTAGGAAAGTGGCCTTTTGAAGCCTTTGGTATTGTAGCTAAACTTTAGAACACCAGTGTGGGAATGACTGTATAGACTAATGGTAAATCCTAAGCCAGGAATCACTGTCCCACCGCGTAAACTTGACGGAATAATCAGCTTTTGTGGACTTAACGTTTTCTCAGCCACTCTCAGAAAAGGTCAGGACTCTATGACTGTTACACAATAGAAAACAAAGTGAAATGGAAAGGAATTCTCATATGGCATTACACTGGTGGAGAAACCCAATTGGGATTTTCTGCCCCTTTGTATGTTTTACAGCTACTTGTTTGTTTGCATGGCTGATAACTCCCCCTCACCCCGCACTGTTCTTACTTTGTGTAGATACAGGATCTAGGTTATGTTAAAACTAGTATTGGAACCTGGAAGTGACTAATTGCCCAACCAAAGGATCAGAATTCTATTTTATTTTTCACAGTAACTTGGATGACTTGATGTGTAAATGGATGGCATGTTACAGCTCACTGTTTTCTAAGAAAACAGCAGAATTGAGTGAAGATAAATTCTGAGACTCCCTCCCTTTCCTCCGCCACAGCCCTTGAGCCAGAGGGTGTTGTCCATAGGACAGACTGAAGGAGTTTGACAAGACTACCGATGCGCTAAGGCACTCATGGGTAGTGAGCATTTAGACATAAGTGGAATTCACTCGGATGTACCGGGACTCTGGTAGGACAATTTGAATTATCTCTAAATTACGCTAAGCATGAATTCATGCAGGATAACTCTGCCTCCTAACACTGATGCTGACCCAGCCTGTCAATATTTACATTTTTGTGTTTTTCTAAGCTAGACCTCTGAAGACAAAAGCCCACTGCAGCTGAAAGCAGAATGTTGCTTCTATCCTCCAGATAAAGTACAGTATCTATTGTCTCAGAAGACTAGATGCAATAGGACAAGAATTGAGCTGGTGTATTACACTTGCCCTCTTTTTTATGTTATTATTATTTACCCAGAGACAACGCTGATTAATCTTTACCAACGACAATAGGAAAAGAAATATGATTACATAGTTTGGTTTTTTAGGTAGTAAAAAGACTTTGACCTGAAATTAAGAAGACTTAGGTTCTCAATGCAGTTCTTTGTTTTATCACATAACTGCTGTGCCAGTGCTTTTGATAATTATGGTAATTTGGAAGGAGCACACCTGGCTGGAAATCCTTCCTTTGCCTCTTACTATGGGACTCATGCAAATTGCATAATTTCTCTGGTCCTCTTTTCTCACCTATAAAGTAGCATCCCACCTATCCTACTTCCCTTATTGAGTGTTATATGTGTAGCAGTGTTTTAATCTCAAAGGGCTGTGTACATACAGAAGTTGGCGTTTATGTTGGTAACTGTGCCTCAGTCATCTGATCTGATCTCTGAAATGCCCCATTCTTGCTCCCCTGACACTGCTAAGAACTTGCATATCTCAGCTGGGACACTTCTGGTATCTGTCTTGCCTGCCCTTCGCTGTCTTGACACCCAAACAGAAGTTTCTGAGAGTGAGACTGCGATTGTCAATTATTCGTCTTTGGTTTTTAAAATGTGCCCACCATCCAGTCCCCTGGGTGCTCGTTACCACAGCAGAGCCTAATTACCTGTAGACAGATGACACATGCTTGAAACTCTGGGACTTTTGCCTGCAGTCAGCATGGATTCCTGCAAACAAGGACCTGTGAAAAATAAAGAAAGGCTTTATTTCTGCTTTCAAAGTCTGTGACTTAGGTGCCTAAAAATATAGTTCAAACAAACTAACAACAAAACCCACAACAAGCAGCCCAAAGCAAGAGGCTTTAGAACATTTACAGTGTTCTTTCTCTAAAGGCGTAGTGAGTGCTCACTTCACGCTTTCCTTTAGTGTTGAACAGTAGTTCTGTAACTTACCCTCACTGAGGTCCAATGAGTCCAAATTGTGGTGGAGCTGGACTTATTGAGTCACAAGATCAGACTTTAGAATTGTGTTCTCCGTCTCTGCCTTGTGCCTTTCCCTCTCTGACCCCCTGTGCCAGACAGGCCGATTCTAATCAGCACAGGGAGGCCTGCAGGTGGCTGAGACTGTGAGTGTTACCGTTATGAGGTCAGGGACCAGCCATTCAGGACTCATGGAACAGAAGATTTGGGGACAAGAAAAAAGGAGTATATAGAAGCAAAAAAAAAAAAAAAAACGGATGCCAAAAAAAAAATTGTGTGTTGGGGAATCTTACTGAACAGAGGAGAGAGAAAGAAACGGAGGAGGAAAGGGGAGTGAAAGTGTTATGATGGGGTGGAAGGGAGGGAGATAGGATCTGGGGAGAAGCAGATTTCTTGCCCCAAAGTCTCAGAGAGAGAGCAAAACCAAATATTTTCTAGCAAAATCAGTTGTGCCCAGATGTCCTTAGATGCTCCATCGGTGACTCCGGTACTGCCAGGGAGTCCCACCTGCAGAATCATGGTTCTCTGCCTACACAAGACCCTGGAACCAGTCCCCTTCTGTTTGTCCCTGCTTCACCCACCAGTAGCAGCTGCAGACCACATCCCGTAAGAGCAGTGAAGCCATCTCTTCTTCTTGAGAGCTGGAAGAGCACATGCTTACTGAAGGTTTGAGGAAGGACAAAGAACATCTAGAAAGAAGATGCTGGCAAAGAGAACTTCCAGATCACTTTAAGTAGGGAGAGGCTGTGCTAGAGTGAAGAGAGCAGAGAGTGTGTCATTAGAAGATATGAGATCAGGCCCGCACTCTGCCACTTAATTACTAAGTGACTTGCTAGGCAAGCTTTATTTTATTTATTTATTTTTACCTGTAAGACACATCTCCATCTTCATGCCTATCTAATGGTTTGAGAAAATGGAAGAAACCCCCAAAGTGCCTTGTGTGCCTCCCATAGCACACCTCACTGCCTCACGTTTAAATATTTGAATAACTTATCTTCTTTAGTACGTTATGTGTTCATTGAGGGCAGGACGCTCATACATTTACCACCTAGCATGGTGCCTGGCATATAGCAGGTATAATAAATATCTGCAACAGATATCTAATAATTAAATAAATGAGGAAGATGATGGCCTTGGGAATCCTGGTAGGTAGAGCTCTGGAAATCATAATGTCAGCTCTGGAACAAATCTGCTATTATTTAGGGTTGATGTAGCAATTGTGGTCTTGGTACTATTGGCTTAAGTTAACATTCCCCCAGAGATTTAGAAATACCCAGTGACCCCTTGCACATCCCTGATTTTTTCATTTTCAATTAAGGAATTAATTTAATCTTGCCATTTTATTATTATTGTTTTTTGAGGCAGGGTCTTGCTCTGTCACGCAGGCTGCAGTGCAGAGGTGCCATCACGGCTCACTGCAGCCTTGACTTCCAGGGCTTCAGCGATTCTCCCACCTCAGCCTCCCTAATAGCTGGGACTACAGGTGTGCACCACCATGCTCGGGTAATTTTTGTATTTTTTTGTAGAGATGGGGTTTTGCCATATTGTCAGACTGATCTTGAACTCCTGGGCTCAAGCAATCTGCCTGCCTCAGCGTCCAATTTTGATATTTTTAAGTTAAAAATATTTTTTATTGTTTTGAAAACAATTATTATGAACAAATGAAATCTATAATGATACTACCTAATACAACATAGAAAATTATGTTATATATAAATACATGTGTTGTATATGTATGTAATACATATACATACACAGAGATACATAATGTGGTAAGTGTATGTGTATTTTTATTCCACTTCCAGCAAATATATGCAAAAGTTATCATAAACTAGTTAATATAGAGTGGATATATGTTTATATTTTTAATTAGTTGCATTTCTTTTTTAGTGGAAATATAATGATTTCCTTAGTCAGTTTGTTATTTGGTGTTTTGGTTGTTGTCAACTTTTCACTTAAATAAACATTTTCTCTTGCAGAATAAATAATAATTATTGCTCTTAAAGAAAAACTAAAGCCATTTGCTGGGTGCCTATCATGTACTTGCCACTTTACCTGTGGTGCATCAGTTAATGTTCACAATGCATGATGTGCATGTTATTTTTCCTCTTTTATGCAGAAAGAGACTGAGCCGAGAGAAGTCAGTAGTTCAGCTAAAATCACACAAGCCAGTGAATATAGCGCCAGGATTCATACTCAGGTCTGCCTAATTCCGATGCCCCCACTCCCCCAAACTGCAACACTCTTAGGAGCAGGATTGTAAGGTCAAAAGATATTACTAGCTTTGTGGTTCTAACTACATTTTCCCACATTGCTTTCCAAAAATGTTGTGCTGATATAGAAAGCCCAACCCTGAGAACATACTGTTTTCCCCATAATTTTGTCTGATTTCATTTTTTAAGCTAAGAAACCCCAAAGACCTATATGCACTCTCTTTACTTTTTATTTAGTTTTTATTTTTGAGATGGAGTTTTGCTCTTGTTGCCCAGGCTGTAGTGCAATGGCACGATCTCGGCTCACTGCAACCTCTATCTCCCGGGTTCAAGAGATTCTCCTGTCTCAGCCTCCTGAGTAGCTAGGATTACAGGCACATGCCACCACGCCCAGCTAATTTTTGTATTTTTAGTACAGATGGGTTTTCATCATATTGCTGAGGCTGGTCTCGAACTCCTGACCTCAGGTGATCTACCCATCTCGGCCTCCCAAAGTGCTGGGATTACAGGCGTGCACCATCGCCCCCAGCCTGCACTCTCTCTATTACCTTATAAGTGATGGACTTAGAGCCAAATTCATCTTGAGCTTGAGTATTACCTCCCTGGAATGAAGCCTCGATTGTATCACAGTCTGCCCTGAGCTCACCTGGTCCTGGACTCCTGCCCTTATTCAAACGTAGATTTCCTGCTCTCCAAACCAGCGATGAAATTTCCACTCCTGCCTTGCCTCTTATCCTTCTTTATCCCTCTGAGAAATGGAGCAAAGCATATTCTGTCCATGGGAGAGATTGGGGCCCTCTGCTTTCTTTGACCTCTTGGTGTTTCCTTCACTGCATTAATAGCAGTGCTGGGGTAACATGTATCAGATACAGAACTAACCAATAAACAGCAGGAAGTGTAATTATGGGGTAAGGAGGCATTGGGAAACGTCCCTACAAATTCAGGGACCATTTGCCCATAATACATTCTTTTAAATGGAGGCATGAATTTAATGTTCCACATGGGAAGGAACCAGAGGAAGTACAGGGGGTTTCTTTCTATTTGTTCCTTCTCTGACGAGCTGCAGGATACGTGAGGTACCTTCAGATCCTTCAACCCATAGGTCTTCGCCTGAGGAGTAGGCAGATCCTGCAGAGATAAACCTTCAGAGGTCATCCAGGACCCCAGTCCCACCCCCACCCCAGCTTCCAAGAAGAGGGGCTGCACAGAGCAAGCTCCCGATGAGAAGCAGTTCTCTGACCTTCACTGACTTACGCTTTTCAATTGCGTCTTCTGTAACCCTTGCGCAAGAATGACCTTGGGTGGCTTAGTAGTCAGATAGGACTGTGTCTGCAGAAAAAGTGGTTGTTCTGAGAAGATGCAGTTCAAGTCATCATTTATTCAAGGTTGTCTAATGAAAACAAGTGGTTATTATTTGTACAGTGGATGATCTCAGAAGGGCTTAGAAGAAACTGTTAGTGGTCTTAGAAATCCATCATCATCATCACCATTTTGTTTTTTTTTTTTGAGACAGAGTCTCGCTTTGTTGCCCAGGCTGCAGTGCAATGGCGCGATCTTGGCTCACTGCAACCTCTGCCTCCCAGGTTTAAATGATTCTCCTGCCTCTGCTTCCTGAGTAGCTGGGACTACAGGCGCATACAACCATGCCTGGCTAATTTTTGTATTTTTAGTAGAGACGGGGTTTTGCCATGTTAGCCAGGCTGGTCTTGAACTCCTGACCTCAGGTGACCCACCCACCTTGGCCTCCCAAAGTGTTGGGATTACAGGCGTGAGCCACTGTGTCCAGTCCATCATCATCATCATTGTAATAATAATTATTATTCTTACTGGTATTTATTGAGCACTTATTGTGTACTGGGCACAGTGTTACGTACTCTGCACCACATCTCGTTTAATTATTCCAACAACCTTCTGTGATAGTACCAGTATTATTATGTTTTCATAGATGAATGCTTAGCTCCCTCTCTTATTGATATGCTTTGTTCAAATGTAATTTTCCTTATGGGGCTTACTCTGACTACCCTATGTCATCCCTATCCCCCTTGTCTTTGCATAACTCTCGCCACCTTCCAACCTGTTTTTTTATTTACTTAACCGTTATGTCCATTGCTTAGCTCTTACCCCCAACCCATGAGAATGTTTGCTCCTCAAGGAGAAAGATTTTGGTGTGTTTTGTTCAGAACAGTGTCTGATTCATATAACTACTCAGTAAACTTATTCTAAGGCTAAATGAATGGATGAGTAAACCAAGGTTGAGATAGTGAGCAAGTCTCTTGAAGTCCCTCAATAACTGGATAGTGGAGCAGGGACGGAACTTTGCCTCACTCTAGAGTCTTGGGGTTTCACCACCCCACAACACTGACTCTCTTTCAGAAGATATTCTCGCCGACACATGCATGCCCTTTGAAAGGTAGTTCATATTTGCTGAAATGCATTCAGAATGGCCTACGCGCGTCTTGGAGAAGCAGGTTGGTATGAAAGTCCCCTAAGGCTGCCAGGCTGCCTTTTCTTTTTTCTTTTGTTTTTTCTTTTTTTTGAGACAGAGTCTGGCTCTGTTGCCAGGCTGGAGTGCAATGGCGTGATCTCGGCTCACTGCAACCTCCGCCGACCAGGTTCAAGGGATTCTCTTGCCTCAGCTTCCCGAGTAGCTGGGACTACAGGCGTGCACCATGACATCCAGTTAATTTTTGTATTTTCAGCAGAGATGGGGTTTTGCCATGTTTGCCAGGATGGTCTCGATTTCTTGACCTCATGATCCGCCCGCCTCGGCCTCCCAAAATGCTGGGATTACAGGTGCGAGCCACCGCGCCCAGCCAAGGCTGCCTTTCCTTTGGGCCCCATTTATCTGAAATTCCAAAGCCTTGTCTTGTTCTCATGATGACATTGCTATCTTTTCAGTCAATGCATAGCAGAGCCAGGGGGTGTTTGGTCTTGGGATGGAGCGCTGTATTCTTGGTGAACTTCAGGACGCCTTAGATCTTGGTCAGGTGAAGATCATTTTTATCATTAAGGTCTTTGATCTGGGTAGGATGCAATTCTCTGACCATTTACTCTTCTGCCAGGGTAAATAATGTTGTTAGGTTCTCAGACACTTTTTTCCAAGCGACTCATTTCTTCTTTCCGCAATTCTTTGTGTGTTAAAAAGATTTAATAGCGGCTCTCCTGTTAGTCTACTGGTTAATGAACTAACTTTGCCATTATGCCTCATAGGCAAAACGGTGACTTTGCAGCTTGCTATTAGTGTTTTCTATTAAAATATAGTCACTGTTACTTTTTGGACCGATATGCATCTTGGGAGTTCTAGGTATCATGCACATACACACAACCTTTGTTCAAAAACCACATATCTGCCATTGCAGTAGCTCAGCCAACAGTTAAATTGGTATCTTATTACTGAGGTTTCTTTCATTTTTTCTATTGCATCAGGCTCTTGTAAGTTTTAGAAATAAATAAAAATGGTTTTAGCTTGGGTTGAAAGAGGATTTTCCCCTAGGGCTGATTTCACTATAATGTATAGCTTAATACAAAACCTAGCATGCGGAATACAGTTAGTCTTCAAAGTGGATTAGGGTTGGTGTGCTTTGGGCATTTCCAAGGCATTAGTTACAGTACATTGAATTAGCTATACCAGTTGCTTCTCTTGTAATGAAAGGTGTAGAAAGATCCCCTGCTTGAATAAAAGACCAAAATGCCATCTTTTAACTTCTATTGAGTGTGATGGAGATGATAATTGAATGGCAAAACCACTCCTGTTGTAAAGGAGCAATGAAGCATTCTCTAGTTCCTTTAGAAAAAGCAAGTACAGAAATCTGAGATGCTGACCAGCCCAAGAGTTCTGTTCATACTAGTGATAATAATGATGTGATAGGAATAATGATCATAATCGTACCAATTGTTACCATTTTCTACTCCCTGCTACTCCACAGGCCTTAAAATAAATAAACCTCTATTTTAAGCTATTAACTTGACCTCAGTCTTTATTCATCTTTTTCTGTGTGTATGAGTAGGGAGCTACTGAAATGGTAACTGGATTTCATAAATGCAGCCTGTGTGGCACTGTTTAGAAAAGGTGGATTTTTATAGTGTCCTATGGTGGCTGTGTGATATGTCCCTGCAGCCAGGCATAACTTGTTGCCTGAATGGATATCATTACATGAGTGATGAAAGTGTGATGACTATACACGCGATTGCAGACATAAAAATGAAGTAACCATCAACTGTTTTTTTCTTTTTTTTTAGTGTGTGCTATGTGCTAGCGACTGAGCTAAGTGCTTTATGTGTATTATCTGTTTATCTTCCACAATAAGCCCTTGAGATGGGCACTATTATTATCAATCTGATATTCATTAGTTAACTGAGGCACTGAGAGATGAATGAACTTGGTAATAAGTGGTGAATCCAGGATTTGAACTCAGATTTTCTATATCCAGAACACTTATGGAAGACAAGGTAACTATCAGTGAAGTGCAAGGGCTACATTAATCTCAAACAGGTCATGTGATGGATATTAAGAATGCGTAGCCAGGGTACAGTGGCTTAAGCCTGTAATCCCAGCACTTCCGGAGGCCGAGATGGGTGGATCACGAGGTCAGGAGTTCGAGACCATCCTGGCCAACATGGTGAAACCCCGTCTCTACTACCAATACAAAAATTAGCTTGGCGTGGTGGCGTGTGCCTGTAATCCCAGCTACTCAGGGGACTGAGGCAGGAGAATCACTTTAATCTGGGAGGCAGAGGTTGCGGTGAGCTGAGATGGCGCCATTGCACTCTAGCCTGGGTCACAGAGCGAGACTCCGTTTCAAAGAAAAAAGAAAAAAAGAATGTGTAATGGTATTTTGTACAGGCACATGCAATCATTATGTAGTACAGATGCATTCATGACTTATCAAATCAGGTACTACCTTAGGATGGAGATGTTGACATTAAAGTCTGAAATCAATCCACGCTGAAGGAGAACAAGCAAATCATGTGAGAACATAAACTCTGGCATCAGAATTGATCTTTACAAATTATATGAATGTAGTAAATGATCACACCCCCAAAATATGCACATCTATCATGTATCAATAAAACAAACAGGCTGGGCGCAGTGACCCACGCCTGTAATCCCAGCACTTTGGAAGGCTGAGGTGGGCGGGTCACTTGAGGTCAGGAGTTCGGGACCAGCCTGGCCAACATGGGGAAACCCTGTCTGTACGAAAAATATAAAAATTAGTCAGGTGTGGTAGTGTGCGCCTGTAATTCCAGCTACTCAGGAGGCTGAGTCATAAGATCACTTGAACCTGGGAGGTGGAGGTTGCAGTGAGCAACCTGTAGCTGTGGCTATAGGCACATGCTTCTATGCCTGGCTAATTTTTAAAATGGTTTTTTGTAGAGATTAGCTCTCACTATGTTACCCAGGCTGGTCTCAAATGCCTGTCCTCAAGCAGCCCTCTCACCTTGGCCTCTCAAAGAGCTGGGATTATAGGAATGAACCACTGTGCCCTAACTATTTCATATATAAAATGTGGAAGCTGGCTTTCTTTCTCTAAGGTACTTTTCCACTTTGAAACTCAAATGGAATAAACAGATATTTTGGGGAAATAAAATGATGGCTTAATGTCAGCCTTCAAATCAGGACTGGCAGGCATCCTTCAAACAGAAAACCGTGGAAGAGGATGGTTATTTTTCTGGAGGGCTGGGCAGCACCAGAACACAAGTCTGTCAGGGTGTCCCAAGGGGAGTTGGAAGATTTGCCTATCTGGAGATCTCTGAAAGAGAGTAGGATGAAATCCCCTCTCTCAGGGATGGTTAAGCTGGGGGACCTTACCAGTAGGAGACAGAGGATTGAATAAACTCCGTTTCAGGGTATTTTCTTAAGAGTTGATAGATAAGCTGTTTTTTCCAAATACATTCTTGTTCCTTCCTTTAATTGCTCCTCAACAATTCATAGTCCAAACACCCTTACCTAAAAAAACCTGAACTTTGGTTAATCAGGAGTGAATGTTCTGGGCAAAAGGCATTAGTGTCCCAGGTTACTTCTCCCGAGACCTCCTCTGTGGTGTTGGCTTAGTGTGATATGATAATCTAAGGAACATTGTGACCACAGTCAGAGCTGCCCCTAGGAAAATGGCAGAGCTGAAGCAGATGATATTCTTCAGTTTCCTTCTCTCCAGAAGGGCATTGTGGCAGAAGAGCAATTTCTAAGGACTTCCAGGCTGGGAAATAATTGCACTTGGTGCCTCTTCAAACCTCCCGGCCCTGTTCCTTGTCCTCCCCTGTCCCTCCACCATCATTTTTTCATTCATAGACATTTACCGAGCATAAATGTAAGTGCTCAGTCTGGAGCAGTGAGCTTGGTAACAGACACCAATAATGAATGGGACATAAATCCTCTGCAGATGGCAGCCACAGTCTGAGGGTGGGTGGAAAATGCACATCGCTAATTGTGATACAAGGTGGGAAATGATGTGTTGGAAAGAGGTACGGGTAAACTGCTTTGAGGTTTTTTTACGCTAGTGAAGATTGATTAATAAATGAATATTGAGGACACTTTCAAAGGAGAACAGAAAGAAAATACATCATAAAAGGACAACCTGAAGAGCAAGAGTAGACAAGGACTTGCTATATATAGAACCTGGGAACTGTGGAATGCTCTAGAATCTTAGACTTGCAAGTGACCATAGAGGTTATCTGGTCTCAAACTCATAGTGATACTGTCCCCAGTAGGTTCACTCTGGGCTTTACCACCCCCACAGAAGGGAACTCATCATTTATTTTTGGATTAACAGCATCTGCTGGGCATGGTTCATGCCTGTACGGCCAGCACTTTGGGAGGCCAAGGCTGAAGGATTGCTTGGGACCAGGAGTTCAAGACCAGCCTGGGCAACATAGCCAGACCCTGTCTCTACAAAAAATAATAAAAATTAGCCGGGTGTGGTGGCACATGTCTCTAGTCCAAGCTGCTTGGTCGGTTGAGGCAGGAGGATTGCTTGAGGCCAGGAGTTTGAGGCTGCAGTAAACTATGATTGTGCTACTCCACTCCAGCCTGGGTGATAGAGACCCGGTCTCTTAAAACAACAACAACAACAAAACAAAACAAAACAAAAAAAACTGTCTGTTGCAAGAAGGGAGTAGGGGAATTTCTAAGTGTGTGTGTGTGTGTGTGTGTGTGTGTGTGTGTAAATGAGAGAGAGAAAGAGAAAGAGAGAGAGGGAGCAAGAAAAAGGAAGCAAAGCAGTAGACTAGATTTTCAGTACCCTAGTAGGTCTCTGCCTGAAGGACATATGGGGCCAATGAGTGCTGACTGGCTGTTCTTTGAGTTAAGGTGGGGAGATTTTATTATGGTGGGAATGGAACCCAGTGTCCTTGTTCCAAGGTCCAAGGTCCTGCATAGGTAGCAAACTTGCACGGAATGATCATGTGAACAAGCCTTCGGAAAGGAAGACTTTGCTCTGGCTAGTAAGATTTAAACCATTGCCTGACTACATTCTGGAAACAAGTTAGATCTACCCGTGGAAGCTAAATTAGAATCTTAAGATCACAGAAAGTCTACTTTTAAAGGTCTTTTATTGTTTACTAAGCTACGATTTCAACAGAGGATGGCAAACCTCATTTTAAGCAAATGAACATAGTGGAGGCTTGGACTCCGCAGTTTTCTCCTGTGGTCCAAAGTGCCTGCTTGGAGCCTTGAATCTGCAGTCCTTGGTAATAGGAGCCAGGAAGCACCAGGACTTACCGAACCCTGATGATTCATCTCAGATCTATAGGTAGACTTCTTAATAGGTAAGAGATATTAGAGACATTTGGGTAAAAATTATAAATTAGAGATATGCCTACATTATTAAAGACAGATGAGAAACTGATTATGTGGCCTGAACATGCCATGAAGAGAATGTATTGCTAATATAATAATTTATTGCAAGGGAGTTCTGCTAAATATTTGGGATAGTGTGTTTTTTTCTCTTTAATATTTAGAATTCAATACAAACTCCCAAGGAAACTTAGGGAACAAATAGAAACTGACTGAATTAAATAAGAAAACAAAGGGTATTGGTTTGCCAAATTGCAACTCCAAATTAATTAATTTGCCAAATTGCAAATCAGCTACATGTCTTCACAAATGATGACAGGGAGAACCTGTTTGAATGTGTATTTTACAGAAAGTCAAAAGAGAGCAACAGTGAAGTGGAGAAAACACTGGTTTGGGATTCAGAATACCTGGGTTTAAATCTTGACCTCTGCAGTGCTTCATCTCTCTGAGCCTGAGTTTCCTCATCACTGCAATGGGAAGGAATGACACTCACCTCAAAGGATTATTATGAGACTTAAATGACAAAATATAGTGCTTTGCTCATGAAATCTTAGGTGAATCTGAAAATTTTTAGGACACTGAAACATTTCTAATCTATACCTGACTAAGCAGATTTTTCATGTGGTTCAAGTCCTAGGTATCACATACTTGCTTTAAGGTGAAAGGGCAAGACCATGTAAATTAATTGTTTACAGACACACTTTTAGTAAGTAGTGATGTTCTTGCCAAGTTGTATATCAATCAAGTAAAATGTATTAGGGGAATTTCCTACATACAGGTATCCTGTTTATGTAAAGCAAAAAGGCCTTCCCAAGTGCCAGTAACCATTCTATACCTTTTATGCAAATCTACACGTCCGTGTGTTGGGATTAGTTCTAGTGAGGTATTTGTGTTTGATTAACTTCTTGCTCTGTGTGGGCTTATGAGGGAATTAGATGCACACAGAATGTTTGCCAACAAATTCAGACTGACTGTTAGGATTCCTCTGTGCAGTTTGTTTTTTAATTATTCTCAGAGGTCAAAATAATATTAGAAGTCATGAAGGTAGCGCTTGACTGAAAGATGTTTGATTTACATAAAACAGTTTCAGGTTCAGCTTCGTGATCTTGGTCTAAGATTTATCTTGCCTATGCCTCAGTTTCTCATCTATGAACCTGAGTCAGATAAAGTAGAAAAAGGATGTGCATGGAATGAAATAGCTAATGCTTCTTCCAGGTCTATAATTCTGTCACCTAAGGAAGGTGATATTTTTACTGCTTATAAAAATGTCCAACTGTCAGACAGAATTAATATGTCTTCCAGAGGTATCTGCTTACATCCAGGGAGTGGTTGATGGCACAGAAAACGAAGTTGTTTCTTTTCCTGGGAAAGGTGATATGTTTCATGTCTATTTGGACACCCAAAGTTATGCAACAGATGACTTCCTCATCTGAGTGTGCCTTATTCAAGTTTATCATTGAATTAAAATTTCATACTTGTAAAGAAACAATGTATTTTAATAAATATTTTCTGTAAAACAAATGATTTGAATTATATGAAGGATCATGCCAGATTCAGATTTTTTTAAATCTGTATTTTCATACATCAGGATTGCCTGAAGCAAAGTAGACCTTTCCAGTCGATAGACCCTGAAAGCTACAAAAAGACTTTGTAGATTACCTAGCGTAACTCATCCCTAAATCTCAGTTTCAGAGTGTTTAAAATGCCATGTAGTCACTGGATTGAGGCAAAAATGTGAGTACAGTGGTCCTGAGTCTCCATTTCTAGGAGAGGGATGGGGGTGGATACAACAGGGGTGCTTGCCACTAGGGGCAGCTCTGGGGCGGAGTGCAGCAGGGTAGAGGAAACGGACTATTCCTGAAAAGTGAGAACATCCCACAGTGTGAATTTCATTGAGGCAAGAGTTTGTGCCAAGTGCAGAATTGCATAGGGGTGAATAGTTTGCAGTTACTCCCTCAAGATGCATTGTTTGCAGAAAGATAAACCTGTCAGGGTACAGTAGGAATAGTTGTCCAGAGCTAGGTTACAGGGGCCACCAATGAAAATCTTCCATGGAGCCTAGTCTTCTTCAGCTCCTTCCTGTGTCATAACAAAGCAATTCCAATTTTTTGCTTGACATAATATTTAAAGGCTAATATCTCCCTGGTGTTTGGCAAACATCCTGTCCCATCAGAACAAACCAGGCAACTGTTTTCTAGGTTTTTAAAACCTTTTCATTACATTCATTATGCTTCAAACTGTTATTTTTGTAATTCCAATAACACACCATGCTTCCTACACTTGACCTCAGCCAAAAGGCCGAGAAGCGATCAAACCATGCTTTCTTTTATGCCTCAATGCCTCTGCACATGTGGGTCTTCTGCTGGAAATATGGCCCCCTTGTTCTACATGGAAAACGCCTCTGCTCACCTTCAAACCTTGACTAAGTACTGTCTTCTCTGTGAAATTCTCTCTGGATCAGGATTCTTCTCCCTGTTTTCACACTGCATTCGGTACACATTTCTCTTGAAGTGAATTTACCAAATTGTAGTTCTTGGATTGGTTTTCTTCTCCTTCCTCCCTTCCCCCAGATTTGAAGCAACTGAGGCCAGAGTCATCTTTGATAGGCATTCAAAAAATATTTGTAGGAAGCAGTAATCATTTTTCATAAACTTTCAGAAACTTCACACTACTCACTATTATGGTATGCTTAGAGTCTGGGAAGATTAAATACTTTTTGATTGATTTGCTAGATTACCAGGTACACCACGAAGCTCCAATTTTCTTAGCAGATATAGGCAGAACTCCATTGTAAATGGCATAATCATGCAGTCACATTTTGTTCCTCTAAAACATAACATCTACCAACAATAAAACACACACACACACAAATTAAAAGAAAAAAAACCTTATCCCCAACCCAAATGTTCCCTCTCCTCCCCTTTCTTCTCCCCTCCACTCCTCTCCTCTCTCCTCTTCTCTTTCTCTCTCCTTTTGCTCCCACTCCAACCACAAGTAACTTTTCACAGTCTAACTCTAGGCATTAGAAGGGTGTTTAACACATAGTAAATGCTCAAAAACTATTTGAGAATAGATGTCCCTCATTCCTTTTGCTGACTAATTTCTAGAAAGGGCAGTCTAATCTTGCAGCTTCCATTCATTCATTCCCTATCTACTCTTTAACCCATAGCAATCTCATTTCTTCTCTGACCACTCTACTGAAATTGTTGTCTCAAAGGTCATCAATGACCTAATTACAAAATTTAATGGAATTATCTCTGTCTTTCTTCTGCCTGACTTCATTATAGGATATAGTAACATTTATCTCTTTGAAATGTAGTATAATTTTAAAAGGATGAGTTTAAAGCAAAGAGACCCTAGTTTAAATTTGTGTTCATCTTCTACTAGCTGTGTGAACTTGGGCAAGTCACCTTGTAAAATCTCCCATCACCTTCAAATAGGACTTTTGATATTTGTTTCTCAGAGTTGTTGCAAGGGTCAGCTGGGATTTTGTGGGTGAAGCACTCAGCACAGCGCCTGGCTTAGTGTAGCCATGCAATAAATGCCTCCTTTCTCCCCTCGGCTTCCCCGTGATTGCTGTTTCTTGGTTTTCTTCCAGAGGTTTCTCCTTTTCCTTGCCTATCTCCTCTCATTCCACATTTTACCCCTGCCCTATTTCAGATTTTCTCCATCTTTTATCTGAACTATTTGCCATTCATATATATGGTCAATATTCCCAAAATATTGGCTGATTGAATGATAATCTCTTAATTGGTTTTTATGGTTCCTATCTGCTTTTTTCTCCAGTTCAAACGTCAAATTTCATGCTGTCACCAGAGTTGATGCTTCTCAAATACAAGTTAGTAATGTAGCCCCCTCAACACCAAAAAAAAAAGAAAAAAGAAAAAGAAAACCACCAAACCCAAACCAATCTGAATAGTATCCCTTGCCTAAATAATAAAATCTATAATTAAACACTAGGCTAGGTGTGGTGGCTCACACCTGTAATCCCAGCACTTTGGAAGGCTGAGATAGGAGGATCCCTTTGGACCAGAAGTTCAAGACAAGCCTGGGCAACATAGCAAGACCCTGTCTCTAATTTAAAAACAAAACAAAACCAAACCCTTTTACACTGCAATCTGACCCCTTGTTTGCCCAGCCTCATTGCCTAATCTTGTATGTCCTACCCTATGCTCTGACTTATCTTTTCCTATTTTCAAAACCTCTCTGTGAGTTTTCACTCCTCAATGCTTTTATTCAAACTGCTAATGCCCTATTCTTTTTTATTGAAATTCCTACTTGAAGTATTAACTTAAATACCAATTCTTCCATAGGACCTGCTTAGACTGCCTCTTTTCCTCTAGTTAAAATTTAATTCCACTCACACCTCTTGTGCACTTGTATTTTGCACTTAATTAATTCTGCTTTGAGAGATCATGTGTTCCAATGCACCATGTGTATCTTATTTATCTAGCTATGTCCCAAGGGCTTCCTGGACAGGGAGCCTTACACAGTGCTCTAGCTTAACAACCACTTGTAGAATTAAACTGCATTGAAAATCAACAACAATAGTCCTGTTTCTTATGAAGGGTATGATAAGGGAAACTTACACATAACAAAGGCTAACATTTATTGAGCACTTACTGTGTGCCAAACTCTGTTCTAAGTGCCCTACATAGCACGAACGCTTACAATCACTTCAGCAAGGAGATGCCATTTATTAACTTGATTTTACAGATGAGGAAACTGAGTTACAGCGAAGTTAAATAACTTAGCCACAATAAAACTGCTAGTAAGTGATGGAAATGGGTACAAAACTCAGGTGGCTTGACTTTGGGTCTGCACACTCAGTCACTTGTTGGTAGTTAGTATAGGCTGATGGTATTTTGCAATGCTTCTGAGGAAAGCAAGAGCAGAATTTCCAGCACATGCCACCTGCTTTCCTTGGGATGGACAGCCAAGGACAGATGGGGCAACCTCAGAGAGTCTTTTTCAGCCCTGGTTTGCACGTAAGTTCTTGCAAGATTTAGAGGACAAGAGATAATGTCCTTCTGTGCCTTGGTATTCTTGGTGTCAAGTATAAGGGCAGCCAAATGTTGTGCAAAACATTCTTCTTTGACGCCGAAGCCTTTTGATGAGCAATTACACCAATGAGGCTTATCTGGTGACAGTCCTTCTCCCGAGGTGACGTCATTGCTCACCCTGGCCCCTGTGAAGGCTGTTGGAAGCAAACAGCTGATCCTGTGCACTCCCCAAGGTTGAGAGCACTGCACAGGGCTCTGTTCTCCAAAACTGAGTCTCCGTCAAAGTCCTGAAGCATTTTCTCCCTTTTTCCTTGGAAGGAGAAGCTGGATGTGGTGGTTAGTCAACTGTGGTTTGATTTAGGTTGTATTTAACCAACATCAGCCTCCTCCTCCACACTCCTTCTCTAACTACACCAATTCAGTGCAGCGTCCCCTGACCCTTCTTAAAGTAGCGAGCCCCTCCCTGGGGAAATGAAGGGAGGACTCGTGAAAGAAACAGAAGGAGATACCCTGGGGAAGAGTTTAAGTTATTCCCTCCAATTCTTTCTCCTGTCTTCATCCCCGAGCCCTCACTTCCTTGCTTCAGTACCATCCTGGTAATTGATCCCTGCATTTCTAGTTCATCAGTGCAAGATATTAAAGCTGTTTATAGGTCTCAGGGAGGGTTTAGCATCCGGTGATCAAAATGCCATTGAGCCAGTAACAGGTCAGCTCAAACAGACTTTATTTTAGGTGTAAGTGAATTGCTTCTACTTTAAAAAGAAACCATCTGGGTCTTAGAGACCCACAGTAGTAGGGTGGGCTGGGCCTTTAAGAGATCATCTCTTTCCTGCCACCACCTCTAACTAGGCTCCAGTTACCTTTAAAAGATCTACAGAGAAGGCCATTCTCTACCCAGCCTTAGTCATTCATGCCAGTCCTTAAACATCCTTACCCTCAGTAAATGTTTATCATCTATCCCAAATCCCCCATGCTGCACTCTACAGAAATGCATTTCCTCTTGCTCAGCAGCAAAATGAGAGTTGCAGAGTGAAATCTGACCATCCTTCATTTTGTGTTTGAAGACAGTTAACATTGCTCTCACCATTGTCCACGTTTCTGTCCGTATTTCCAGGTTTCCTGCCAGCCGCAAATTCCACTTCTTCTATGCCCACTGCCTGCTTCTTTCCCTCATAATGGGCCAACCGTTGGGATTGGCCATTCTGAATGTTGTGTCAGGGAGAGACTCTGTGTCCCAGCGTTGAGAGTGGGGACTGTCTTTCTTGCAACAACAGTGTTGTGGGGAGACGTTCCTGTGTCCTTGGGAGTTCCTTGCCTTGGCATCCTGGAGCAAGTGCGATAATGTGTCTGGGGTGCCTGTGCCTTCCAGTTCACATTTACTTGGATGTGCACCCAGGAGAAATCTAGCCTGCAAGCTACTATGTTTCACTTAAATTTTCTCCTGGAAATTGAGTAATAATAATAATAGTTTATGAGTCTCCAGAAGTAATAGACAGGTGTTGGGTGTCTTGTATCTGTAGGAAAAGGGAGCCTTTGCAGCTGAGAATAAACAACAGTTGCTTGGTAATATGACCTCCTTTCATTTAAAGTCAGAGGCCTGGCTGCAGGTGGGAGAGGGGAGGCTGGGTTGTTCTGGCTACCACCTGTCTGGGGAAGCGGGGAATGGGGGCAAAGGTGAGGTCAGTTTCACAGAGAACTGTGGGGTTGCTGAGAGCCAAATATTGGAGAGAAGAAATATGGGAGTAGGGAGACTTGGGGAGCAAATGCAATCGCTGAGATTCTGATGCAGGGCATGGAAACTCTTTGGTTCTGACGTTGGCACCAGCTACTTTGAGAAATTGTTTCTCTACACTTTTGGAGGCCTCTAAACTGGCTTCAGAAGGCGTGAGTTCCAGTTCTGGCCTTGTCATTGATTAGCCATCGTCATTTATCTGTGCCCTTGGATAAACTACTGAATCTCTCTGTCCCACTTTCATCCATTGTAAAGGCCGCTGGGAAGACACAGTGTGATGTATGAAAGCTCTTTCCAAAAGTGTAGAGGTCACCAAACACATAAAAAGCACAGGATACTGGAGAGAATTAAAGGAAGGAGAAACTTGATTCTTTCCTCAAGGAGCTTATAGTCTTAACGGTAATGATGGCTCACAGCTGTAGGGCATTTCGTATTTCAAAGCAGTGCCTCATTTATTATCTTACTTGCCAGAGCCACGGGCAACAGAAACAGCTGGAAAGGGCTGGGGGATGTGTTTTGAACAGGGTTTTAATGGTCAAAAAGGTTATGGCTTGAAAAAAAGAAGGGACTGCAGGTGCAAGTGAGTAAGGACAGTGTTCAGGCTAAGAGTTCTGTGTATCTGCTTCCCAAGCGAGACATTTTAGCTTCCTGTTTGGAGGTTTTCTCTCAGGCCAGGTGAAATGTAAATGATCACTCGTAGCCACTGCTGTGCCCAAGGCTTAAATTAAATCTCATAGGATTTCAGGTTCAGAATCTACTGTGGGTGGGAAAAGTGGCTGAAGTGTGTGGGAAGAGAGAGCTGGTGGGCTTTTCTTCCTTGTAAGAGGTATACACTTAAATTCAGAGTGCCCAGAACAAACTTAAAGCTTCCCCCCTTGTTGTTTCTCCCTCTTCCCAAGTTGCCCATAGAATCTTCTTGCCCCTGTCTTGTGCACCATCCTTTTGTTTTTTTGGCCTCGAAGCAAATGGTAGTGTCCTGGCTTCCTTTCTTCCCATAAGCTCCTGAGACCCTCATCTTCTATGTCAAGAGCCCACCCAATACGCAGGTTCCTTGAACTGGGAAGTTATCAGATCTCCTGCAAAACACTCATCCTTGGAGGAAGTACAAGGGAGGGAACAAACTCTGTGGAACTTGGCTTAGCTCCGGATCCGGAAGTTTGGGATTACAGCGCAGACTCCTCAGCATGCCTGGAGCTGGAAGAGATGACCTGCTCCTTGCCAGGTCTGACACCTGATGGGAAGGGGTTTCTGCTTTCTGTGCTATGTCCGGGAGTTAAAATAGAGTGATACCAAATCACTCCTGAGAGGGCCAGTGGCTGGATTTCAGAAACGGGGCCGACATTCCAGGGAGTCACTTATGGGTGGGCCTGGCCCTGGCTTTTCAGCCGCAGCATCTCTCTCCCTGAGGAAGACATATTTCCCTCAGTTTCCCAGCCTCTCAAAGGTTGTGTAATGTCAGGATGCCTTGAGCTTTTCCATACTTGACAAGTGTCATTGCAGAGCTTGGCAGACCCATAGCCAGCTGTCAGCCCTTGATGTCTTGCTGAACTGCAGGGATGTATTTACTTGCAGTTAATTCTTGTGGTCTTTAGGGGTGTGAATTTTCCTCAGCTTTAGGACCCTTGTGAAATGTGACTTTTGTCCTGGCACGGAAGCTGGGTATTGGCTGCCAGATGGAAACTGGACTCTGAGAGCGGCAGAAAAGAGGGATGGATCAGATTGTGGACTTCACGGTATATTCTTGGGTGATTCTCATGATCTCTTTGAAAGTTACTGACCAGGCTGGGTATGGTGGCTCACGCCTGTAATCTTAGCACTTTGGGAGGCCAAGGCGGGCAGATCACTTGAGGCCAGAAGTTTGAGACCAGCCTGTGCAAATAGCAAGACCTCATATCTACAAAAATAAATGAAACTTAGCTGGGTGTGGTGGTGTGCACCTGTACTCCCAGCTGCTTAGGAGGCTCAGGTGGGAGGACAGCTTGAGCCCAGGAATTCAAGGTTGCAGTGAGCCATGACTGCACTACGGCACTCCAGCCTGGGCAACAGAGTGAGACTTTGTCTCTTAAAAACAAAACAAAACAAAACAGTTACTGACCCAAGAGACAAATGCACTGGGCTAGGGATGAAGGAGGAGAATGGGTGCTACAGCCTTGCTCTAGGAGCTGGGCTGGGTTAGACTCAGTGCCCACAGAGAGCACCTAAATAGGACGGATCAATTCTAGGGTTGATGATCTCTTAGGGCCTGGGTCTAGAGAGTGAGTGTGGTTCAGCACATCTTGGGATGCTACCAGGACTGACCCAGACTTCCTAGGTTCCATGACATGGGGACATACTCGACTCTGTGACCCAGTCCACGGCAGACTGGAGCAGAACTGAATCAGCCCTCAGGAATGTAAGGGGGGGCGGGTACACTCAACTCCCTGGGGCTCTGTTGGAGGCATTGCTTTGCGGGTGCTCACCCACTCCTCATTTCATTCTTTGCTCAGGAGGCAGCTATAGTACTGGCAGCTGGCTCATGTACAGGGTTCAGCCCCCATTTTCCTTACTGGTCCTGTGTCCTTTGTCTCTCAGACCGTATTGTCTGTCTTTCCTTGGTGTATCATGTCTGGTGTCCTCAGCTCACGCCGCCACGGGAGAACCGTCCTCTCTTCTCAGCTTGTCATTTTGGAAGCAGCCTCCAGCAACCTTGCTTTCCCCCTCTGACTATACTCCGGCCTGCAGTGCCACTACCCACACCCCCAAATAATTCAAAGCGCCTTTCTTAGGAGACAAGAGCTAGTTGAAAAGTCTCCTCATTTTCCTTCAACCCTGTATCATGTGTGGCCTGAGAGAGTGAGGACTGACTTCATTGATTCCCCTTTCTCTGCACCCCCCACCCCCAAGGAAATAGCCGAGTTTGACTAATGGCAGCTGCCTGGCCAATCGTTGCCCTGAGAAAGTTTGGTTTGTGATCCTATTTCACCAGGCTGATTGGAGCAGCCTTTACTTGGAGGTAGAGTCCCTCCCCGGGGGAATCCGTGTACAGTTACACTAGCGGTCGCTGCCAGTGCTAGTCCATTCAGGATAGTCCCCCAGCCCCGCTCCTCTTCCTCCTTTTTTGTTTTATCCAGTGTCTCGCTTCCTCTCTCTCTCTCTCTCTCTCCCCCTTTCCCTCCTACCACTGCCTCTTCCTCCTGCTCTCTACCTCCCTGCAGCGCCAAGCCGGCCCCCCAACCTGGTCTGCTGAACGCAAACCGCTGAGAGTTTGCTGCACCGCCCCCTGGGGCCCCGGGCTGCCGAGTCCCGCTAAGGCAAAGACGCAGCAAGCCAGGGAGCGCAGCGGAAGAAAAACAAGCGGGCGCGCGAGGGGAGCCCCAGGAGGGCGACCGGGTGGCTGGCAGGCAGCTCCTGCCCCGCCCGGGTGGCCTCGCCGGCGGCTGACGGCCCGGAAGCCTCGCGCTCCGAAAAGTTAGACTCTGGAGGCGGCGCGCCACGCCGCGTCTCCTCGCGTCCCTTCCTCTCTGTGCTCCGGCAAAGCAACTTGGTCCTCCGGCCCCTGGAGAGGGGAGTGTGCCGCAGGCCGAGGGTGGGGAGCAGCCAACGGGAGACGCGAACGAGTCCGCTGGCGGAGGGCGCAGGGCGAGCGCAGAGGCGACGGCCCCCATGCCGGCGGCCAACATGATGGAGAACCGGCCGCTGCCCGCCCTGCAGGTGCCCGAGCCGCAGGGCGCGCCTGAGGGCAGCCCGGTCTGGTCCAGTTCGTCGACCCCCACGCTTCGCCGCCGGCGCTTCAAGATGCGCCGCATGAAGAACGTACAGGAGCAGAGCCTGGAGGCCGGGCTGGCCCGGGACCTACCCGGCGTCTTGGCTCCCGGCAAAGAGTTCTTGCAGCTGCCGTCCATCGAGATCACGCCCTCCAGCGACGAAGACACCCCGTGGTCCAACTGCTCCACACCCAGCGCGTCCCCCCGCCGAAAACGCTTCCTCCTCCGCAAGTGGCTGAGGGTGAGGGAGCGGAAGGAGTGCAGTGAAAGCAGGTACGTCCCCGTTCCGACCGTCTCCTTCCCTTCCCTCCCGTCCTCTCCAGAGCCGTCCAGGGCCTCGGGGCATCCTGGGGGAAACGTCCTGGGGGAGAGTAGGAGCCCGTCACCAGAGGCGCTTCTGGCGGGCGCTGCGCCTGGTCCCAGGGATGGTGGCTTTCAGGTTCCACACGTGCCACCCGCTTCCCGGCCCAGGGTGAGGGGCTTCATGTTGCACGACACGTTTATGTGGGGCTTCACGCTGCATTCCATCTCCCTTGCTCCCCACAGCGAAATAAATAATAATAATAACAGCAGCTAATAGTTATCGAGCGCTTACCATGTGCCGGCCACTATGTTGAGCACTTCATGTACTTCCAGATTCCATCCCTATGCAAACTCTCTGAGGTAGGTATTACTATGGCTCCCTTTCTACAGATGGAGATAGCAAAAGGCCAGAGAAGAAGTTAAGTGGTTTATATTTCTAAACTCCGTTTCCATCTTATTTTATGTTTGGCCACACTGGCTTGCCTTAACTGGCTCACTTGTGTGGAAGTGAAATATTGACATTGAGTAAGTCACATTTCCTACCCTATCAGAGTCTTTAGACATGGATACCTACAAGACTGTAGTTTGTACCAGCTACTTTTTTGCCTAGGTCAATGTGGCATCTGGGTAATGGGAGAAGTTTGAGCTTCCTTCACGTAGAGAACTGGTGCAGGGCGCCATAGAGCAGCTCTACACAGCTCTGGTCAGGACTGCTACTCTAGGGAGTTGTGTCTGAGGCAAGCCCTTTGCCTGGTGGAGGCCAGGGAGTCCTCACTTGTTCATTGGTACCACGAATCCTACATATTTACTTTGAGAGTCTAGGGCCCTGTCTCTTAATGGATTTGTGTTCTTGTGCAGAGCAACTGGATCACTTTCCCTGGAATTCCTTCTCCAAATCTGTTCGATTACATTGATTTCAATTCAGTAAATACTTACTGAATATTTCTATGAGCTCAGTCTAGTAACAGCTAATAGTGGTGATGTTGAGGAGGGTGTGGGCGAAGGATAGGTAGAGTAAGGGATTGTAGATGGTGAGAAGGAAAATGAGAGGACACTTGTATAAGAAATGAACACCTGGGCACAGTGGCTCACGCCTGTAATCCCATCACTGTGGGAGGCCGAGGCGTGTGGATCACTTGAGGTCAGGAGTTCGAGACCACCCTGGCCAACATGGTGAAACCCCGTCTCTATTAAAAGTACAAAAATTTGCTGGGCATAGTGGCAGGCTCCTGTAATCCCAGCTACCTGGGAGGCTGAGGCAAGAGAATCACTTGAACCTGGGTGCAGGGGCTGCAGTGAGCTGAGATCATGCCACTGCACTCCAGCCTAGACCACAGAGTGAAACTCTATCTCAAAAAAAAAAAAAAAAAAAAAAAAAAAAAGAAGACGACCCGTGGGAGCCATTGAAAAACATACTGTGCTATGTACTAGAAAAGAGAGAGTTCTGGAGAAGTAGAGGCAGACTTCTTGAAGGAAGAGGCTGACACCATGACAAATACAGATGGGTAGTAGAAAACAGCAGGAAAAGAATGAGGTTGGGTGCATAAGACTGGCTGAGGAGGACAATATGAAGAGTGGCAGGAGAAACAGGATGAGCCATGTGTCTTTGCTGGGTGGGGACTGAGGAGTGGGATTGGTTATGCACAAGATGGGCGTTTTGGGCCTTCCAGAGTTTCTCTTTTCTGTTTACAATAACTGAGCATGGTTCCCTCTGCAGGTGCAGATATAGAGCTTTGTTCCATGGATTTTTGTGGACCCTGGGGATAGAAGTTCCTTCTGTTTGGTACTTCATCCTGCTACCCTTTTCACAGAGCAGAGGGAAATGGGGCAAACTTGGTGGGAGCTAACCTTGAACTAAAGTAGTTTGTCAGGCTGGGGGCGGTGGCTCGTGCTTGTAATCCCAGCACTTTGGGAGGTGAGGCGGCAGGGTCACCTGAGGTGAGGCGGGAGGGTCACCTGAGGTGAGGAGTTTGAGACCAGCTTGGCCAACATAGTGAAACCTGTCTCTACTAAAAATACAAAAAACTAGCCAGGTGTGGTAGCGGGTGCCTGCAATCTCAGCTACTCAGGAGGCCAAGGCAGGAGAATTGCTTGAATCCGGGAGGTGGAGGTTGCAGTGAGCCAAGATCATGCCATTGCACTCCAGCCTGGGCAAGAAGAGCGAAACTTCGTCTTAAATAAATAAATAAATAAAGTAGTTTGTCATGACTTACCGGCTTTTCCCTCAAATGTAAAAGAAACTAAAAGAGACCTTCTTTTGATCTTGACATTCTGTCATATATACTGAGGACAAAATATGGTAAAAAGAGCCATGTGTAATGGCATGGCGTGTATTCCCAGCTACTTGGGTTGTGGTGTGAGGATCACATGAGCCCAAGAGTTCAAGGCTTTAATAGGCTATAATGGTACCTGTGCATAATCGCTGCACTTCAGCCTGGAAAACACGGTGAGACCCCCACCCCCAGCTCTTAAAATGTTATATATATATATGTGTGTGTGTGTGTGTGTGTGTGTGTGTGTGTGTGTGTGTGTGTGTGTAATAAGAAAAAAAGTCTTGCATTGCTGGCTGGGATGGGGATGACTGTAGATTTGGTTAGATTTAGGAAGGTATTCGTGGTTTCAAGAGTTGTCTATGTGTGTAGTAGAACCTTTATTTTTGTTGGATTTGGGGACATATCCTTAAAATTTGGCAGGATTTTCACCTAGATGTAGTTCAGGCAGTTATTTTAAGTGGTGACTTTTTGGATTAGAAGAACCTATGTATCGGCCAGGCGCAGTGGCTCACATTTGTAATTCTAGCACTTTGGGAGGCTGAGGTGGGCCTCAAGAGTTCGCGACCAACTTGGGCAACACAGGGAAACACTGTCGCTACTAAAAATACAAAAATTAGCCGGGTGTGGTGGTGGATACCTGTAGTCCCAGCTATTCGGGAGGCTGAGGCAGAAGAATTGCTTGAACTTGGGAGGCGGAGGTTGCAGTGAGTGGAGATCTCGCGAGTGCACTCCAGCCTGGGCGACAGAGCAAGACTCCATTTCCAAAATAACAAAAAACCAAACCAAAACAAACAAGGACATATGTATCTGAAAAGGCAGACTCTGGATTCAAATTCAAATGTACGTGAGTCACATCTCCTCTTAGCTACTGTGGTACTGCCTTCTGTTGGAATCTATTTGGATTATGTGTAAAACAAAGCCCCATCATTTTTAGGCCTTGAAGATGAAAGACTTCTTTCCAAGAAAAGAAGCAATCAAGTGAATAAGTGCTTGTAGATACCACCAAGTGGCCTGAGAAGGAACTGGTGGTAGAATGTGGTAGCTCATGCCTGTAATCCCAGCACTTTGGGAGGCTGAGGAGGCAGACCATTTGAGTCCAGGAATTTGAGACCAGCCTAGCCAACATGGCAAAACCCTGTTGCTACTAAAAATACAAAAATTAGCTGGACATGGTAGTGCGCGCCTGTAGTCCCAGCTACTCAGGAGGCTGAGGCATGAGAATTGCTTGAACTCAGTGGGCAAAGGCAAAGGTTTCAGTGAGCTGAGATCACGCCTCTGCACTCCAGCTTGGGTGACAGAGCAAGACTCCCTTTCCAAAAAAAAAAAAAAAAAAGAAATTGGCATTTAGAGGCAATGGAGTGCAGGGAACATTGGACTTAATGTCAGAAGACAGCTATACATTTAAGTTCTATCATCGATTAGCTATGGAGATTAGCTTGAGCATTTCACTTTACCTCTATGAGTTTCACCTTCTTCATTTGCAGAAGAGGATATCTGTGGATTAATGGGAAGTCTGAAGAGTAGTGCATGTGAAAATGTGTTGCCAGCTTCCTCTTGCTGTTCAAGGGTGAAGGCTTATTTCATTACTCTGTGAGTCTCTCACATGGAATGGATGTTTGCTTAAAAGTATGAGGTTACATACTCACGTGTCCTGGAGCAGCACCTGAGCCTGCTCACACGATTCAGGATTTGGAAATGATGGTTGGAAAATGGCTCTGCTCTGGCCTGGATTAGGGAGGATTAGCATACCAGGCCCAGCATGACGTCTCCACATTCCCCACCCCAAATCTACCTCTCCAAAACAGAGAAAAACACCTTTCAGGCTTGCTATGAAATTCAGTCTGATGTGGTAGAAGTTAAGTGGCCGAGAGGACCACAGCTTGTGGATTTCTTTTAGTGTTTGTTTTTTCATTATTTGTTTAGTTTTCTTTTCTTTTCTTTGCTTTTTTTTTTTTTTGTTTTTTTTACTTGTCACTGACTTGAAGCTCAAGTTTGCGGATTTTCCCTGCACAAAGTTGAAAATGTGAAGAGGATTAGGAGACCCCTTTCTTCTCCTTAGACCCTAGGAAGGAAGAAGTGGAAAAAATGGTAAAGATAGCATGGCTTACTAACTTTCCAGTATTCACTGGAATACTCCAAGACCAATCGTGTTCATCTTTGTATCTTTACAGCACTGTACCTGACCTCTTACAGTGATCTATAGATCTATAGATGTTTGTTGATGAATTAATAATGAGTAAATAAATGATTCCTTTTTCTCTGTTGTTTAAAGTGAAATTCTTTTTATTCATGAGTGTGGGAAAATTTCTGAAAGGAGATGAGTACAGAGCTGAGTTTTAAAAAACAGCTTTATTGGGATATAATTTATATAATATACAATTCACCTATTTAAAGTATAATTCAACGGTTTTTAGTATATTCACAGCTATGTACAACCATCACTACAGTAGGTTTCAAAAAACTTTTGTCGCCCCACAAAGAAACTCATACTTTTTTCTTTTTTTTGAAACGGAGTCTCACTCTGTCACCTAGGCTGGAGTGCAGTGGCTCAATCTTGGCTCATTGCAGCCTCTGCCTCCTGGGTTCAAGTGATTCTCCTGCCTCAGCCTCCTGAGTAGCTGGGATTACAGAAGCGTGCCACCAAGCCCGGCTAATTTTTGTATTTTTAGTAGAGATGGGGTTTCACCATGTTGGCCAGGCTGGTCTTGAACTCCTGACTTCATGATCTGCCCACCTTGGCCTCCCAGAGTGCTGGGATTACAGGAATGAGCCACTGTGCCTGGCTGAAACTCATACTTTTTAGCTAGCACCTTCACCCTCTGCATCCCATTTCCCCAGCCCTAGACAACCACTGACCTATAGAGAGCTGAGTTTTGAAGGAGTAACAAATGCCTATAGGTGAAAACAGTTTGGATGTGTTGGCTTGAAGATGGAGATGGATGACCAAATGTGATCTTGTTGAGGAATGTGGAAAAATGAAGGTGGTGAGGCAGACAGACCGAAGGTGATTCATGCCAAAGAGTTTGAATTTCAATGAATCACTCAGTCATCAAACAGGTATTGAGATCCTATATGCAGAGTGCTTCCTAGGCAAAGTGGAGTCAATTCAATGGGGAGCTACTGTAGTTTCTGGAGCTTGGGAGAGACACTCTCAAAGTGGTGCTCGAGGCAACTACTTTCTGCTGTTCTGTGTAGCGGGAAGGAAGCGTGGGGAGGTGAAGGCCTGGAGTCTTGCTCTTTTCTTTCAGTGGTCTAACTGCAAAGTATCATCTTAACTACCATTGAACATAAGATGGCACAGTTTTTTTGCTGGCTATGTTGCCCTCTGAGCTCAGGGAATAGTGTAGTCTGCAGTTGACGGGACAGGCTCTTCACATTAATACTCACATGTCTTTCTAACTCCCTTGCCCAAAACTGGTTGTGGTGATTGTTCAGAACCCAAACGGAGGATTGGAACCCCTCTCTGAATCGCTAGGTTCAGAAAAGTCAGAAATTGGATGAAGCCACATCTCCCAGGATGTCCTCTTGTCCTCATTCTCTGGAGGGGGAAGGGAAAACTGACAACAGGTGAGTGAATTGGGTGGTGGCCAACTGCAGGCTCTTTCTAGAGGATGCAGAAGCACCTCTCTGTGTCTCTGCCCAGGATACCTTCACTGTTACTACCTTTTATTCTCCTGGCTGTTATGTCTCTTTTTCTGCGTAACATGCCTACCCCCGTCATGATCGCTCACAGTCTAGCAGACCAGCAGCTAGAGAGTAGAGGGCCTCAGGGTTTCCACTTAGCTCCATGTCTGACCACTGGTAGTGCTGCTCACTGATTGTACCCAGCCTGCTAGGCTAGGTCATCTCTCTGGTGCCAGCCTAACTGGCGTGTGGTTTGCCTGTAATGAATATATAGCATTGGTATATTTATCTTGATTCTTCATCTCCTTCCTCTGACCTTTGGAGGGAGACTTGTTTCAGGTTTCAGCTCTGTTTGCAGGGGAGCAGGGTGATTTTGTGCATCCGAATCCTCTCCCCTTCAGCCCGTCACTATTGGTGTAGCTTCTGCACCCTGTGTGTGCCCTGCTACCTATGAGAAGCACAGGAAGTGTGGGAGAGAGAAAACTCACGTCCTTCTTAACACAAAGGGAAGATGCTCGGTGCGGGATAGGGTTAACTGGCAAAAACTTCGACCAGATTCATAATTCCTTGAGGGCAGGGACTGGTCTTACTCTGCGCCAAGTTTTCTGCCAAGCAGCCTTAAGTACATTATTACATTTAATCCTCACAACAATGTCTTGGTCCCCCCAGGCAGGTTTTACAGCTGAGGAACCCGAAGTTCAGAGATTAACACTCTCCTGGTCCAACAGAAGCAAGGCTGGGATTTGAAGTGTGTCCTGATTCCAAAGCCTGAGCTCATTACAGCTCCTATCCCCCCAGGGCCTGGAAGCAGTCAGCCCTCCCCCGCGTGAGAACGTGCAGATGTGGAGGGGGAGGTTCTGAAGGAAGGTAGGAATGTGGGCAGTTGATGAGATGTGTGTGAGGGTTGTGGGAAGCAGACAGGTGTGAGGATCATGCTGCCGATGGTCTAGGTGGACTCCTCCGTGAGAAACAGCTAGCCCTTGGCTGTAGATGTGGTTTCTAGATTAAAACGATTTGTGGAAACTGAGACGGTGGAGATGGAGCCCTGTGGGCTGATTTCATACTGACCAGCTTCCTCTGTGGGAGCTGGTATTTTGAAAATTTCCTTGGTGGTTATGCACTCAGAGGATGCCAATTACACATCAGGCAAGGGGCTGGGATGAAGATGAGGCAGATGCACAGGTGATCATTCTGTCCTAGTTGGTGCGTTTCTCCCAGGTATTATATATCCTCCAGTTGCTATGCTGGTCACTGGTAATTGCTTCTAGGGTAACGCAGAAGTTAAGGAGTCTGAATGGCTAAGCTGCCAGTGGGGAATTTTTTTCCTGACCCCAGTGGACAAACTGCTGGCCCTGAAGCAGGTGTTTAGACCTGGAGCCAAGGCTGGCCCGGAGAGCCTGGAGGTGGTTGCTGGGTTGCTGTATGTATAAGAGCTTGATGAAACCTGAGGGTTTTTCCGGAGGCATTTGACCCCTTGGGATTCTTCCCTCCATAGCACATATGGGTGTGTGACTTGCCAAGGGGCTGTTGTGCCTGGTGTGAGGAGGGACACAGCTTCTCGTTGTCTTGGCGGGTGGGAATCTGCGAGCTCTTCTCCTGTGACTCTGGAGCCTGGAAGGAAGTGTCCTCTCAGAGGAAACTTGTTTTGGTTCTCTCAGGGACTCAGAACAGAAAATCGAATGTGGGTTTTCCAGTGAGAGAAGGGAGGCAGGATGGTGATGCCTCAGCTGGTGAGGAGATGTCGGGCAGTAGCCAGCCACTCCCTGCCACCATAGGCAGCAACCTCCTAAACACACTCCTGTTTTCAAATATCCTCTTCTGTTTTCAGACTACGTGTCTGGATTTTCCATTCAGATATTGTCATATAGCTCGAAATCCTCACTAGGAAAATGTGGCTGTGCCTTTGGTCCCTTTGTGGAAGGGAAGGATAAAGAAAACCATGGGTTTTTCCTTTGAGGCCCTGACACATTGGGTAGTCAGAGAGTGTGAAGCCCTTCTGTGTCCTCTGTACGTCCTCGAGCTGGGATGAGCCTCTGGTTGTCCAATTCTGATCTGTAGATGACCAGGCACGTCACGGAGGCAGCGCGGGGTCAGAGCTGAAACTCAGGCCTCTGACCTGAAATCTCGACCAATTTCTAACAGACCTATTACATCTCTGCAGCAGCCTCATTCTTTCTAAGGTCTCTCCCTCTCAGCACATCACTGTGGTCAAGCCTGTTCCCCCACCCAGCCTGGTGGCTCTTCCCTCCACAATCTTACCACAGAGATTTTCAGTCTTGCTGCTTCTGGTAGGCGAGTTTATCCAGGAAATGATGGAGCTGAGGGAGATGACTAGAAAAACAATAAGCAACCTATGTGGTTTTGCCCTCCTTTTGCAGCCATAGAAAAATAATTTTCTTGTGGGGGGAGATGGGCACCCAGTTTGGGGATGGTAACCCTTGCAATATTTGCCCTAGCAATTAGGAAAATACAGAAAGGTAATGGATGGTTAGTTTAGTGACACATTTTTGAGACCCTCCAAGAGCCTTCAAGCTTGTTGTCTTAAAAGGAATCATTTAAAAAAATGTTGTGCTTGTGCGCTGAAGTGAGCACAATAAATCATTTTCTATGCCATAAAAGTCAACGTGGCCGGGTGCGATGGCTCACGCCTATAATCCTAGCACTTTGGGAGGCTGAGGCAGGCAGATAACCTGAGGTCAGGAGTTGAAGACCAGCCTGGCCAACATGGCGAAACCCAGTCTCTAGTAAAATACAAAAATTAGACAGGCATGATGGTGGGTGCCTGTTATCCCAGCTACTTGGGAGGCTGAGATGGGAGAATTGTTTAAACTGGGATACACTGGTTGCAGTGAGCCAAGATAGTGCCACTGCACTCCAGCCTGGGTGGCTGAGCGAGACTCTGTCTCAAAAGAAAAAAGTCAGCATATTGTATTTAATAAAATAGCTAGTTAATTGTAAAGTTTTGGATAGTAGGAAAGAGGAAAATATAATTTTATCATGTTAACCCAATTATTAGAGGGTATATTGATCTGTTTGTGTTGCTATAAAGTAATACCTGAGACTGGGTAACTTATAAAGAAAAGAGATTTATTTGGCTCATGGTTCTGCTGGCTGCATAAGAAGCACGGTGCCAGTATCTGCTTTTGACCTTAGGAAGCTTCCATTCATGGTGGAAAGCAAATGGGGGATGATATGGTTTGGCTGTGTCCCCATGAAATTCGATCTCATTTTGAATTCCCATGTGTTGTGGGAGGGACCTGGTGGGAGGTAATTGAATCATGGGGGCAAGTTTTTCCTGTGCTGTTCTCAGGATAATGAATAAGTCTCATGAAATCTGATAGTTTTATAAATGGGAGTTTCCTTGCACAAGCCCTCTTCTTTTGTCTGCCACCATGTGAGATGTGCCTTTCACCTTCCACCATGATTGTGAGACCTCCCCAGCCACGTGGAACTGTAAGTCCGATAAACCTCTTTCTTTTGTAAATTTCCCAGTCTCAGGTATGTCTTTATCAGCAGTGTGAAAATGGACTAATACAGGGGAGCAGGGTTGTCACATGGTGAGAAGTAGCAAGAAAGAGAGGTAGGGGAGCCAGGCTCCTTTTCACAACCAGATCTTGCAGGAACTAAGAATGGGAACTCACTCATTCTTGAAAGAATGGCACCAGGCTTTTCATGCAAGATCCTCCCCAGCAACCCAAACACCTCCCACTAGGTTCTCCTCCTACACTGGGGACAAAATCTCAGCATACGGGCCAGGTGTGATGGTTCATACCTGTAATCCCAGCACTTTGGGAGGCTGAGGCAAGAGGACTGCCGCTTGAGCTGAGGAGTTGGAGGCCAGCCTGGACAACATAGTGACCCCTATCTCTGCAACAAATTTAAAAAATTAGCCAGGGGCAGGCATGGTGACTTGCACCTGTAATCCCAGCACTTTGGGAGGCCAACACAGGAAGATTACTTGAGCCCAGGAGTTTGAGACCAGCCTGGGCAATGTAGTGAGACCCCCATCTCTATTATAAAATAAAAAAAAAGAGAACAAAATTAGCCAGGCATGGTGGCACGTACCTGTAGTCCCAGCTACTTGAGAGGCTGAAGTGGGAAGATCACTTGAGTCTGGGACGTTGAGGCTTCAGTGAGCCATGACCATGCCACTGCACTCCAGCCTGGGCAACAGAGTGAGACCCTATCTGAAAAGAGAGAGAGAGAAAAAAAAAGTCAACATGCTATTTGGAGGGAAGAAATATCCCAACTGTATCAGGGGCATATTTGGTGTACTATCTCCTAGTGTTTTTTCTCATTCAGATTTTCCTTTTATTTGAGAGACTTTTTTCGTCTGTATGTTGCACTTCTAGAAGGTAAGGGAGAGTGTTGGTCCATGCGTTGAGGACAGGGAATTTGAAAGGAAAGACCAAACTGTTTTTTCTTTCTCACACAGTCAACACAGAACATTTCTGTGACCAGATATGTGGGGTTTTCTCCCCACACACCAAGCAGTTCTCCAGTGGACACAAACTGGGTGTCTTCTAATTCAATTTAATTCTGACACCTTCTACCTGGAGATGGCGTCAGATTCCACAGGTTCAGGGCTCAGTCCCATAAGATTGCCCCCACTTCGGATGCCAATCACAAGTTAGAGCTACCTTTACTTTTTCTTTTTTATTTTTTCTCTATCTCCATGTTGCATCTGAGACCTATACTTCTGACCAACCAACTATAAACCAGAGTTCCTGACTCCCTTTTAGGGTTCAGTTAATTTTCTAGAGCTGTTACCGGAAAGGGGTCCCGATCCAGACCCAAAGAGAGCATTCTTGGATCTCACACAAGAAAGAATGAAGGGCGAGTACACAATGCAAAGTGAAAGCAAGTTTATTAAGAAAGTAAAGGAGGGCTGGGCGCGGTGCCTCATGCCTGTAATCCCAGCTATTTGGGAGGCCAAGGTGGGTGGATCACTTGAGGTCCAGAGTTCGAGACCAGTCTGGCCAACATGGCAAAACCCTGTCTCTCCTAAAAATACAAAAATTAGCCAGGTGTGGTGGCAGGCACCTGTAGTCCCAGCTACTCAGGAGACTGAGGTGGGAGAATTGCTTGAACCTGGGAGGTGGGAGGTGGAGGTTACAATGAGCCAAGATCGCGCCACTGCACTCCAGCTGGGTGACAAAGCGAGACTCTGTCTCAAAAAAGAAAAAACGAAAGTAAAGGAATAAAAGAATGGCTACTCTTTTTTTTTTGGTTATTTCTTGAGTATATTTTAAACAAAGGGTGGGTTATTAATACCTCCCCTTTTTGACCATATAGGGTGATTTCCTGACATTGCCGTGGCGTTTATAAACTGTCATGGCACTGGTGGGAGTGTAGCAGTGAGAATGACTAGAGGTCGTTCTCATTGCCATCTTGGTTTTGGTGGGTTTTAGTGGGCTTGTTTACAGCAGGCTGTTTTATCAGCAAGGTCTTTATGACCTGTATCTTGTGCCAGCCTCCTATCTCGTCCTGTGACTAAGAATGCCTTAACTTATTGGGAATATAGTCCAGCAGGTCTTAGCCTTATTTTACCAAGCCCCTATTCAAGACGGAGTTGCTCCGGTTTAAATGCCTCTGACAGAGCTGCTCACAGAATTCAGAGAAACACTTATGTTTATAGGCTCATAATAAAAGATGTTAAGGATACAGATCAGTAATGAGATCCAGAGGTACATAGGTGTAGATGAAAAAAGCCAAACTCTGTAAAATATTTAAAGAGGTTTATTCTGAGCCAAATACAAGTGAATGTGGCCCAAGGCACAGTCCAAGGCACCAAGAGGTTCTGAGAACATGTGTACAAGGTGGTTGGGTTACAGCTTGGTTTGACACATTTTAGGGAGATGTAAGACAACAGTCAATACATGTGAGGTATACATTGGTTTGGTCCAGAAAGGTTGAACGATTCAAAGCTGGGGGCTGGTGTTACAGGTCATAGGTGGATTCAAAGATTTTCTTTTTTCTTTTTTTTTTTGAGACGGAGCTTTGCTCTGTCGCCCAGGCTGGAGTGCAGTGGTGTGATCTCGACTCACTGCAACCTCTAGGGTTCAAAAGGTTGATCCCCTCCCAGGTTCAAGCATTCTTCTGCCTCAGCCTCCTGAGTAGCTGGGACTATAGGCGCACGCTACCATGCCCAGCTAATTTTTGTATTTTTAGTAGAGATGGGGTTTCACCATATTGATCAGGCTGGTTTTGAACTCCTGACCTTCTGATCCACCTGCCTCGGCCTCCCAAAGTGCTGGGATTACGGCCCAGATTCAAAGATTTTCTGATTGGCAAGTCAGAAAAGATTTAAGTTATTATCTAAAATCCAGAATCAGTAGAAAAGAGTGTCTGGGTTAAGATAAGGGGTTGTGGAGACCAAAGTTCTTATTATATAGATGAAGTATCCTACATGGCTGCCCTTAGAGACAATGGATGGCCAGTATTTTGTATTCAGACCCTTAAAAGGTGCTAGACTTTCAGTTAATCTCTTCAGGTTTAGGAAGGTCTGGAAGGGGAAAAATCTAGTTATGTTAATAGAGATTCTTTACAGATGCAGATTTCCCCCCACAAAAGATGGCTTTGCAGGGCCATTTCAAAATATAACAAAGAAACATATTTTGAAGTAAAATATTTCAGCTTCGTTCTTTATCTATCATGATACTATGCTAGAGTCAGGTTGGAATTTGTTGTCTTATTGCAGCATAGTCTGTTTCCTCACTCTTAAGGTTTCTGTTTTGGCCAGGCATGGTGGCTCACACTTATAATCCCAGCACTTTGGGTGGCTGAGCTGGGAGGATCACTTGAGCCTGGGAGGTCAAGGCTGCAGTGAGCTGTGACTGCACCACTGCACTCTAGCTTAGGTCTCAAAAAAAAAAAAAAAAAATTGCTGTTTTCATGTTAAAGCTGATCAGTTGTGCCTGAGCTCCACAGGGAGGAGAGTATAATGAGGCATGTTTGAGCCCCCACATCTTTCCATGGCCTGAATTAGTTTTTGTTTGTTTGTTTGTTTATTTGGGTCCCCTTGGGTCTCCTACAGAGGTGTCCATTCAGTCAGCTGGGGCTTTTAGAATTTCAGTTTTGGTTGACGTTGGGCAAGGTATTGCATGGGGTTAGATGGGGCGTGGATCTCCCATGCTCACCCTGGACACACCACCCTCCCAGCACCTGCACAAGTTCAGCAACCCAGAAGCTCAGCAAAACTCCGTGTCCAAGAGTTTTTATAGAGCTTGATCTTCAGCCACACCTCCCTCTCTCTTTTCCTGGAAGTTTGTGGGTGGAGCTGAGAAATCCAACCTTCTAATCCTCTAGTTACTTGGTCTTTCTTGGTCCTTCCTCCCCATCTTCAGGCTCCCCAGGGGCTGTATCCTAAGTCATTTCCTTAGCATAAACTCAGGTATTATCCATGGAGCTCATTACGAATAACGAGACACTTCTGTCACTCAGGAAAGTCCCAGCGTTTTAGGAGTTCTGGGACAATAACCAGGAAAAGACCAAATATATTTCATATCGCACTACAGGAAGTCTGCGAAATAAGGAGGAAGGTAAATTTCTGAAGCACTATTTCTGGAGAAGGATCAGAATGAGATGCATCTCCAAGTGGGAAGAGTGTTGTCAGGTATTTCTGCCACTTAACCTCGTCATGTTCTTTTGCCCCCAGGAGTGTTAGTGAGTGCCAGGCTGACCCCTCAGAGCAATCTTCCTTAATCTAGAGAGCATTCATGTTCTGGCTGGGTCATTACACTTTGGAGCTCTTTCTGACCTTTTTGTTGATTTTCAGGGTTGGATGGAATGGCAACTGTAAAGGTTACTCTGTACAGGGTGGAGCTTCTCCCGGAACAGTTTGCCCTTGACTTAGGTGACAGCATATGTTTTCTCCACCAGTGTCTATGATGAACCACATCTTCCTCACCTGACAATATCACTTAAAAAAAGACCCTGGGGCCTGGTGCTATGGCTTACCCTTGTAATCCCAAAACTTTGGGAGGCCGAGGCGGAAGGATCACTTGAGGTCAGGAGTTTGAGACCAACCTGACCAACATGGTGAAACGTCCTCTCTACCACAAAATACAAAAATTAGACAGGCATGGTGGCACGCGCCTGTAGTCTCAGCTACTCGGGAGGCTGAGGTGGGAGAATTGCTTGAACCTGGGAGGCAGAGGTTGCAGTGAGCTGAGATGGTGCCAGTGCACTTCAGCCTGGGGAACAGAGTGATATCTCAAAAAAAATAAACAAAATAAAATATAAAGCAAACAAACAAACGAACAAAAACCAGGAAAGAGGATTGGTTGCACTGTCTTTCTTGGTTATATCTTTTTATATTTTCAAGACATACTATTGGGAAAGTCCTACCTAAGATCTAACTAAAATCCCCCACCGTACAATCCAAACTCATTTTCTCTTGTTTTGTGAAGATGGAAGAATACCTAGTGGATCTTTGTTTTTGCCTCCCAAGACTCACTGCTGCTCAACTTGGCCTGTTGCTTCCAGATTCTGAGGAAGGTCCGGGCTTTGTACTAGCAATTACTTGGACCTCACTGGTTCTCTGGTGGGGTCTGTGGGTCTCTGCAGACTTCTGTTTTTATTAGTTTTTTAGATGGAGTCTCCCTTTTTCGCCCAGGCTGCAGTGCGGTGGCATGATCTTGGCTCACTGCAACCTCCACCTCCCAGGTTCAAGTGGTTCTCCCGCCTCAGCCCCCCGAGTAGCTGGGATTACAGGTGTGTGCCACCATGCCCGGCTAATTTTTTATTTTTAGTAGAGATGGGGGTTTCACCGTGTTGGCCAGGCTAATCTCGAACTCCTGACCTCGAGTGATCCACCCGCATTGCCCTCCCAAACTGCAGGGATTAGAGGCGTGAGCTGCCACGCCCGGCCCTCTGCAGACTTCGTGGAGGAGTTTTCAGCCATTGTCAGCCGTGTATATTTGAAGGCAGGGCTGAGTTACAGGTGAACAGAGAGGATAGTGGCCTGCCCATTCAGAAAGTTCTGAGAACACTGAAAATTTCTCTCTCTCTGAAGTGCCTTCTCCATGCTTTGGATTGCTTCTTAAAATGCCTTTTGCTTTGTTGTCAGAGAGATGCGACTGAAAATGTGGATAACTCAGGAGAGGTAATTCTCAGAATTCATCAGACACTTACTGTGCACTTACTGGGAACCTGGCACTGTGCTGTGTGCTCGGGATACAAAAATGGATACAAGCTGGGCATGGTGGTATGTGCTTGTAGTCCCAGCTACTTGGGAGGCTCAGGTGGGAGGATAATTTGAACCCAGGAGTTTGAGACCAGCCTGGGTGACAGAGTAAGACCCTGTCTCAAAAAAAAAAAAAAAAAAAAAAAAGGAAAGATAGAAAAGCAAAGATGGTTACAGATGTCCCTTCCATTGGGGAGCTCCCAATTGAGTGTGTGGGAGATCGCTATGTAAAAGTTAATTTCAGTGGCATATGGCATTCAGACTAAAGCATGAAAAAAATCAGTCTGAGGACAGGATCTGCTGTGTGGGAGAGGAGAAGAGGGGTTTAGGGCCTTGGTTTTACCAAATCTTCACCTGTTTCACTCACACCCAGCTGCCACCTGTCAGCACCTGTTTCTCTCAGACAGACAGGTCTCCCAGAGAATCCAGTCATCCTGGTAGATAGGATTTGTGAAATTATTTCCACCTTGAGAAGAACTGAGAAGTCTAGGGCCATGAAGCTGGTCAGTGACAGAAATGGATCTAGAATACAGGTCTCTGGCAACCAGACCAAGTGTTCAGTTTACTGTGTTTCTCAGGGAGCCCATCTTTATCCAGGAAGGAGCCATATCTTCAGGCAGTGAGTCATGACGCTCGGGCTGGGCCCCTCAATCTGTGGGGACAGGGTGACAGTTTTTCCTAGGACGACTGCCCCAGCACGAGTCCTAGAGACAGGCTGAGGCGGCATGGGTTGGAGGCTCTGGTTCTGCTAATTTTCTTGCTGTGTGGTCCTGGGCAGGTTACTCACTCTCTCTGGGCCGCAGTGAGATTATAAAATGGAGAGTATTCATTTCTGTTTCATCTTGTTAGACAAAATTAAGCGCATGTGTCTGAAGAGTTATGCTAATGCATTTATTTGTTTACAAAATCAAAGACCTTTGTGCCCATCTCTGAGGCCTCAGAGTCTGCTTCTCTGGTTAGTGGAAGCTGGAACAGTGTTTATTCCTTCTTTGGTTATTTATGAGATGTTGCTTTTCTGATCTATTGATGGGTGCTGAAAAACTGCCTGTAAACCTAGTTTGTTTTTTTTAACCTCCCACAATAGTTATCTTAACCTAGTGTTTATAGTTTAAGGGCTGCTGTCATCTGTGTGTCCCTTCAGTGTTGGCCTGCTTAAGATTCTGACTCCAGGTGTCTTCTTTTACATATATATTTAAAAAGAGAGAGAGAGAGAGAGACAGGGTCTTGCTATGTTGCCCAGGCTGGTATCAAACTGCTGGACTCCAGCAATCCTCCTGCCTTGGCCTCCCAAAGTGTTGGGCTTCCGGGTGTGATCCACAGAGCCTGGCCCCAGGTTTCTTCTTATTTCTCCTCCTTTTCCTCCTTTCCCCCCCTCCCTCTCTCTCTCTCTCTCTCTCTCACCCTCCCCTTTCTACCTTTTCTTTTTTTTTTGAGGCAGTCGTGCTTTGTTGCCCAGGCTGGAGTGCAATGGCCCAATCTTGGCTCACTGCAACCTTCGCTTCCTGGGTTCAAGCGATTCTAGTGTGTGTGCCACCACGCCCAGCTAGTTTTTGTATTTTTGGTGGAGATGGGGTTTCGCCGTGTTGGCCAGGCTGGTCTCATACTCTTGGTCTCAAGTGATCCGTCCGCCTTGGCCTCTCAAGTGCTGGGATTACAGGCATCAACCACCATGCCCAGCCTTTTTTTTTTTTTTTTTTTTTTTTTTGAGACGGAGTCTTGCTCTGTCTCCCAGGCTGGAGTGCAGTGGCCGGATCTCAGCTCACTGCAAGCTCCGCCTCCCGGGTTCACGCCATTCTCCTGCCTCAGCCTCCCGACTAGCTGGGACTACAGGTGCCCACCACCTCGCCCGGCTAGTTTTTTTGTATTTTTTAGTAGAGACGGGGTTTCACCGTGTTAGCCAGGATGGTCTCGATCTCCTGACCTCGTGATCCGCCCGTCTCGGCCTCCCAAAGTGCTGGGATTACAGGCTTGAGCCACCGCGCCCGGCCCCCAGCCTCCCCTTTCTACTTCTAAATCCATATACTGTCCTTGGGCAATTTCATCCATTCCCCTGGCTGTTAGTATTCCTTGTCTGAGACTTCGTATTTTTCCTGAGCCTCAGGCTCATACCTCCGACTGACTGATGGGCATTTCCACTGGGATGTTCTTCAAAACTCAGCTTGTCTTTTTGTAATTGAATTCATTATTTTTCCCTTCAAACCAGTTCCCTCCATTCTATTACTTACATTGGGGCTCGGTACTTTTTGTTTTCACAAGGCTTCTCTCCCTCCAAAGCAAATGTTCCTCAAGCCTGCCTTCTCAGCTCCATCACCATAGCCAGCTCTCACGTGTATTACACAAGCATCCTGACTCCATCACAGCCCCTCTCCTGTGCTTCTTCACTATGCAGCCAGAAGGGTCTTCATAACCTCACTTCTGTTCCCCTCCTGCTTCATCCACCTGCTGCTCCTGTGTGCTCTGCCTCCAGCCAGTCTGACCTTTTAGTTCCTTGAATGGGATGCTCTCTTCTTTTCAGGTTTCATCTATGTTGTTCCATCAGACAGAATTCCTTTCTTATAACACTGACCTACTTTGCCACCACAAGACCTTTTCCTTTGTTTCGTTAGCCTTTCTTCTAGGGAATGAAGACTGAGGTCTTCATTGCGTCTGTGTTTCTGAAGCGTCCTGCACTGGAGTGTGATTACATGCTCACATTGTATCCTTTATTAGAGCCTACACAGTGAAGGCAGAGTTTATTTTATTCAGTGCCTGCTAAGCTCTTTGCATGGAACATAGTAGGAGCTCAGTAAACATGTGTTTAGGGAATGAATGAATAATCAAATGATGAAAGCCTCTAAGGAAATTTGATTGTCATGGAATTCTACAATAAGCCATTTTGCAAAACAAGAAGTCCTCTTGAAGCTGAATAATTAACCCTTCATGTGCCGTTTATGTAAATCTGTGCTATTAGGTATTGGCTTGTCTGTCTTAAACTTGTCTATCTTAAACAGTTGGTTTCTGTTCTGGTTTTAACTGTGTTCTGTGTCTTTAGTAAGTGCCCAGAGAGTAGACACTGCTTTTTTTTTTGAGATGGGGTTTCACTCTATCACCCAGGCTAGAGATTGCTGGTGAGATCTTGACTCACTGCATCCTTGACATCCTGATCTCCTGAAAAGCTGGGTCTACAAATGCATGCCACCATGCCTGGCTTTGTGTGTGTGTGTGTGTGTGTGTGTGTGTGTGTGTGTGTGTTTTGAGACAGGGTCTAACTCTGTCACCCAGATTGGAACACAGTGGCACATTCATGGCTCACTGAAGCCTCAACTTCCCCAGCTCAAGTGATCCTCCTGCCTCAGCCTCCTGAGTAGCTGGAGTTTACAGGCATGTGCCACTATGCTCGGCTAATTTTTTTCTACTTTTTGTAGAGACAGGATCCTGTTATGTTGCCCAGGCTGGTCTCGAGCTCCTAGACTCAAGGGATCCTCCTGCCTCAGCCTCCCAATGCGTTGGGATTATAGGCGTGAGCCACCACTCCTGACCCAGAGACTGCCGTTCTGAAGGTAGTCTCTATTCAGGGGAGCCAAACTTGGCAGAGTTAGGGGGAGAGTGATCAGTCTTTCCCAAAATGAGGCTCCAGAGAGCACGAGCACATTGGGAACAGTATTTTGTCTGATGGTGGACCCAGGGCCCTGGTATAGTCTGCAAACAGCAGTTAGGGTTGTTTTTCCCTACCAAAGACCCGTAACAGTTTTGAAGAGCATTTATTTTTGGAGCTGTGGTTGCCATGGTCACGCAATACTTTTTCTCATCTTCTGATTCCAGGTCAGGGCAACAGTTGTTCCTCCTGCAAGGGAAGAGGATTTTGGAATATATGCATCCTTCCACCTTTTTTCCCCAACTGACTAATCCAACAAACATTTATTGAACATGTACTACATGCCAGATTCTGTTCCTAACACCAGAAACAATAGTGAACAAAATAGTGTCTGCCCTACAGGGGCTTATCTAGTGGGGTAGAGAGACTGTCAGCAAATTATCAGTGCAATATGGGTCCCTATTTGCTTAAAAGCAAATTGTTTGTCCACGTCACTGAAAGGGAATTAGTTTGTTTTCTAAAATTTGGAAATCAAGAGTTGTAAAAGAAGTGTCTTCCATACTGCTTTGAAGAGCGATATGGGAGCGGGGAGGAGCTGATGGCTGAATGTGGGAAGTTGACTCTCTTCCCATTGATAGTGGGACTTCATTGGATTTGGTGTGGGCACTTTGGAATGCAGATGCATTTGTTGCTCTGACATCATCTCAGATCTTGGGAGATGACAGGATTAAGTTGGGTCTCTCTGCAGCTGTCAGATGTCAAAGCTGTTGCTCTCCTGGTGTTTGTGGGAGTCTCTTGGCAGTAACAGAAGCCAAGAGCCAAAAGCTGCCAGAAATGGCCCTTTATTATTCAGTGTAATAACAGCCTGGAAAACAGTCTGAGGATGCCATTTATTAAGCTACCATAGAGTGCGGAACCTTGAACTGGGCTCCAAGAAGCAAAGTAGAGAGGAAAGAGGGGATACTGATACCTGCTGTTGGGAGCCTCCCATCAGGGTGGCAGAGAATGGCACTCACAAGGACACAAATGAAAATGATACAGACAATAGCAATTCATCACAATCGCTTAATTTGAGTAGCACTTTACCTTTTCAAAGCAATTTACCAGGCCATGGGCTCTCCCACAGAAGGGACAGGGTATAATTATTCTTTGTGATTGCTTAGCACTTACCACAGTGCCTGGCACACACCAGGATGTCCAGTGAGAAGCTTATGGCATGACAATCTATTACCTCATTTGTTGCTGCATCCTATGGGGCAGATATAATGAGTATATCCACCTGGCATTTAAGGAAATGGGGACTCTGAAATATGCCCACATCCATACAGCTAAGTGATGCTAGAAACCAGACTCAAAAAAAGGTTGTGTCATGTCACTTTTAATTTAGGCTCCTTTCTTTGTTGTACCATACATGTGTGTATCTGACATTATACTGAGGATTATGGATACATGCTGACAGTGTGGGTAATTAAAATCCACAGGAAATAAAACATAAAGACCAAACATTTTAACTAGCAGTTTCGGCATGCCTCCACTGTTTGAAAGCAGCAGCTTCTGTGTAAAGCTTTGACTGAATTTTACCTCCCCTGCTCCCCTTCCCATTTGGAGGAACACATTACCCAGTCAGGCTGCCAGAGAGAGGAGAGTCCAAATCCCGCCAGCCAGCACTTGTTGCTTGGCTGCTATGTGCTGGCCACTGAGTTGTGACTGGCTTCTTCTCTTGAAGGATTTAGTCTAGTTTATTTATTGTTCATTCATTTGTTTGACAGCAGATTATATATATATAGGGTGTTGTTCTCTCGCCCAGGCTGGAGTGCAGTGGCATGATCGTAGCTCACTGCAGCCTCTAACTCCTGGGCTCAAGTGATCCTTTTGCCTCAACCTCCTGAGTAGTTGGGACCACAGGCACGTGCCACCATGCCCAGTTAATTTTTTAGATTTTTATAGAGACAGGATCTCACTATGTTTTCCAGGCTAGTCTTGAACTCCCAGTCTCAAGCAATTCTCTTTCTTTGGCCTCCTAAAATGTTGGGATTACAAGTGGGAGCCACTGCACCCAGTCCGACAGCAGATTTTTTGACCAGCCATTAGACAGTCAGTGCAAATAATTGTGAACAAATGTAACATTTTAAAATGTGACAGTCAAGTCCAACAGAGCTTAAAGGAAAAACATGTAATAAAAATGTGACAAGTGCATCAAAGGAGAAGACAGCAGTAACTGTTACATTTGGTAATCCTGGCAATTAGCCAGATCTTGTGAAGGACATTTTTTTCTGGTAGAAGACCTTCCTTAGCCGGGCACGGTGGCTCACGCCTGTAATCCCAGCACTTTGGGAGGCTGAGGCAGGAGACCAGCCTGGCCAACATGGTGAAACCCTGTCTCTACTAAAAATACAAAAATAAGCCAGGCGTGGTGATGGGCGCCTGTAATTTCAGCTACTTGGGAGGCTGAGGCAGCACAATTGCTTGAACCTGGGAGGTGGAGGTTGCGGTGAGCCTAGATGGTACCATTGCACTCCTAACTGGGCGACAGAGTGAGACTCTGTCTCAAAAAAAAAGAAGACCTTCCTTAATGAGTGGAGTTGGATAGACATTTTGCTTTGGAAAACAGAAGCAATTTACTCTCAGTCTGGGGTCTACTTCATTCATTCCACAGAATAGGCAAAGATGCCCCGGGGCTTTTGCTGACCAGGGAATTCTGGCCATGGCCTTTTGCTTCTCTTCTAACCAGACCTTTTGCTTCTCTTCTCTCTTTTTGCCAGATGTAGAACCACCAGACTTCCCTTTCATTTCTCCAGGAAAGAATGGGTAGGGAAGTGAAAGTTCGGTCTTGTGTTTCACAGGCACCATTGAAGTTAAGAATTCAATATTTAGATATTTTTGAGTTACTATCAGTGCATTTTTCTGACCTTGTTCCTCATAGCCATGGAGAATCTAGAGTTCTAGAGCATTTTACCTTAATTGATGACTAGTTTAAGGCCTTTTTGCATGGCTAGTTCGGAAATGACTCATATTCATTTGAACAGTATCCTTAGAACGTTAGGAAGAAACAATTGGCAGTATGCCAATAACTCCAAACCTCTAATCCAGCTTAAACGGAAAAATACAGGAGAATATAGACATGCAGAAACATAAATGTTTTCTAATAAATATATGTATATATCTAATACACATAAATATATATTAAATATAAGTATATATGTATATACAAGTATATATTTCTTTTTATTTTAAGATAGTCTCACTCTGTCATCCAGGGTGGAGTGCAGTGGGGCAATCCTGGCTCACTGCAACCTCTGCCTCCCAGGTTCAAGCAATTCTCATGCCTCAGACTCCCAAGTAGCAGAAATACAGGCGCGCGCCACCACACCCAGCTAATTTTTGTATTTTTAGTGGAGACGGGGTTTTGCCGTGTTGGGCAGGCTGGTGTTAAACTCCTGACCTCAAGTAATCCTCCTGCCTCAGCCTCCCAAAGTGCTGGGATTACAGACATGAGCTACCATGCCCGGCAATATATAGGTATATATTTTTTAAACCTAGATATTCCCTAGGGCAGGCTGAGTACTTTTTGGTCCTGGAATACTGACTCAAATTTCAGAAATAAATTTTAATTTGCCTGTTGCATATGATACTTGTTTTAATGTCAGCAATTGGGCTCAAACCTATCCACCTCAGGGAGATTTCTGGATCTTGCCTGTTTTATCATAGGGGAAGACAAAGTAAACCCAAAGGGGGCTGAGCAATGGAGCATCTGAAGTCCTAGGTCGCTACTGATCGTGAATTTGAGGGTGATCAAGGACAGCTAAGAAACAGAAACGTGTTTCTAGTTCTTCCAAGGCTCTGTATCTTTGTAAAATCCCATTGATAATGGCCCATGCCAACACTGTTCCTCACCTATCCCCACCTCTAGCAAGGCCAGGGTAGATACTTTCCCAGCAGCTGAGTGCGACTTTTATCCTGGTAATAATTTCAATCCTGCTTCCATGGAGTAAAATTCCAGCCTGGGACAAGCGTTCTTTCCACAGGCAGGCAGCTTTGCATCATCAGCTTCCTCTTACATACATTGGTGACCATGATAATACCTACCTTGAAGACTGGTTTGCAGATGAAATGCGATAAGGCACCTCTCCAATTTCCTGACATCCTGTAGGTACTCACTTCCTGGTTATTTCCTTTGTCCCTCTCCCTTTTAAATTTAAGAGAAGGAGGTGTTTTCATATGGGTGTCATTTGAGGCCAAGCGTATCTGATCTGAAGGATGGGCCCCGGCTCGTGGTTGTTTTTTCCTCGTTGCCGGGCACCTTTGCTGAGTCATTTGGGGTCGGCAGACCTGGAAAAGACAGCGGTGTAGAGAGTGGTTAGTGCCATGTGTGGTCGGCCAACGCAGGCTCTATCGTCTGTTAGTATTTCCTGGTGCACTTTTGGAACCTGATCTGCCCTTCTCATGGTTAAGGGCGGGGGATGAGCACCTAGCCATGGGGATGTTCTGCATATCTTGCCTCGTGCTGAATTTCCTGTAAAATGGCTTCATGAAACTTTGAGGTCAGCTTAAGCAGTACTGCCACCAGGCTCTGCGGAGGGCCCTAAGTGAATAGAGGGCAGCAGTACCTTCCAAATTTGAAATGAGTGACATTGGGTTATAATTAGGGGAGAATATGCTCTTGGTGCTACTGAGAAGATACAGAGTGAGAACTTTTCTTAGAAAAGTGTGAGGTTGTAAAGAAGAACCAAGATAAGATTTAAAGATTGCCTCTGAGTGATAGGAGACATATGTGGGAATAGGACTGGTTTTATGTGTCCCCTGAAATGCTTATTCCATCTTTAGTGACGCTGTATTTGTGGGACTAGGTACATGTAATTTGTATGTTTAAAGAAATGCTTTAACTTGTTATATCTGAAGGATGTTTTATGAGCACTTAGTCTTTTACTAGTTTTGTGATGTTTTACCCCATCAACATCAACGACAAGTATTGTTTGAGTATGTACTTCATGTAAGATGTCTATGAGCCCTATTTAATATTTAGGAAAGTAGGAAATTAAACATTTAAGTCTATTTTTCGCCCAACATACAGAGATGAGAGGGAAAAATATTTGATGAAACTATAATCTTTGTTTCTATTATGACTAGGTAGAGATTCCTTAGGATGAACTAAAATCAAAACAGATTTCACTAGAATGTTATTTTTATTTTTCATTTTCTAGAGATAGGGGTCTTACTATGTTGCCCTAGCTGGTCTCAAACTCCTGGGCTCAAGCGATCTGCCCTCCTTGGCCTCCCAAAGTGCTAGGATTACAGGCGTGAGCCACCGTGCCTGACCAGATTTTACTAGAATCTGCTTGTGAATTCCTTTCAAAATTAAAATTACAATGGACCCCCTTCTGATGATATGCATTACACTCAACTGATCGTTCATCCTCTACTTGCTATGCAAACTGCTGTGCTCACCACCCAATACGAGGTAGTTTGCAAAGTCACGGACTCTGGAGTGATCTGCATGGATTCTGTCTAGGCTCTGCCACTTACTGTCTGCCCTTAACATATTTTTTAGCTTTTTTGAGGCTACATTCTTCAGCTTCATTGTCTTAATAACACTTTGTACTTATGAAATTATCATCTTTTATTTTTCTCTGTTGATGATCTGTCTCTAATTTTTGCATCCCTTCTGCTAAACCACAAGAATTTGAGGTCCTTGAGAGCAGGGACCTTGCCCAATCTGTTTATTACTGTGTTCCCAGTGGTTAGAAAACAACCTGGTATATAGAAAACACTCAACCAGGTCGGGTGGGGTGGCTCGCTCCTGTAATCCCAGCACTTTAGGAGGCCAAGGTTGGTGGATCATTTGAGGTCAGGAGTTTGAGACCAGCCTGACCAACATGGTGAAATCCTGTCTCTACTAAAAATACAAAAAATTAGCCAGGTATGGTGGCACACACCTGTAATCCAAGCTACTCGGAAGGCTGAGGCATGAGAATCGCTTAAACCCGGGAGGTGGAGGGAGGTTGCAGTGAGCCAAGATTGCGCTACTGCACTGCAGCCTGGGCAACAGAGAGAGACTGTCTCAAAATCAAAACAAAACAAAGAAGATCAACACACTCAAAAATGGCACATCCATTTTATAGAATGAGCAACTGTTAACAGTTATCCTTCTTGTGAGCAGTAGCACCAGAGGGTTAAGAAAAAAGTTTCTTTACCCACCTGGAGTTTGACATTCTTGTTCTCTAAGGGCAGCATTGCTGTTGTGGAAAGAGCCCCGAGAGAGTCAGCAAACTCGAGTTTTATTCTTTGCAGTGCTGCTAAATACCTCTGTGACTTTACACTTGTCATTTACCTTCTTTGGGCTGTTGGTTTCCTGTTTGAAAAAGAAAAAATTAGGGCCAAGTGTGGTGGCTCATGCCTGTAATCCCAGCACTTTGGGAGGCTGAGGCAGACAAATCACTTGAGCCCATGAATTTGGGACCAGCCTGCGCAATGTAGTGAGACCTTGTCCCTACAAAAAATACAGAAAATAACCAGATGTGGCCAGGCACAATGGCTCACGCTTATAATCCCAGCACTTTGCGAGGCCGAGTCAGGCAGATCACTTGAGGTCAGGAATTTGAGATCAGACTGGTCAAAATGATGACACATGGTGTGGTGGCACGTGCCTGTAGTCCCAGCTACTCAGGAGGCTGAGGCAGGAGAATGGTGTGAACCGGGAAGCGGAGTTCACAGTGAGCCGAGATCGCGCCACTGCACTCCAGCCTAGGTGACAGAGCGAGACTCTATCTCAAAAAAAAAATAAAAAAATAAAAAAATTAAGAAAAGAACTAGGTGTGGTGGCACATGCCTGTGGTCCCAGGTACTTGGGAGGCTGAGATGGGATGATTGCTTAAGCCCAGGAGGTCAAGGCTGCAGTGAGCTGTGATGGCACCACTGCACTCCAACCTGGGCAACAGAGAGAGAGACCCTGTCTCAAAAAAAAAAAAAAAAAGAAGAAAAGAAAAGAATTAGAATAGTTTATCCCTTGAATCCCTTCCTGCTGTGAAGTATCAGCTCATGATTTTATTAATAAAATTAGAGACTTATAAAATGATAACCTGGAAAGACAGTTAAAGGAAGCACTTATCACATGAGTATACAGGAAGTGAACCAGGAAGCCACATTTCTGTGTCTCTGTTAGTTGCCTCTAAACCAGTTTGTTCTTAGACTGCTGTTCTCCTTTCCCCACTGTCCAGCCAACTCAGCCAACCCTCAGGGTTTAGTTCACATGTTTTAGGATAGCCAGCAACTCCCTTCTTTCTCAATCTGTGTGTCTTCCACTTAGTCTTCAAACAGGCTTAATGGAAGATTTCTTAGCTTGGCGTCATGGCACTTTTAAGGCTAGACACGGCCTATGTGATTGTCTAGCACACTCTGTTCATTTTACAGATAAGCAAACTGAGGTTCAGAACGGTGGGGCAACTTGCTCTGTGTTCTATGGAGTCTATGACAGAGTCAGTGCTGGACCCAGACTTATGAGCCTGGCCCTGGTGCTATTGCTCCACTGTGCTCTGTGCTCTATTTTCCACATATTTTATTTTATGTATTTGTTTTTTGAGATGGGGTCTCACTCTATCCCCTGGGCTGGAGTGTAGTGGCATGATCACGCTTACTGCAGCCACAACCTGCTGGGCTCAAGTGATCTTCCTATCTCAGCTTCTGAGTAACTGGGACTACAGACACACACCACCACACCTGGCTAATTTCCCTACTTTTTGTAGAGACAGGGTCTTGCTTTGTTATCCAAGGTGGTCTTGAACTCCTGGGCTCAAGGGATCCTCCTGCCTTGGCCTCCCAAAATGTTGGAATTACAGGTGTGAGCCACCGTGTGTGGCTGCCACATATTTTAAATATCTAGATGAGTGCCACTTTATGCAGGACTCCACGAGAAGTGCATATGTATGCTGCACAGAATCTAGTTGGAGTTCCGAGAGAGAGAGAGAGAGAGAGAGAGAGAGAGAGAGAGAGAGACAGGAGATGGGAGGGGAGGGGATTAGGGGAATTGGCTTACATGATTATGGAGGCTGAGAAGTCCCACAACATGCCGGAGACCCTGGGATGCTGGTAGCATGGCTCAGTCCAAGTCTGCAGGCCTCAGAACCAGAGAAGCTGATGTTGTTAACTCTCAGTTTGAGGCCAAAGGCCTAGAACTCAGAGAGCCACTGAGTGACAGAGAGAGGAAGAATATAATCCAACTCTGGCAGTTCCATTCACATATTCACCTTTTCTCAGTTTTGTTTTCCTGGCCCCAGCAGAATGGACGGTGCCCACTCACAATGAGGGTGGATCTTCCCCACCCAGTCCACTCAGACTCACATGCTGATCTCTTCTGGCAACACCTTCACAGATACACCTAAAAATAATGCTTTACCGGGTTCCTAGGTATTCCTTAATCCAGTCAAACTGACACCTAAAATTAACCATCACAATTACCTTCTCACTAAAATCAGTCTGAGAAGAAAATGGACATAAAGAATTTGAAGCAAATTCCTTTTTGGATTTATAGGATGAACAGTATCCTAGATAAGGAAACAGTGAAAGGTTGTTTTTTTTTTTTTTTTTTTTTTCCCTGCTCTTTGTACTCCCCAATGTGAGTAATGAGCAAAAAAATCCCGGAGAATGGGAGCATGTTGAGTGATAAGGACAAGTATCTCTCAACATGTAGAGTGTGCATACAGGTGGGTTATTTTCAAATTTCAAGTCTGCAGATGGGTAGTTCCAGGTATGGCTTAGTGATTGAAGTGGAGGTTCTTCTGGGGGCTAGTCCTTTGTGCTCCTGTAATTTCCCCCCAACTCGGAGTCTGATCTCCTCAGTGAGAACGATCACTTTTTTTTTTTTTTTTTTTTTGAGACGGAGTCTTGCTCTGTCACCCAGGCTGGAGTGCAGTGGCCGGATCTCAGCTCACTGCAATCTCCGCCTCGCAGTTTCACGCCATTCTCCTGCCTCAGCCTCCCGAGCAGCTGGGACTACAGGTGCCCGCCACCTCGCCCGGCTAGTTTTTTGTATTTTTTAGTAGAGACGGGATTTCACCGTATTAGCCAGGATGGTCTCGATCTCCTGACCTTGTGATCCACCCGTCTTGGCCGAACAATCACTTTAATGCTTAATGCACACCATAATGCACAGCAGAGTTAACAGAGTCTTCAGACCATCACAGATGCAATGGCCTTCCTGGCTATGAGTTTGGAAAAGCATTTCTAGGAGCTCCTTGTGGGAGAGGCTATGTGGATGACAGAGAACATGCACTGCCTTGTAGATGGGTTAAGATTATGGTGACCAGCCCTTGGAGTTAGGGCAGATTGGGGTATTTGATTACAAAAAAATGAGACAGTTTTTTTTTTTTTTTTTTTTTTTTTAATTTGCTGATCATGGGAAAACATGAACACTTGTATTCTTTTTTTTCTTTCTTTCTTTCTTTTTTTTTTGAGAGGGAGTTTTGCTTTTGTCACCCAGGCTGGAGTGCAGTGGCATGATCTCGGCTCACTGCAACCTCCATCTCCTGGGTTCAAGCAATTCTCCTGCCTCAGGCTCCAGAGTGGCTGGAATTACAGGCGTGAGCCACCACACCTGGCTAATTTTGTATTTTCAGTAGAGGTCGGGTTTCGCCATGTTGGCCAGGCAGGTCTCCAACTCCTGACTTCAGATAATCCACCCACCTCGGCCTCCCAAATTGTTGAGATTACAGGCATGTACCACTATGGTTGGCCATATTCATGATTTAAAGGAATTGAAGATAAAAGAATTGAGTTCAAAAAAAGAGAGAGAGAAGAATATTATCTTCTTCAAATACCGACTTTTAAGTGAGATAGCGTGCAAAAAATCCATAGAGTAGGTACTCAATACCTGTTAGTTGACCCTTCCCCTATGATATGAACTGGTTATTCACAACTATCTTTACACTTTAAGTCCTATTCCTAAAGCCACACTGAGGTTCTGGAGGGCAGGGCAAGGTCTTAGGCAAATTTGTTCTGCTACCTTCTCACTGGACGCGTGGCCCACCCAAAGCTTGCCTCTCATCTGTTTTCTGTGTACAGATTGCCATTCAAAAAGTGTTTTCTGAATGAATGAATTATTTACTTTATGGACCAGCAAAATCCTTTTTATGTTCTTGTGCATTTTTATGCCCTTGTCCTCACCCTTGTCCCTTCAAGTTCAGTGGGTCTCAGAACTGAACTTGAAGAGAGTTGATTGGGTATAGGCCAGGAGTGTGATTGGTCATGTGTGTGTGTGTTTCATTACAGTTCTCAAACTAAAAATAAATGATTTGTGGATTAGTCAACTTCTGTTTTCTTTTGCTCCATATCCTGAATTATCCAGTACCTGTTGCCTCCACGCTAATGAAAAGTGACCATGTGTGGTATGACAAGCTTATCAGAAGGTTGTCAAAGTGCTTGGCAGAGAAGACATGGAGTTTAATCCTGAGTAGAAAATGGCATTGTGGAAACAGATGAATTATAGTAGATGAATATAGTGGAAAATATAGTAGATGAATTAAAGTACATGGATTATCTTCTTTGTGGACCATCAAAATCCTTTTTATGTTCTTGTCCAAGTTCAGTGGGTCCTGGGACTGAACTTGAAGAGGGTTAATTGGATATAGGCCAGGAGCCTGATTGGGCAGATTTGTGGCAATTACACCTAGACGCTGTGACTCCAGCCCCAGTCAATGCGGGGATTTCTCTCCAGGCCCCCCAGGGCACTCTGTGAGTGTTAATGACCAGAGTTCTTGGTTAGGACTGTTTTTATGGCTTCCAATTGGAAAAAACAAGATAATAGTTTTACCGTAAGCCAGTTTTTCCCGGGGCTAAGGGCAAATGAAGTTGGATGGCGGTTGGGTGGTGGGGAGTTGGGGGGCGGACAGGAGTGGGGCAGGGAAGGGGAGGCAGGAAGCTGAAAGTATTCTTTCTAGAAAACAGCACGGCTTGCAGGCTGCTTGTCCTTGAGCTCCATGGTCACTGGAGCAGTTGGTCTGTGATAGGGTTTCTGCGTGAATCCCCTGCCCCCCACATCTCCTTAGTCCCTTTAGGATGCAAGAATCTGTCTGCCTTCCCAGGTACATCAGCTTCTCCTTTCCTTGGGTGCCTCTTTCCTGGGCCCTCCAGGAAGAACACAAGGCTCTCCGTGTCTTTCCCACCTTGTGACCTTTCAGAATTCACATACTTTTGGCTTAAGAGGTTTGGCTTGTGTTAACTAGACGGAAACAGGTGGTAGCAAAATTAATAGCCAGTTCGGAAGCCATAGTCATGGAAAAAATCTTAAAAACATATTGAGTCTTAATTGAGTTTGGTCTTCAATCAGATGTGAATGGACCAGTGCTCCTGTTGCCTGGGCTGCTTCTAAAATGTTCTTGTCAGAGTTCAGTTGTCGTTTCTGGGGAATCAGCTGCCCTGACTGACTCCAGGCTGGCTCCTAAATCAAGCTATGTTGACTTCAGCTGGCAGAACAGCCAAGCTGGCACTGCTACCAGGACTGCTTCCTAAGAGTCCCCCAGGGCACCAGCATTTCTGTCTGCAGCTGGCCCAGCCCTTGTGATTCCTGTCCTTGTGCCCAAAAAAGGTGGTGCTGGCCTCTCTGGTTCCCAAAGACTCCCCCTTGGGCTGCAGGCCAAACCGTCACTGGCCTACTAGAAGTCTCTCCAGCCCTGGCTCTAGCTCTGGGAAGTCCTGGCCTGTCCCTTGGCACACTGCTCTGTCTTTTTTGGATTGCCTATGGTTTCTTCCCCAGCTGGTTGTTGAGACAGCTCTACTTTTTTTTTTTTTTTTTTGAGACAGAGTTCTGCTCTTGTTGCCTAGACTGGAGTGCAATGGCGTGATCTGTGCTCACTGCAACCTCTGCCTCCTGGGTTCAAGTGATTCTTCTGCCTTAGCCTCCCTAGTAGCTGGGATTACAGGTGCCCACCACCACACTCAGCTAATTTTTGTAGTTTTAGTAGAGATGGGGGTTTCACCATGTTGGCCAGACTGGTCTCGAACTCCTGACCTCATGTGATCCACCCGCCTCAGCCTCCCGAAGTGCTGGGATCACAGGCGTGAGCCACTGCGCCCGGCCAACATAGCACTACTTTCAAGTGCAGGCTTTTTTTTTTTTTTTTCTTTCTGGTATGGTCATTTGTTTATTTCTATGGTTTCACCTGTGGCTTTGTGACCTCAGTGGCAGGTGCCATCCCCTGGCAAACTGCCTCAAACTGGTCAGAGCAGATTCTTGTTGCTTCTTGTTTCAAGGTTTTCACTTGCCTTGGACTTCCCAGATGTTCTTGCTTTCTGGCTGAGGGCTGCCACCTGCAGAGCAGTGAGGGCTGATACTTGCGGCAGAGTGAACATTTGAGCTCAGTGCAGCCCCCGAGTCCCAGCCCAAGTTCAGAGTCCCTTCGGTCTCATCAGTGAGGTTATTCCTGCCACCCACCCCTTCTGCAAGTGAATGCTATGCTCCAGCATCAGAGTGTGCTCAAGGTGAAAGAATAAAGAATTCAGGGACAAAAAAACTTAGATTGAAATCCCTGTTTCTTAGCTTACCAGCACAGTTTGCTCATAGACAGGCCATGCATCCCTGTGAAGTCTTATTTTCTTCATCTTTATTATTTACATTTATTTAGTTAGTTAGTTTAAGATGGAGTCTCACTTTGTCACCCAGGCTCGAGTGCAATGGCACAATCGTGGCTCACCGCAACCTCTGCCTCCTAGGTTCAAATGATTCTCATGCCTCAGCCTCCTGAGTAGCTGGAACTACAGGCGTGAGCCACCACCATGCCTGGCTAATTTTTTGTATTTTCAGTAGAGTCAGGCTTTCACCATGTTGGCCAGGCTGGTCTCCAGCTCCTGGCCTCAAGTGATCCACCTGCCTCGGTTTCCCAAATTGCTGGGATTACAGGCATGAGCCACCGTGCCCAGCCTATTCATCTTTAAAATGAGGATCAGAGTGTATACATTTCTTATCTACCTGATGAGAGTGAAAAGTTGGAAGCATATACATGGGAGTACTTTGTAGATGGGGAAGAAGAGTTTAATGGGAAGGTTTATTCCTAGTATTAAATACAACATATTAGTATGCAGTATCTTGAATGAACTGAAAAAAGCAGCCAGAGTTTGCACTAAAGGAGGTGTTCTCTGATGTAGCCAACAGGTTCTCTCCACCGCATGGGCAGAGCTACCAGTCTCACTGGTAATAACTGTGCCGACTTGGATGTGTCATTAGCCCTATGGCTCAAAGGAGACAGAGCTCTGGGTCAGCAGGGAAAAAAGTCAATGAGTTAATCTTTGAATGTCCCAAAGGGAAGGGACAGGCCTCTGTGTGACACAGTGCCCAATAGGCCAGGGTGGAAGATATAGATCATGTAGAAGGGCAATGAAGAGAAAGCGGAGAGCACAACATGCACGAAGTTGCAGGAATGAATGGGCATGGGAGATCTGGGGAGCCTGAGCCCCACAAAGGAAAACAGCATAAAGGCCTCAGGAAGAGCTTTCTGTTGGGGAAGTCAGTTTCATGTAGTAAGGCCTTGTGTGGCAGGCAGAAAACTTTGGACTGTATTCTATGACATTATAGGAAGATTTCAAGGGACTTTAACTTGGGAAGAGACTTGACTAGAGCCGTTTTAGAAGAAAACAGGGCTGGGCACAGTGGCCCATGCCTGTAATCCCAGCACTTTGGGAGACCGAGGCAGGAGGGTCGCTTGAGCCGAGGAGCTCAAGACCAGCCTGGGCAACATAGGGAGATCCCATTTCTACAAAAAAAAAAAAAAAAAAAAAAAAAAAAAATTGTAGCTTGGTGTGGTGGTGCAAACCTGTGGTCCCAGCTACTCGGCAGGCTGGGGTGGAAGGATTGTTTGAGCCTGGGAGTTGAAGACTGCAGTGAGCCATGTTCATGCCACTGCACCCCAGCCTGGGAGACAGAGCTAGCAAGACTTGGCCTCCAAAATAGTAATAATAATAATAATAATAATGTTAACATCTAGGCACATTAGTGTGCGGGGACCAGCTGGCATCCACTTGTGAACGCCGATTGTGCATATCATTTCCCAATGCCAATTTCACTGATAGCAGAAATCCATCATGGTGGGAGTATACATGGCAGAAATTGGCAAATAATATAAATCAGCCCTCCAATCTAGTTGTTAAACATTTATTAGCACAGATAAAGGACCGTTTCAGTAGAGTGGGACATCAGTAGTTTTCAAACCTGAGATCCTTGTTAAAACTCCTTCAGGTTCCAACCCAAGCCCCCTGAATCAGAATCCAGGATCAATGAGGGAATGGGAACTTTTTTCTTTTTTTAAAAAGTTTCCAGGTGATTCTTATGCGGCCAGGGTGGTACTGATATTTGGACTAGAGCAAGGACAATAGGAATAGAGAGGACAGGATAGATAGAAAAGAGGTTTCAAAAGTCGGAACCAATATAACTCAGTGATAGATTGAAGGTAGGGAGTGGAGGAGAGAGAACTGCTGGAACTATTTCCGTGTTTCCTTGTTTGTACAACTAAGTGGAGGGATGGTGATGCAGGTGACTGAGCTAAGGAAGGCAGATGGGAGTTGTTGGGGAGAAGTGAGGGTGTGGGAGGGGGAAGGGGTAGTTTTGGACAGGCTGTGGGATGAGCCTAGGGAGGTAGGGTTTTGGTGACGTCCTGTAAACAGCTAGATATGGGGGACTGGAGCTTGGTGGAACAGTTGGAGGTTTAGATACAGGTTTGGGAGTGAACATGTGGCTTTTTGTTGGAGCCATGGATATGGATGAGATTGCTGGAGGAGAGTATGTCATGTGAGAAGAGAAAGAGACTCTGGACAGAACTCTAGGGGCAACTTTTCAGAGGTTGATAGGGGAAGAGAAGTCAAGTAGAGATCAAGCAAAGAGCGGTATGTATGTTGAAAGCCCAAGTCGATGACTCCTCAGAGGGAGGAGTTCCTTTAGGTGTTTTTACATTTCCAGAAGCCTAATAGCACCACACGTACATTTTTCTGTAACAAGATAACCTAAAACATTCCTTTGTTTGGCTTGAATTCTGTCAATCCAGTGTGGTAAGACATGTCCTTGGAGGCTGGCCTGAAGCTCTAAATGGTAGTTGTGTGTCTTTCATTAGAAACACACTTGGGGCCTGGCGCAATGGCTCACTCCTGTAATCCCAGCACTTTGGGAGGTAGAGGCAGGCAGATCACCTGAGGTCAGGAGTTCGAGACCAGCCTGAGCAACGTGGCGAAACCCCATCTCTACCAAAAAATACAAAATTAGCCGGGCCTGGTGGCACATACCTGTAATCCCAGCTACTCAGGAGGCTGAGGCAGGAGAATCACTGGAACCTGGGAAGTGGAGGTTGCAGTGAGCTGAGATCACACCGCTGTACCCCAGCCTGGGTAACAAGAGTGAAACTCCATCTCGAAAAAAACAAAACAAAACAAAAGAAACACACTTGGGAATATTGTTTGAGGGTTCTTGGTGGAGAGGAAGTTGGGACATTGTAGGGAACATAAGTGAAGTTCCTCTGTGTGTCCTGGCCTGACTCTGTGAGAGGAAATGGATGGAGAAGGTACTCAAACTCCTCATTAAACTGAAGCAGTTTAGTTAAAGGGATCAAGATCATACTGATTGTTCAAAATAAAGTTTTGGGCCGGGCGTGGTGGCTCACGCCTGTGATCCCAGCACCTTGTGGGGCGTATGCGGGTGGATCACTTGAGGTCAGGAGTTCAAGACCAGTCTGGCCAACATGGTGAAACCCCATCTCTACTAAAAATACAAAAATTAGCTGGGAGTGGTGGTGGACGCCTGTTATCTCACTCAGCTACTCGGGAGGCTGAGGCAGGAGAATCGCTTGAACCTGGGAGATGGAGGTTACAGTAAGCCAGGAATGTAGCACTATACTCCAGCCTGGGTGACAGAGTGAGACTCTGTGGAAATGAAAGGAGAGGAGAGGAGAGGAGAGGGGAGGGGAGGGGAGGAGAGGAGAGGAGAGGAGGAAAGAGAAAGAGAGAGAGAGAGAGAGAAAGAAAGAAAGAAAGATTGATTTGGGCATAAAATGGATTCTGGCTTGCCTTGGGCTTAAGAACTTTCTGTAGCTTTTCAGTACTGACTTCATTCTCCAACATGAATACTCCACATTGGGGAGCAAGAGATTTTTCCACAGGCAGGAAGGGGACCCTGGGAGTAGGGGTGGGAGAAAGTGAGGGGAGGGCACGTGTGTGGAGAGTGGAGGGAGGCTGGCCTTGAGACTCCACTGCCCAGGGTGTTGACCAGTTCTCACAAACTGCAAGTTCTGGCAAGCAACTTGGTTGACAACATTACCTTCTGAGTAAAGGTTTAGTAAGTGACCTGGTTAATTTGTATTTATTCTCTTAAGAGAGCTGAAGATTTCACTGTGAAGTTAAGTAGTGATTGAGGACAAGGAAGCTAGTAGGATGTGGGAAACTAGAAAAAAGTGGTGTGCTCCTTTACCTAAGAGCAAGTGAAGAGAGTTGAAGCTGACACAGTTTCTCCTTGCCCCTTTTCTCAGAACCCATTTGAGGAATATAATGCGGTAAGTATAAGTATTTTAATTATGTGTGGTGATAGGTCTAGAATTTTATTGTAGATGAGGGATCATTTACCCTTTGTGAAAAACATCTTAGAACAAGGTATTAGAAAGAATATTTATTTATTTTTCCTAGCCAGAGCTTGATGATCTGTATTCATGAGAGCTAAGGATTGGCATGAAAATTTAAAGCTTATAGATAGGCTGGGTGTGGTGGCTCTCGCCTATAATCCCAGCACTTTGGGAGACCGAGGTGGGAGGATTGCTTGCACCCAAGAGTTTAAGACCAGCTTGGGCAACATGGGGAGACCCTGTCTCAATTTTTAAAAAATTAATACTCATAGATAATTCAGAAAGAAAGAAACAAAAACGTTGTAGCCTTGGTTTTCAACATCTTTTTTTTTTACTGACTTTCACTGGTTATGCCTGAATGGAGAACTATATTCTTTCCTGCCGACCTTCTCATGGAGTGCTGTCAGGCTTGAGCTACTGCTTCCTCATGTCGGATAACTGAGAGTTGGACCACAACTTTGACATGGGGGCAGGAAAGAGAAGTCCTGGCATTAGGAAGATCCTGGCAGGTTTTGTTACAGTGGAGAAGGTCCACATATGTCTAATTCAAATCGGCATCTCCAGATGCCTGGAGCCAATGCCTAAAACATAGTTGATGGAAACTTGGATGGATGAATGACATATCACGAGTGGTGGGCTCCCTGAGGTCACAGGCCATGACATGCACATCCAGCAAGGCCTAGCAGGGTCTGTTCCTCCCTCCCTCCCTTCTTTTTGACGGAGTCTCACTCTGTGGCCAGGCTGGAGTGAAGTGGCGCGATCTGAGCTCACTGCAACCTCTGCCTTCCAGGTTCAGGGGATTCTCCTGCCTCAACCTCCGGAGTAGCTGGGATTACAGGAACGCACCACCACGCTCAGCTAATTTTTGTATTTTTAGTAGAGACGGGGTTTCACCACATTGGCCAGCATGGTCTTAATCTCTTGACCTCGTGATCCACCTGCCTCAGCCTCCCAAAGTGCTGGGATTACAGGCGTGAGTCACCGTGCCCAGCCTCAGGGTACTTTCAGCATAGATGTTCAGAAAGTATTGATGCACAAGGAAGGAAAGTGCAATCTGTGCAGATTTGAGAGTACTCAGCAAGGTGTCTTTGTGGGCAGACCAGCGAGTACTCAGTGGAAGTGGAGACTTTTACAAATACATCAAGGGAGGATAGGGCTAGATATTTGCACATTCATCAGATATGTATTATACACCTAATATGTGCTAGGCACTGTGGGTGGATAGAAATGACACAATGGGACCTTTGCTCTCAAATAATTTATAGTATGGTAGAAGGTTTAGGGGAATGAATCATTAATCACTGCATCCCAAGGAGTATGATAATTGTTATGATAAAGGATAGTGCAGGCCAGGTGCAGTAGCTCACGCCTGTAATCCCAGCACTTCAGGAGGCCAAGGCAGGTGGATTCCTTGAGTCCAGGAGTTCAAGACCAGCCTGGGCAAGATAGTAAGCCCTTATCCTCATAAAAAATACAAAAATTAGCCCGGTGTGACGGTGGCACAACTGTAGTCCCAGCTACTCAGGAGGCTGAGGTGGGAGGATTGCTTGAGTCTGGGAGGCAGAGGTTGCAGTGAGCCAAAATCCTGCCACTGCATCCAGCCAGGGTGACAGATTGAGACCCTGTATCAAAAAAAAAAAAAAAAAAGGTAGTGCAGGGTGATATAGGACCATAATGTGGGTGGTGGCCATCAAGGAAGATTTACTACTTTTGAAGAATAATAGTAGCTATAATATGGTGTGTCTACTCATCTTTCCAAATATTTGTGGGTATTTATTTAATTCTCCTAAAACCCCAATGTAGATGCTGTTGTCACCCCCATTTTAGAGAGGTTGGACATCAGCAGCATAGGTGGAAGCGTCAAGATTTGAACACAGGCAGTCCAAAGCTAGAGCCCTCAACCTCAACCCCTAAACTACATTGCTTACATGATGGGAATTACTGGGACAAAGAAGGGTTAGAGAAAAGGCTCTGCCAGGCCAGTAGAAGGGCAGATTAAAAGGCCGAGAGAGGCAAGTAGAAGGGCTGGAGTGGGGAGTGGAGGTGAGGTGAGGGAGCTGGGTAGAGAGGCAACAGTCAGGTTATGAGGCTGTTACTGCTCAGATAAGGAGTTGGAACTAATTCCGAAATCATGGGAAGGCTAAAGGATTTTAAACCAGGAAGAGACATGATTAAATCTGTGTTTCCGTAAGACCATTGTTTCAGTGTCAGGATAGATTGGAGTGGGGCCAGAGTGGCAACGGGGAGGGCCGTGAAGAGCCTATTAAAGTAATCTGGGTGAGGAGTCATGAGAGATGAGAGCTTGGTTTCAGACAGTGGCCGTCGGAGTGATGAATGGAAGGTCGATGGATTTGAGAGTCATTAAGGAAGTGAGGTCTGTAGGACTTGGTGTCAAACTGATGTGGGGGTGCATTTCTAGTTCATATGAATCTTGTGGAGTATAAGGAGAGGAAGAAAAAATTGTGAATTTAGTGGTGGGAATGCTCAGTTCGAGATTCCTGTTGGACATTTAAGAGAGCTCTGTACTTCTGCAAATATACGACTTGTATTATTTTTAATTTCCTTCCTTCCTTCCTGCCTTCCTGCCTTCCTGCCTTCCTTCCTTCCTTCCTTCTTTCTTTCTCTCTCTCTCTCTTCCTTCTTCCACCTGATGGCACAAGAAAAAAATAGGCATTATTAACAGTTGTTGGCGATGTATTTATTTACTTGCCAAGCCTTCTGCTAACTGCTGCATTTTCGTTGTTGTTGTTAAATGACTTTACATTGAAAAGTTACAACTCTGATGTAAAGATGTATGGCATAGGAGGGCAAAAAGGGAATGAGAGAAAATAATCAAGTAGGGGGAAATAGAATCATCTCTCTAATGACACAGATAAGGGCACCCTAGATGAGTTTACTATGGTTCACACTGACTTTACCGGGTTCCACAAAGACCAGTCTACCGACCAGAGGTTCTCCATGATCAAGTCATATTCAGGACTCCTACCCACATGCAAGAGTGAAATCAATTCCTCAAGGGCTTGCACACCCACACCACAGAAGACACTTAAAATATTATCTCCAGTTTATCTGCAACTCATCACACAAAACCATACAAAAGCTAACCATGTCTTATTTAGAAGACAGTTACTATTTACAAAACTGCCAAGAGCAGCTCACATTTGTTTTTTCTTTTATTTATTTTAAAAATAGGGTTTCACCATGATGTCCAGGTTGGCCTCGAACTCCAAGGCTCAAGTGATAACCCCACCTTGGCCTCCCAAAATAATAGGCATGAGCAACCATGTCCAGCCAACTCACATTTTCTTTCTTTTCTTTTGTTTTTTTGAGATGGAGTCTTACTCTGTCACCCAGACTGGAGTGCAGTGGCACGATGTTAGCTCACTGCAACCTCCATCTCCCGGATTCAAGCAATTCTCCGGCCTCAGCCTCCCGAGTAAGAGAACACAAGAGCTTGGAACACAAAAAATAAACTAGGAAGGACTACCATGTTAAGTGCTGGGTATTAATTAACTTGCTTAATCCTCACAACAGGTCTGTAAAATTACTTACATTTTGACAGATACAAGGATGGGAATGTAGAGAGAGGTTAAGAAATTTGCTGAGTTGCTAAGAAAACAAGTGGCCAAGCTAGAACTCAAATCCTGGGTTTGATCCATTCCAATGCTGTCCGATAAAGCTTTGTGCAATGATGAAAATGCTCTCTATCTGTACCGTCCATGATGAAGCCACCAGCCACATGGGAATGCTGAGTACTTGAAATACTGGTGTGACTAAGGAACTGCATTTTTAATTAATTTAAATTTATGTAGTCACATGTGACTAGTGACCACGTATTGGACAGTTCAGTTCTGTGCTCTGCTGTCTTTGGGAGTTATCAGCATATCCATAATAATTGAAGTCTTAGTGTGATAAGATCTCACAAAGAGATGAATTGCAGTAGATTTTAACCTCGTATGGGCCCAGGCATATTTGAGAATCTGCTGGCTGTAAATTTCTGTCAGGAGCGTATAGTATTATTGCACATTATATTGATAACAATTTCAGAGGTCCACAAAACTTAGGTTTCCCTGATATAAAACAGAAGAAGCAGGAACCCCATGGAATGTAAACTCCTTAGGAGCAGAGACCTTGTCTGTTTTGTTTACTGCTCTATACCCAGTATCTAGATTCTAGAACAATGCTTAGTGCATAGTTGATGCTTGGTAATTTTAAATGAGTGTCTGAATGAGTCCTGGGAAACATTTTAGGACCAAGTAGAAGAAGAGCCCAAGAAAATTCCCCAGAAAAAGAAGTGAAAGTATGACAAAATGCAAGAAGCAGGAGAGATTCTAATGCCAGAGAAGGCAAGAAGTGTGCGTTTCAAGAATGAGAATAATCATCAATGTCAGACCTGCCTGGCTGGTCAAAGATTAAGATTTAACTATCGGCCAGGCGCGGTGGCTCAAGCCTGTAATCCTAGCACTTTGGGAGGCCGAGACGGGCGGATCGCGAGGTCAGGAGATCGAGACCATCCTGGCTAACACAGTGAAACCCCGTCTCTACTAAAACTACAAAAAAACTAGCCGGGCGAGGTGGCGGCGCCTGTAGTCCCAGCTACCTGGGAGGCTGAGGCAGGAGAATGGCGTGAACCCGGGAGGCGGAGCTTGCAGTGAGCTGAGATCCGGCCACAGCACTCCAGCCTGGGTGACAGAGCGAGACTCCGTCTAAAAAAAAAAAAAAAGATTTAACTATCGTCATTGGTCTTGGTGTAACAGAGGTCCCTGCTGATAAAACCAAGGAGAAGTAGGCATGGGGTGCATATTGCAACAGATTGATTCATAAAGCAGTGGTGAAGAAGTGGGGGCTTTGAGTATAACATCCAGTGAACCTCAAATCCTGGTTGGCCCCAGAATCATTTTAAGCTTTTGAAAAAAAAGCATTCCTGGACAGGTTCAGACTCTGACTTCATACATTTGGAGAGGGGCCAAGGAATCTGTATAGTAAAGCTCCTGAATTTATTATAATATTGTTTTAATGGAAGGTCAGCAATTACCAGGTAGTATGTATATTCTTGCAATAAAATGGCCATCAAGAGAGGACAACTAAGGCTGGGTGTGGTGGCTTACGCCTATAATCCCAGCACTTTGGGAGGCCAAGGCAGGCAGATCATTTGAGGCCAGGCGTTCGAGAAAAGCCTGGTCAACATGGCGAAACCCTGTCTCTACTAAAAATACAAAAATTAGCCCAGCGTGGTGGCGTGGGCCTGTAATCCCAACTACTCAGGAGGCTAAGGTGGGAACTTGAACTTGGGAGGCAGAGGTTGCAATGAGCCAAGATTGTGCCACTGCACTCCAGCCTGGGCAACAGAGCAAGACTGTCTCAAAAAAAAATAAATAAATAAAAGAGAAAAAGAAAAAAACTGGAGGGAGAGCCTTTTCTTTTGTTAAACACAGACATGGGCATGTTCAGAGGTGAACTGTTTTATTTGTTTAGTAACATGGTTTCACCCTGTTGCCTGGGCTGGAGAGCAGTGGTGTGATAATAGTTCACTGTAACCTTGATCTCTTCAGCTAAAGCGATCCTCCCACCTTGGCCTCCCCGGTGAAGCAGCATTGTTGTCTGGGGTAATACCTGAGGTTTGTCATCTCATGCCAAGAAAATTAAGGACACAGACACACATGGAGAGTGAGTTTAGGAGTGAAGGTTTAATAGGCAAAAGAAAGAGAAAGGAGAACAATTCACCCTTGCGAAAGAGAGGGGCGCCCAAATGGGAATTAGGCCTGGCCTGGCGGAGTGTACCAGATTTTTATAGACAGGCTTGAGGAGGTGGTGTCTGATTTATACAGGGCTCACAGATTGGTTGGACCAGGTGTGATGTTTACATAGCCCAGGGGGAAGGCTGGCCACTCCACCCTAATCTTACTATGCAAATGGGCTTGCCACTGGGCTGGCACCATGTTGTCTGCTCCTTACCATACATGTGGCTGGCAAAGAGAAGGGAAGATGGAGCCACCATTTTGAACATGCCTAGTCCCAGGTAGCCTTTTCCTGTTGGCACAGCTGCTGGCATTCACCCATGGAAGCTTCCAGCTTGCTTGTTTATGTCTGCAGCTCGATTTTACAGGCTGCTGTTTGTTAGAAAAGAAAATGATTTTGGGGATGCTTTTCATGAACAGAAAAATCTTCCGGAGGACTTCCTTACCCTCACTATCTGCCTAAATAATTTCTTTTTTTCTTTTTTGAGACGAAGTCTCACTCTTGTGCCCCAGGCTGGAGTGCAATGGTGGGATCTCGGCTCACTGCAACCTCTGCCTCCCGGCTTCAAGCAATTCTTCTGCCTCAGCCTCCCGAGTAGCTGGGATTACAGGCACCGGCCACTATGCCTGGCTAATTTTTGTATTTGTAGTAGAGACGGGGTTTCACCATGTTGGCCAGGCTGGTCTCGAACTCCTGACCTCAGGTGATACGCCTGCCTCGGCCTCCCAAAGTGCTGGGATTATAGGCGTGAACCACCACGCCTGGACAATTTCTTCTTAACTCCTATAGCTAGGACTACAGGCACACACCACCACACCCTGCTAATTTTTGTTTTGATTTATCTTCTGTAGAGATGAAGTCTCACTGTATTGTCCAGGCTGGTCTCAAAACTCCCGAGCTCAAGCGATCCTCCTGCCTCAACCTCCCAAAATGCTGGGATTACAGATGTGAGCCACCTCACCCAGTCCCAATAACCATTAAATAGAGAAGTATTCATGAGTTGTAATGAGCTAGGAAGATATTTATCTGGATTTTGAATCCCTGAATCTTTGACCAGGGATTCTACCCACTGCTGCAGGTTCCCATGGGAGCCATTAAGCATTAACCTTGTAACTTGGTAGACACATTCTCAATATTCACCTTGAGTATGTTATTTCTAAGTGGTGTTTGAGGATATTGAGGGACGTTGTGTAAGGAGTTGGCAGTACCCCAGTCACATTTGTTTACTTATTTTCTATTATTAGACTTTCCCATACCTGCTTGCCAATGGCACGCAGAAACTCTTCTCTTTTATTCTCTCCATCTTTGCTACCTGCCTTCTCTTCCCCCATACACCTTTCCTACTTAAGCTGAAACAGTAAATGCCAGAGTCATTTTACATGTAGAAATAATTTAGCATGAAAACCCAGCTCTCTCTTCTGCCTGGGTGCTGAGGCCCTACTTTTCAGGCTAAGGGCCTCTTCTGTTTTCTCCCATGCACTGGCTATTTCAAAATATTCTGACACACTAACGGAATACTCAGTGTAATAGATATCTGCCATTTATGATACACTCACCAAGGGCCTGATACTGCCCTAAACATGTTCTACAGATGATTTTTACCATTTCTAATCCCCACTGCAATGTTTTCTTTTTTAAAACTTTTATTTATTTATTTTTAAGTAACGGCAATCTTGAATCCAACAGAACTGCAGTCGTTTAAGGCATGCATTATTACCCACATCTGACTCTTAGAAAAGTGAAATAATTTTCTCAATCTCCCCCTCTGCTAAGTGGCAGAGTCAGGACTAGAATGTGCGTCTCTCTGACGCCATATCCTGAACTCAGATACTGTGACTGGATTATTCACAACTTAATCCTCTGTGCGGTTCTATAAATAGAGGACTAAGTTGTGAGTAATCACAATAAGTCTCCATTTTTCCGGAAATAGGCTAAGGGAGGATAAGTGACTTGGCCAAGGTTAGAAGGCTACTAAGAAACAAAGCCTATGTCCCAAGGACCTCAGTCCAGAAAAACAAAAAAGAAACAAAGCCGGAGGGCAAACCCAGGTTTGTCTGCCTTGGTACTATGTCTACTGTATCACTGCTTAAAATAATGTATTTCCCCATTTTTATTAACAAAGACATCTATAACTGCCACTCAGAGCCTTTTGCAGCTTCTAATGAGCACGAGATAATTGATACTAACAGGAAAGATTGCCTCAGTTGCAGCCAGAAGTAAAGAAATGCAGTACATTAGTCTATGCAGCCTTGGTCTGGGTAAATGTGGTTTCCATCAGGCTCTGGAAATACTGCATTACAGCCTACACGCCCCCATGACTGGGATCACCTGAATCTCTCAGAACCCCTTCTGGGCATAGGAGGCTGTGACTCTTGTAGTATTGCCTGGAAGAGAAAGAGCTGTTTCTCCCTAGGAAGCACCTACTCAGTAGAGGTTGCCATATTCCGTCTTTCTAGCAGTAAAGCCGTGCCTTTCAGAGGGCAGAAGGACAGCTTCCTAGCGGTTTGTGGGTTTAGTCTGTACTTTCTGCACGTGTCCTGGGTACAGGGAGGGAGGAAGGGAGATCACTGGAATCATGAGAATTTGCCCAGCCCGCATTGCAGAGCTTCCTGGTCACAGCCTAGTGAATTTCTGCCTTGTGGAGCGTGCTTTGGCTCAGATTCCTCTGGATTTTTCCCAGTGCTTCCCAGTGCTGCTAGTATTAATGTGGCCTTCCAGGATAAGCTCCTGCACTAGCATGCTGATCTTAAACAATACCAGGATTCTGCTTCAGCTGGTTTCCTTCAGGAATATCCCAGAATTTTACCAAGAGCTTCCCACCTTGTTTAGGAACATGGTCTAGTGTTCCAAAATTTAATTTATACAATGAATTTTATCTGAGGCTTGAATGTACAGCAGGAGGATTTAAGTCATCCTAGTTCCATATCTAGCTGTCTTGAGCGAATGGCAAACAGTTGCTTATACAAATTCCCTTCCTTGCAGTGTTAAGCCATCTTTCAGTCATCCGGTGCCCAGGCAAAGACATTCCAAATCCTAGTTTAGAGTTTCTTTTTCAGGGTTTCCAACAGACCGTTTCGTCTGTTAGTGCCCTCTGCTGGACTTTCTCCAAGTTCTTTTCAACCTCCTGAATCCCAGAGTGGACCCAGACTGGATGCCTTGTCCCACTAAGGCTTTGACCCATCTGGAGTGGAGGGGGATGTGCTTTTTGACCCTGTAGCATTCTGCACTCCTTTATCAACACCCTGGCATGGAGGTTGCTTTTTTCATGGTCTCAGAAGACTGGTAGGTTTATTTAGGGAACAGCGTGAGTTGCTTGGAGTCCAGGTGGCCTGTATCATTGGAAAAGGCTCATATAAGAGAAGAATTGAAAGGGTGTGTGTGAGGGTGAGGCAGTGTCTGAGTCTCTGGAAATTCTGCTCAACAATATTATTTCATGGGATTGAGTGGAGGAGTGGTTGGCATCAATTCATCAATTCATCCATTTAACTTCTTTTTTTTTTTGAGACGGAGTCTCACTCTGTCATCTAGGCTGGAGGGCAGTGGCACGGTTTTGGCTCACTGCAACCTCTATCTCTCAGGTTCAAGTAATTCTCCTGCCTCAGCTTCCCAAGTAGCTGGGATTATAGGCGTGCACCGTCACACCTGGCTAATTTTTGTATTTTCAGTAGAGACAGGGTTTCAACATGTTGGCCAGGCTGGTCTCAAACTCCTTACCTCAGGTGATCCACCCGCCTCGGCCTCCCAAAGTGCTGGGATTACAGGCGTGAGCCACCGCACCCGGCCCATTTAACTTCTTTAAGACTGTTGAAAAACAAGCTGCAATAATGGGACAAGAGAGGACCAGGCCTCTGCCGAGGGTACTGAAGGAGGAAAGATCCAGTATGTACCCTATGCCTGTTGCCACCATGGATTTATCTAGAGTCCCTGCAGCTCAATATTCACTTCTCTGATGTGTTCCCTGCAGCTTTCCAACAGAGGTGTCCGCCAGCTACACCTTGTTCATTTTTCTGCTGTTGTTGCGTCACAGTCCACAGTGAATATTTGTATGTCTTAAGACGGGGAGCTCTTTTCTGGAGAGACCTTGTCCTGATCATCTTTACAGCACTGTCTCCTAGCACAGTGCTGGGTACATGAGAGTGGTAAATGGAATTGAACCGGAATGGCTTTTCTTCTCATTTCTGCATGTCTTGAGTCTATCCAGTGTCAGCACAAAAACCTTGTTGTTGTTAAGACAGAATTCTCTTACTGGTCCCAGAAGGAGATGACATTTCTGCATTCTGTGTTCCCATAGCACTTAATACATACTATTGAGAGTTATCATTTTTCTGCTTTTAAATCTAGTTATTTATGTTGAATCTTACTTTCCAGATTCTAAGCACTTTGAGAGCAGGATCTTTGTTTGATTCATGTCTTTCTTTTCCTATAACCCACAAAATGATCCCTTGCATAGGATAATAGCACCTAGCATTTATATAGCAGTTAAAATGTGACAGATGCTCTTTTCCATACTTCACATTTCTTTTTCTTTCCTCCTTCTTTCTTTCTCTGTCTTTCTCTTTCTCTTTCTTTCCCTCTTCTTTGACTCCCCTCTCCTCCTCTCTCCCCTCCCCCTCCCCTCCTTCTCCCCCTCCCCTCTCCCTCTGCTCTCCCTTCCTTCCCCTCCCCTTTCCTCTCCCCTCCCCTCCCCGGCACAGTGCTGGGTACGTGAGAGTGGTAAATGGTAAATGGAAATGGAAATTGAAATTGTAAGCGGTAAATGGAATTGTCACTGGACTAGCTTGTCTTTGAGTGAATGGCAACAGTCTGCTTATAACAAATCCCTTCTTTGCAGAGTTAAGGCATCTTTCAGTCCATCGTGCAAGGCAAAGTCATTCCCAAAATCCTAGTTTAGAGTTTCTTTTTCACCGGTTTCCAAAAGACGGTTTCCAAAGACGGTTCCTCATCTGTTTAGTGCCTCACCCTTCCCCTCCCCTCCCATCCCTTCCTTTCCTCTCCCTCAATCTCCCTTTCCCTTCTTCCCTTTCCTTCTCTTCCTTTCTTTCCCTTCTCTTTCTTCCCTTTCTTTTCCCTTTCCCCTTTCCTTTCCCTTCTCTTCTTCTTTCTTCCTTCTCTTCTTCCTTTTTTTTTTTTTTTCTGAGACGGGAGTCGTCACTGTATCGCCCTAGCGGCTTGGAGGTACAGTGGGCCACGACTGGGCTCACTGCCCAACCTCCGCTCCTGTTCAAGTTGATCTCTCCTGCCCTCAGTCTCCAGTAAATGGGATTTACAGGCCGTCCACACCAAGCCTGGCTATTTTTTTTTTTTTTTTTTTTAGTAAGGTGAGGTTTCACCCGTGGTTGGCCCAGGCTTGGTCCTCGAACTCCTGACCTCAGGTGATCCCCTGCCTCAGCCCTCCCAAAGTTCTGGGATTCAAACAGGCGTGAGCCACCATACCGCCTCTTCTCTTTTCTTTCTTTTCCTTCCTTCCTCCCACCACAGTCTTCCAAGTAGCTGGGACTACAGGAGTACACCATCATGCCTGGATATTTTTTTTTGTAGAGATGGGGTCTCACCATGTTGCCCAGGCTGATTAGGAACTCCTGGCCTCTTCTCTTTCTCTCTCTCTCTTTTTTTTTTTGAGACAGAGTCTTGCTCTGTCTCCCAGGCTGGAGTGCAGTGGCGCGATCTCAGCTCACTGCAAGCTCCGCCTCCCGGGTTCACGCCATTCTCCTGCCTCAGCCTCCCGAGTAGCTGGGACTACAGGTGCCCACCACCGTGCCCAGCTAATTTTTTGTATTTTTTAGTAGAGACGGGGTTTCACCCTCTTAGCCAGAATGGTCTCGATCTCCAGACCTCGTGATCCGCCCGCCTTGGCCTCCCAAAGTGCTGGGATTACAGGCATGAGCCAACCCGCCTGGTTCCGTGTTGTAGACTCTTAACCATTGTCTTGATGATGATACTTGTACACATAGCGTGATATGAATACTTGTTGGATGCACGTAGTTTGATATTTATTTGAAACCAATGCACAGTTTGAAGGTGACCCATTGTTGCTTGCTTCTCTGCCATCTGAACTGTTTCCTAAGCTATGGAAAGGAAGGCCAGAGTGGGGCGCCAGAAAGGAGGCGGTCCCTGCTTCTGGTTCCTGAGGCTCCTGGTTGGTTTTCCTTGTTGTAGTTCTGGTTTGGAAGTCAACAGTGCCATCTAGTGGCTTAACTTGCAAATATCAGCTTAAAATTATTTTTCTGAAATCCTGGTACATGGCCTTGAGTCTGGGAGCACCCTTTATTAGTTTAAAATTTTGATTGCCAGGGGGAGGATGGGGGGACTAGGAAGAACCAGCTCATCCTGACTCAGCGGGGTCAAATGTGACCTCTGCTTTGAAGAGGCTGCAATGCTGATTGTGGTTGGCTTGGTTGAGCCCCGTTGACTGTTGTAAGTGGTGTGTTCTCCTGCAGTGTAGACCCTGCCTCTGGAGTTGTGTGTGGGCTTTGGAATTTGAGTTACAGTCATCTGTGTGCTGCCTACTGTGGAGTGACACTTGTCCCAGGTTGTATATAAGAGAATGCTTGATGCATATAACAGGCCAGTTCCAAGTAAGACATCTCATGAGTTAACAGCATTGTAGAGAATTTGGTTATGAGGAGTTCGTAATAGGCAAGTCCATCCGAGCTGGCAAAGTGAAAATGATGAGCAGCCGCTGCATAGTGAACAAGCCGTAAAAACGTGCTGCATGGAAAGGAAAGAGCAAAGGATTCCCTACACAGTGAGTTCTGCCGAGCAGCTGGAGGCTTTGTGTATAGCGCTGTTCTGGTTTCTGGTGTGTGTGGTAATGTGTATGGTTTCTTGTGTCTGTGTTTGAAAGTTGGATGTAAATTGCTTTTCAGGTCATTTACTTCTTGCTGGAAGAATGGAACATAAGAGCATGTGGTAACTGTAACCACAGAACTCGTGCTTTGGCTGAGAGTGTACAGACACTGGAGCAAGCACTTGCTCTGCAAGATTGTCCAGTTTGCGTTCTGCTGGGCATCTAGGCTAAGGAATATACTCTGTAGAGACCAGTGCACCTTAGTGCAGCAGATGATCCACCAGAACAAGGAGAAAATGTTGGTTATGTGGTAGCCTTATTTATAGTGACATTTATGGTAATAGGGATTTATTATTAGTAGAACCTATGTAAAGCAGAGGTTGGCCAACTTTCTGGTAATAAGGATTTATTATTAGTAGAACCTATGTAAAGCAGGGGTTGGCCCACTTTCTCTGTACAGGGCCAGATGGTGAGCACTGTGGGCTTTGTGGGCCTATAGTGCCCTCAACTCTGCCTTAGTTACTCAATTCTGCCTTCACCACTCAGCTCTGACATGGTAGCAGGAAAATAGCCAAAGATAATATGTAAATGTAGGCGTGGCTATGTTCCCGTAAAACCTCATTTCTGGACACTAAATTTAAATTTCACATCATTTTCACCTGTCATGAAATATTCTTTTTTGGATTTTTTTTCTTCCAACCACTAAAAAGTACAAAAAACGTGCCTTAGCTCACGGAGCTGAGCAAAAACATGTGGCTCTAGATTGAGCCTAGAGTTTCTAGTTTGTGGACTCCTGATCAGATGGCTGGAGTATTTAATAATAATTAATAAAAATGATTTGTTCATCAGCTATGTGGGCAGTTAGTGTCATGAAGTGTCTGATAAGCTTTTCTCTCCCTGGAGTAAAAGGAAAGGCCATTCTTTCCCATATTACTATAAGATATGACCTCCCAAAAGAACTTTGCCTGAACTAAAGCTGTGTAATTATCTCACCTACAGTGCTTTAAGGTGTGGAGTTCCACCCTTTATTCCTTCTTCTATTTCTTATCCTCCTCAGCCTCCCCCGGAGGCAGAGTAGCAGACTAAGTGACCCCAGACCCCATCCAGCCTTTTGCCTTACTGGGGAAGCAGAGTAGGTGACTCCTGGCCCCATCCAGTCTTCTGTCTTACTGGAATCTCCCTCCTCCCACACCTCTCATACCCTTCCCCCAACCCTCCACCCAGTCCACATCAGTGGTTTGAGAGTCTCTGGTGGGCTGAGGAGAATGGGATTATAATCCCATCAGAGAGAGGAAGAGGAGTGGGTAGAGAGAATGCTGGAGGCATTTGCTGGTTGTGGTATATAAGCCAGGGAAGAGCGTGGTAGCAGGGCGAGATGGGCCTCTTCTGTTTTGGCTGGCAAAAGACAGTCTGCAGGTGTGATGGCCGGGGATTTTACCAGCCTTGTGTCGTTTCTCATATGGTCTAACTGTGCATTCTCTATGCTAGACTTACTTGGGGGAACTTGTATCTTTAAAATTTTGTAAGCCCATGTCTTTGTCTAGTTGAAATCTAAGTGACCTCCCCCAGGGTTGAGAAAGAAGCTGAAGTGAACGGTTGATATCCTGTGTCTTTCCTCAGCAGCCAACAGAGCAGTCAGCAGAGCAGCCACGATGATGATTCTAGCAGGTTCCTGAGTCCTCGAGCGCGGGAAGAAAGGTAAGGTCCAACTTGGAGGGCGAGATGGGGGCAAAGAATAGAGGGGGTGGGGTGGAATGTTTGAGGAAGATTGTGCCTCTGCTCTGTGCAAAAAAAAATGTGGAAAACTGAAGAGGAATGGGAGAGCCTCAGACCTCTGTGCTTGACTGATTAGAAAGACAAAACTTTCACCCCAGAAAGGAAAAGGGGCAACACAAAGGGGCTGGTCTGGAGGCTTTTTGTGTTCAGCAAAAGAAGTCAACATGTGGCAAACCAAATAGGTTGAAAAGACTTCATACTGAGCCAGGCGTGGTGGCTTACACCTAATCCCATTACTTTGGGAGGTGGAGGCGGGTGGATCACCTGAGGTCAGGAGTTTGAGACCAGCCTGGTCAACATGGTGAAGCCTCATCTCTACTGAAACTACAAAAATTAGCCAGACACGGTGGCATGTGCCTGTAATCCCAGCTACTCCGAGGCTGAGGCAGGAGAATCTCTTGAACCCGGGAGGTGGAGGTTGCGGTGAGCCAAGATCGTGCACTCCAGACTGGGCGACAAAGGGAGACTCCGTCTAAAAAAAACTTTACAGTGGAGTTAGGACTTGAGTCATGCCCTATAGGTCGGGTACAATGTGGATCAGGAGGTGAAGGGCATTTTATGCCTGAGGAAGTTGCATAGCCCAGGATGTCAGGTGTTGGATGGCGTCAGATGGCAGCAGGGTTAATGAAAAATGAGGCGGGATGTCTGGGATGCAATGAGAATATAGAGGCTCTTCAATGCTTGGTTGAGGATGGGAGATACAGCTAGCTAAGCACTCAGTGTGAGGACCAGCCAGCGCCTGCTTCGTGCAGTGCCTGTGAATGGTAGACAGTGGTGGATTTGCCGTAGCAAGTTCAACTTCGTTGCCTACAGAAAGCTGATGGTATTGATGTTAACTAAAAGGAAGTCTCGGCTGGTCTACCACGGAGGCTCTGCTTTTCGTCTAGCTCTGTTTATCATTTTTATCAACGAGCTGGGTGAAAAAGCAGAAGGTGCTTTTACCACATTTGTCAACTTATGGTGGATCCTCTGCTGAGAGGGGGTAGAGGACACTAAGTATGATAGAATCAAGATTTATTACTATTTTGAGTAGAACGATAGGTGGAAACCAAGGAGATGTTTTCTTTTTAATGGAAATGTGATTTTTTTTTTTTTTTTTTCCTTAGAGTCTCGCTCTGTCTCATAGGCTGGAGTACAGTGGTGCAGTCTCAGCTCACTGCAACCTCTACCTCCTGGGTTCAAGTGATTCTCCCACCTCAGCCTCCAGAGTAATTGGGGTTACAGGCATGTGCCACCACACCCCTCTAATTTATAATTTTAGTAGAGACGGGGCTTCGCTGTGTTAATCAGGCTGGTCTTGAACTCCTGGCCTGATTGACCTGCTCCGGCCTCCCAAAGTGCTGAGATTACAAGTGTAAGCCACCATGCCCGGCTCACTATGAAGTCTTGAAATGTCTATGAAATATGATATTATCTTGTATATTTATAGTAGAAAAGATTTATTTCACAAGTGTAGAATTGCCACAGGGAGCCTAATTTGATAGGATTTCATGTGAAAAAGAAAGAATGTTTTTATTTGCCGGCCAAATATGAGCCAATAATATGACACAACTACCAAATGATCTTTAAAAGTTTTTAATTCATTCATGGGAGCAGGGTGCATGGATTAAAAAAAAAAAAAAAAAGACGTCACTGTAATCTGTACTAGTATGATCATATTTCATGTATTATTCCAGTTCTTTGGAAGTGGATACTGATGCGTTAGAGTCCAGAAAAGAATATAATATGAGTTGGTTATGGCCCTGCACGGCGGCTCACACCTGTAATCCCAGCATTTTGGGAGGCTGAGGCAGGCAGGTCACTTGAGGCCAGGAGTCTGAGACCAGCCTGGCCAACAAGGGGAAGCCCTGTCTCTACTAAAATACAAAAATTAGCCGAGCATGATGGCGCACGCCTGTAGTCCCAGCTACTCCGGAGGCTGAGGCAGGAGAATCACTTGAACCCGGGAGGTGGAGGTTGCAGTGAGCCAAGACTGTGCCACTACACTCCAGCCTGGGCGGAAAACAAACAAACAAACAAAAAAAAAAAAAGAAAAAAGAAAAAAAACCAGTTGGTTGAAGGAAAGAGATTTAGCTTGGAAAAGAGATTTTTGGATATCTGAAAGCTGAAGAGATAGAATCGGAGGGTTAGAAGTCAGTGAGAAGGATTGCAGCTCAGGATAAGAAAGCGCTCTTCCGTGATAGAGCTGTACTCACTTGGATTTTCTATCTGAGAACTGAGAACTAAGTGACTAACGGGTGGGGCATGTGTACAGTGTGGATATGCTGAACAAAGGCATGATTCACATTCCAGGCGGGACAGCGAGCGATTTCATCGCACTTCTCAGGATGACACGGAATTTGAAACTGATGAACTGTTTATTTCCATTTAATATTTTCTTTTCTTTTTCTTTTTTGAGATAAGGTCTCTGTCACCCAGGCTGAAGTGCAGTGGCGTGATCTCAACTCACTCCAACCTCTGCCTCTAGGGCTCAAGTAATTTTTCCCACCTTAGCGTCCTGAGTATCGGGACTATAGGCACCTGCCACCATACCTGGCTAATTTTGTATATTTTGTAGAGACGAGGTCTTGCCACATTTCCCCAGCTGCTCTCAACTACTGAGGTCAAGTGACCCGCCTGCTTCAGCCCGCAAAGTGTTGGTATCACAGGCGTTAGCCACCACCCTGCTTAATATCTTCTGACCACACTTGACTGTGGGTAACAAACCGCAGGTAAGGGGGGCTACTGTAATCTCTCCCCTTCATAGGAGTGTTCAAGCAAAAGCTGGGTGCTGTGTCAAAAGGGATTTCGTTCTGGTTGAGAGAGTGGAACCTCTCTAGTCCTTATTTCTTTAGATTATAAGGTCTTGTGAGTTCTGCCCTAGTTCTCAGTTTTGTGCCCCCTATTAATCAAAACAGTTCAGCTCATCAATTTAGACCTATGTATATGGAGACATGGCACTCCCAAGGAGCAAAGACTAATCATTCTTGTCAAGATGCTTAATCAGGTACGGTCTGATCTGATGGCAGTTCTCTCAGTCCCTAGAGTACCCTCCACTCTCTGTGCAAAGCTTTCTAGATTGCAGCAATCATAATCTCAAAATTAGAAGAGGCCACAGAGGTCCCCCAGCACAGCCACCTTCCCTGTGCTGTGCACCAAACATCTCCAGAAGTATACTGTCCATTTCTAAGCGTGATGTCTTTGGCTGTTCTTCTACCAGTTCTATGATTGACAGTTCCTTAGCTCACTTTATATTATCTCTGCTGCTTGGGGCATTCCTGGAAGAGATGAGTAGTGCTGAGATGCATATACGCTAATACATTTGTCCCAAGGACGTAACTGCTTGCTAACTAGAGAGAACTCTGCCTTTTGTTTCGTATTTGGGACTTTACATTGATATAAATTCTATTCTAACTTCTCTCTAACCGCTCACTCCTCCTACCACGGGAAATGTTACAAAGGTTCTCCCATCTAAACCTCTGCCCAGAAAAACTCTCTGGATTTCTTCCCTGGTCGGTTGTTCCCATCTTGGCCCACTCGCAGCCCCCTAAGCTCTTTATGGTGGATGGAGATGTTGTTTTGCATCAACTCACTTTGGAGAGTATGAGGAACAGAGAGCATGTGGTCAGAAGTATGCTTCCTCTGGCGGTCCCTGTGACCGGCCCACCCCACCCACCCCCAAAACCTCGGAAATTGGCTCTAGTACGTGTTCACTCACCATAGCCCTTCTGAAGAAAGTCTTTGTTCTCTTCTTGGCTGCTGGGTTCCTTCTCCTGGAGAGAACAAGTTTCCGGAGCTCAAATTAGTCTCCCAGGCTCAGCCCAGAACTAACTTACACTCTGCACCTGATTCTTCCTACCCACTTAAGAGTCTCCAGGTGTTTAGGGCTTTGATCTGTGATGTTGTGACCTGGGGTGAGATTGGAACCCTGGGGAGATGGGGGCAGTGGTGGGCATCTGGCCTGTGCTGCTCGTTCTGGCCCCTCTGAGGGACAGTGCACCAAGCTGTGAATGGTGGCATTTCCTGCACTGGTGAGGCCTCCCTGCGGTCATCTTCTTTACTCTTCGTAATGCCCCTGGGTGGCAGGTGGAGCTGCTGGTATTGTCACTGACTGAAAACGGTCAAGGATGAGGTGGATATTATGGGTTTTTTTTTTCTGTGGCTGCTTCTAATTTTCCAAACCACATCATCAATGGTACCATGAAAGATTGTTTCATAGAGCAGGCAAAAAAATTAACATTGATTCTTCTACTTTAAAGATTCAAATTATAATCTTTCAGTATCAGATGCACTTTCAACGGGTTTAATAAAACATTGGGGTTTTTTTCTTGTTTTTGTGTAAGGTTCAGAACAGTTATCATATTTAGAGACTACATAGCTACCCTGCTATACACAGCAGTGGGTGGAATGCTTTCATATGGTGTTCAAACCTGAGGATTTCTGAGAAAGGTTTTTTCCTTATTCACATTGACGCTCTGTCCTGAAGGAAAGCCTTTGGAACCATGACAGGAGTAGAGGGTGGGTTAAAGGACTGATATACATTTGCTGGGTGGGTGTGGCATGAGCGAGAAGGGTTGATTTTTATGAAAATGTGTTTATTAGGAAATGGAGATTGTCTCAGAGATAAGAATAATTCTTCCAGGTTTCCAGTAGAAAGCAAAATAGGTAACTTCCCCAAAGTGTGTGTGTAATAGAATATAGGACATTAATTCATTCTTTTTTTTTTCCTTTTGAGACAGAGTCTTGCTCTGTTACCCAGGCTGGAATAGTGGCGCGATCTTGGCTCACTGCAACCTCCACCTCCCAGGTTCAAGGGATTCTTCTGCCTCAGCCTCCTGAGTAGCTGGGACTATAGGTGTATGCCACCATGCCTGGCTAATTTTTGTATTTTTTGGTAGAGATAGGGTTTCACCATGTTGGCCAGGCTGGTCTAGAACTCCTGACCTCAAGCAATCCACCTGCCTCTGTCTCCCAAAGTGCTGGGATTACAGGCATGAGCTACTGCACCCAGCCTAACTGTGCATTTGTAAAGGCAATTTACTTAGTGTTACTCAACCCTCAACCTTAGTTACCTCCTTTGTAAAAATTTGATATCCATTGGATTTTCTTGTAAAGAATACACGAGAAAACAGTCGTAAAGAGCCATTAAGTAGGTGCTTGACAAATGGTAGCTGTTTGTGTTCTGATTCTGGCTATCATAACATTTTACTCTCAGTTTCCTACCAGATCTTACATTCTTCTGTTCTTGACAAAGCCAGGCACCATGGCTCACCCCTGTAATCCCAGCACTTGGGGAGGCCGAAGTGGGTAGATTGCCTGAGCTCGGAAGTTCGAGATCAACCTGGGCAACATGGCAAAACCCCATCTCTACCAAAAATGCAAAAAATTAGCTGGGCATGGTGGCATGTGCCTGTGGTCCCAGCTACTTGGGAGGCTGAGAAACAAGATCCCTTGAGCCTGGGAGGCGAAGGTTGTAATGAGCCTAGATTGTGCCACTGCAGTTCAGCCTGGGTGACAGAGTGAGACCCTGTCTCAAAAAATACAAATAAAAATAAAAATAAAGAAAAAGCAAAGACAGAATGAAGGTGTAGAATATTGAGCATCTGCAAATGTCACACATATATACTCCGGATAAATAGACTAAGTTGTGCTATTTCCCCCTCAAGAAACTGATTCTCTTATGGTGTGATATACCTGCAAATAAACAAGTATAATAGAATGTAATAGTTAACTTAAGGAATTATGCATAAGGTAATACAACTGAAGAATTTTACAAGCTGGGTGTGGTGGCTCATGCCTGTAATCCCAGCAATCTGGGAGGCTGAGAGGGGTGGATCCCTTTGAGGCCTGGAGTTCGAGACCAGTCACCAACATGGCAAAACCCCATCTCTATTAAAAATACAAAGATTAGCCAGGTGTGGTGGTGTGCGCCTGTAGTCCCGGCGACTCAGGAGGCTAAGGCTGGAGAATCACTTGAGTCCGGGAGGCAGAAAGTGCAATGAGCTGAGATCGCACCACTGCACTTCACCCTGGACGACAGGGTGAGACTCTGTCTCAAAAGAAAATGAAGAAGTTCACTAAGTGCTTACTATGTGCTTACACCTGTGCAGTAAACTTTGCATACATTTTAAAATATAATCCTCTCAACAGCCCTATCAAGTACATGCCATTATCCGCATATTATTGTTTAGGAAAACCAAGGCTTGGGGAATTAAACTTGCCCCAGAGAAACACAGCTACTGTTTGGGGTGAGGGTGGGGGTGGGAGGGTTTCCAGAAAACTCCACAGAGGGGGCTGTGCTTCAGCTGAGAACTGCAAGAGGAGTAGGAGTCTGTCACATGGACAGCATTTGCAAGCGAGGGAACAAGATGTACATAAGCATGGAGGCGGGAGAAAGCAAGGCATGTTCAGGAACCACAAATACTTCAGTGTTGCTGCAGCGTCATATCCTAGGGGAGGGGTAGCTAGTGAGTGGCCAGGAAAGGCCTTTGGACAGGTAGACAAGTGCCTGGTCATGCCACATCCTGCTGTAATAAGGAGTGAGTGTTCTTTATGGATGATTGGAAACCACTACGTTATGTTTTTTTGTTTGTTTGATTTTGTTTTTTTAGAGATGGAGTCTTGCTCTGTCGCCCAGGCTAGAGTACAGTGATGCAATCTTGGCTCACTGCAACCTCCTCCTCCTGGATTCAAGTGAGTGTCCTGTCTCAGCCTCCTGAGTAGCTGGGATTAGCTGGGTGTCCGCCATCATGCCCAGCTAATTTTTGTATTTTTAGTAGAGACAGGGTTTCACCATGTTGGCCAGGCTGGTCTCGAACTCCTGACCTCAGGTGATCTGCCTGCTTTGGCCTCCCAAAGTGCTGGGGTTACAGGTGTGAGCCACCACACCCAGCTGCCACTGAGTTATGTTGAGAAACGGAGTACCTGTGTGTCTTAGTTCAGGCAGCTATAACGGAGTACCATAGACTGGGTGTCTTGTACATCACAGAAAATTATTTCTTTCCATTTTGGAGCCCGGGAAGTCCAAGACCAAGATGTGGGCATTCAGCGGGTGGTGAGGTCCTGTTGTCTTCCTAGACAGCTATCCTCTTGCTGTGTCTTACATGGTAAAAAGGAGAGCTCTGGTCTAGTGAGCCCCCTTATAGGGGCACTAATTACATTCATGAGGGCTCCATTTTCATGATTTACAACCCTGCCTCTTAACACCATTGCACTGGAGGTTAGGATTTCAACATATCCAGTTGGGGGTGGGGCACCAACACTGAGTCTATAGCACCAGGTCGCTCCCAAATATTCCTGTGAGAAAAATCACACCTGAGAGGTGTTCAGAGTTGAGTCCTAGCCCCTCCAGGGCTGTGGAGGATGGATACCTCCCCCAGGGGCTCTCCAGGCTGGGCATTTGGGCATGGTGGATGCCAGCCTGGATAACCTGTGGCCCAGCATTAACTGTCTGCCTGGCCCTGCTGTCTGCTAGGCAGGGATTCCAAGATGAAGACATGGTCCCTGCTCTTGAGTAATTCTTCAGCCCCATGACTTAACGTGGCCATCAGGCATCAAGAACAAGGCCATGTGGGTGATGACACGTCGGAATGGAACTGTGAACCTGGGGAGCCGATCTTCTCCCCTCGCCACCCCATGGTCCCAACTGAAACCTTTGGCCCTTCTTCTCCCCCCTTGCCACCCCCTCGCCACCTCACAGCCCTGACGGAAAGCTTTGGCCCTCCTCCACCCCGCTCGCCACCCCATGGCCCTGACTGAAAGCTTTGGCTCTCCTCCTCTGCTGTCACACTCAGTGAGGGGGAGCCCCTACCCCAGAAGTGTATCTCACGAGAGCATCAGGGACGCAGTGAAAGAGTGATGCTCAAGGGAGACAGGAAGAGAGAGCAACATAAAGAAGTGGCTCCATGCCCACGGTGCACCCTGGTCAGCAGAGGAAGGAGTGTGGGACCCGATGGAAATTTGGAGCTCAGGGAAAATGGTGGGGGGGCTTTATCTCTCTTGTGTAGCCCCTCAAGATTGACCCCTTAGATGGCCTAGGAACAGCAGGTGCTAGAGGAATGGTATCCATGTGGGCATGGAAATGAGGCAGATTCTGGGGCCACCGGACCAAGGGGAGGGAAGGGCTCATCAGCACCCACCCAGGGAGCCTGTCCATTTATGTTCCCAGATAAAGGGTCCTAGAAGAGTTAAAAAAAAAAAAAAAAAAAAAAAAGACGAAGAAAAAAAAAGAAATCATGCCTGGCCTGTGGTTAATGTGTATGTGCCTACTAGTAGTATTATCATTAAAATACTGGGTCGAGGAGGAAGGATTTGAGGAGGAGAGGTGGCAGTGAGTTTAATTTAAACATGTAGCGTGAACTACTCGTGGAGTGTGCCAGTGGAGAGATACACTAGGCCATTGGCTACACCGTTTGAAGCTCAGGGGACGAGACTGAGTGTGCTAGTTTGGCAGCCACCACTGTGGAAGAGCACAGCAATGAGAATGTAGTTGAGGCAAGAGTCTTAGGATAAGCAAAGTTTAAGCAGAAGACAAAGGAAGGAAGAATTTTAAAAGATTGTCCATTGAAGCCAAGTTGACTAGGAGATAGTAATGGAGAAGCAAGAAAGAATAGTTAAAAGGGTAGAAATAGGTAAGCAAAGGACTAAAAGGAATCCTCTGCAGTGGCAATTTGTGGAGATCATTGGTTACTACAGAGCAATTTCAGAAGAGTGTATCTGAGGGGAGGGAGAAGAGACTGACCGTAGTGATTTCATTCTAGAGGTCTGCCTGGGAAGAAGAGAAATAGGGAGGATACCTAGAGGGGAACACAGGGATGACTGGGGAAAATTATTGTTTTAATATGGAGAGACAGAAACACTTTTTTGTAATTTCTGAAGTAGAAATTGATAGCTCAAGGCTGAGAATTTCAGAGGATAAATTCATTTGTTCATTCATTCAACAAACTGATCAATTATGCACTATCGGCCAAATGTGATGGCGGGTGCCTGTAATTCCAGTGCTTTGGGAGGCTAAGGTGGGAGGATCACTTGAGGCTAGGAGTTTCAGACTAGCCTGGGTAACCTGGCAAAACCTCATCTCTACAAAAAATAGCTATTGCACTCCAGTCTGGGCGTAGAGCAAGACCCTGTCTCAAAAAAGAAAAGAAAGAGCACTGTGTACTGGGGTTTCCGGTCTTGTTGAAGGGAGAATATTAAACACGTTTGAGAATATGCAAACTTGGAATTTGGATGCGTGTCTTAAAGGAAGAGGACATAGTGCCAGGCAAAGTGTACCGAAGAAGCTGGACCTGGCCAGAGGGGTTGGGGCCAAGGTGTAAGGCTTGGGCAAAGACTAGAAGGATGAATTGGAAACAGTGATGTGAGACAGGTGAGATGGTATGGATGAGATGAGGCAGGAGCTTTGATCGCCAGGATGACCAGGATATAGTAATAGAGAAGCAAGAAAGAATAGTCAAAAGAGTCTTGGTCTTTATTTTAAAGCCCAGGAAGCCACTGAAGATCTTTGAGACAGGAGATGACAGGATCAGATTTGCTTATGAAAAAATTGCTTACAAAAACACAGAGGCTGTTTCATGGATACTGGGAGATCAGCTGAGGTCCTTAGGAGACTGTTACTATATCCAAGCTAACGATGTTGTGTGTTGGAATGTGGATGGTGATAGTGAAAAAAAGAAGTAGACAAATTCAAGATATATTTAGGAGATAAAATGTCCAGGGCTTGATGATGAATTGGGTACATATGGATGTGAGAGAAGGGAGGTGTTCAGAGTTGAGTCCTAGGATTCCAGCTTGCTCAGCTAGGGGGTGCCATCTGTTGAAAGATAAGGAAGCAGAGTTTTAGAGGAGGCAAGAGAAGGTTGGTCCAGATCACAGGTGAGAAGATTACCCTTGAACAGGAGAGACTAATTGAGGTGGATGCAGTGAGTTCCTAGGTGCTGTGGTAGGAAGGTGAAGAGATTCGTGGCAGCAGGATGTTTTCTCTGTGTGATGGAAAATGATGTCTCCTAACTGAGATCAGTGAAGGTGGAATGAGAATAGTGTGATGTTTGGATATAATTAATTTTGGAACTTTTTTGTGTCAGCTTTTCTCCAAGTACCTTAAAAGACATTTGTGGCTGGGTGCAGTGGCTCACGCCTGTAATCCCAGCACTTCGGAAGGCTGAGGCGGGTGGATCACCTGAGGTCAGGAGTTTGAGAACAGCTTGGTCAAAATGGTGAAACTCTGTCTCTACTAAAAATACAAAAATTAGCAGGTGTGGTGGTGCACGCCTGTAGTCCCAGCTGCTTGGGACGCTGACGCACAAGAATCATTTGAACTCAGGAGTCAGAGGCTGCAGTGAGCCAAGATTGTGCCACTGTACTCCAGCCTGGGCAACAGAGCAAGACTCTCTCTCTCTCTCTCTCAAAAAAAAAAAGGACTTTCGTGTCTTACATGTGATGTTAGGGCTCACCTCATTTCTTCCAGTTGAGGGAGGGAGGTGAGTCTTATCACACCTATTTTATAGGTGCAGGAGTAGGCTGTGGCTAATTCTATTGCAGCACTTACCACATCCTTGTGTGCTATGTGATTTGTCTGTCTCCCTCTAGGTTGTTGAAATCCTGGGGACAGAAACTGTGTATTTCTGTTGTCTCTTGCGTCCAGCACAGAGTAGGTGCTCAGAAATTGTTTGAGATTTGGAATTCAGGAACAAATGAATGGAAAAACCAAGGTATTGGCATTTGAGGTCAAGGGGCAAGTTTTTGGAGTCGACGCCATGCTAGAGTAAGATCGTCACTGCCAACTCGGGTCTAGCCACTGGGATAGATAGCTTCCTAGTAGAAGTAGAAATCTTTTCAATTTTGCTTATTCTGTCCCAGAAATATATCCCCAGTAGCATATTTCGAGAATAGTCTAGCTCCGTCTACCTGCCTGGCCAGTGAATTCCCCATAGACTCATGGACACTCCCGTGATCCTTTACCATGGGGAGAAAGCCAAGTTGCAAACCCTCTGGGAGCAGTGCCCGCTGCTCCTCCCCTTCCCCCAGCACCAGCAGCTGACATCACATACAGGTACAGCTTCATCCTCCTTGTCTGAGGACAAAGGAGGGGAGGAAACTCACCAAGTGCCCAGAGCTCTGCCAGATGTTGAAAGATGGAGGAGGGCTTCATTTGGAGCTGTGGCTTGGGCAAAAGGCAGAGGGGATCTCGGTAACACAGGACCCAGGCTTGCCCACCCTGGGCCCTCCACCTGCCTGTGTTTTATACTGAACCCCAGGGAAGGGAGCGCTTATGTGCAGGAGTCCACAGTTGACAGCTGGGGTAGCTGCAGGGGCAGCAAGTCCACGCAGCTCCAGAGTGAGCCCCCAGCTCTTGAGGTCTCAGCTGCCATGTGGCCAGCCCTCCCCTGAGCCCAGCATGGTGCAGAATCTACAGCCAGAGACCGTCTCATGCGGCACAGCTGGAAAGCAGGCTTGTCACTACCATGTCTCCTCCCTGAGGAAGAAGCTGGCCTTTCTGCGAGCCAAGTAGGTGGTGGGGACCCTGGAGATGAGGTTTGGGATTGCCCGGGTTGGCTCCCGTGTTTGGAGATGTTGTAGGTCCCTGCCCAAGAGGGAGACTCAGTGATCCATTGCAAGAGGCTGAAGGGAAAGGCCAAGAGGTGTGGGTGGCTGCGATGTTGACTGGGAGACTGAGTCTGTGCCTCGCTGTGTGCCTCCCAACAGGGTGCGTTGGCCTCCAGGTCCTTCTTCATAACTGGCCAGGGACCATTACTTTTCTCCTTTATGATAAGTTGCTCCAGTCCGTAAAGAAATTGGAAATCCTGAGAAAGGTGCGGTGGGGAATAGTGTAGTCGACCTGTGTAGGGTCCCCTGGGCAGGGGCACTGGCGTCTCTGGGGTGTGGATCATTCCCTTCCACTTATAGGGACCTAAGCGGCAGGTGTTTGGGGCCATTGCTCAGTGTGTTCATTTCGATATCACCTCTTCGGGCACTTTGGTCTGACTCCAGAACTATTTGAGCACACATCCGATGTGGGGCATTTTTTCCTAAAACAGCTCCTGTACCTGGCAGATGGGCTGCAGTGGCACCTGGCTGAATCTGCCCTGCCCTCTTGGCCTCTGTACCTAGAATAAGGAGGAGATTTCCTGGAGGAGGAAGAGTTTCCAGCCCCTAAGATTAGAATTAAATTTGAAGGCTGGCAGGCATTCAAGACAGAGTGTCATGTAAACTTACGGGCAGGTTTGTGTGTTTTTGCTTTTGTTTTGGCGTGAAGAGAAATATCACTGAGAAAGATGGAATGAATGAAGTGAGGAGGGAAAAGGAAGGAGAAAGGCAGAAAGAGAGGCCAAAGGGATTTCAGAGGTAGGGAGAGGCTAGAGGCAGTAGGTGGCTTAACCTCAATCTTTCTCTCTCTCTCTCTCTCTCTCTCTCTCTCTCTCTCTCTCTCTCTCTCTCTCACACACACACACACACACACACACACACACACACACACAGGCATAGATGCCTGTGATTGTTTAGCTGTATATTGACAAGGGTTTCTCATGGCTGAAGTTTTGAGGCTGGTGAGCAAAGACTGTGTCCCTCTCTGATTAGATGACTTCTCTGGTACTGATATTCAGTGCTGTGCCTTGCACACAGCAGGTTCTCAACAGATAATGGTAGAATAAGGAAGTCTCTGATCCTGTGATATGGTGCAAGGACAAGATTCAGTAGTGGCTGCGGGGAACTCAGGTTTTGGAGACCAAAAGACCTTAGTTTAAATTCCAGCTCTACCACATCCTGGCTGTGGTGCTTTTGCAAATCATTTCATCTCTCTGAATGTTTCCTTTCTGAAAAATGAAGAAAATTGTACTTGCTTTATGGAGCTTGTGGGGATCGAACTGAGATAAACTAAGAAAGGCACTTAGCACTGTATCTGGACGTAGCACACAGTAAGTGGCAGCTTATGTCACTGCCAGCAAACAGTAGGCCTGGGCTTAGCCTGCAAGGGGTGTGGAAGGTGAGTTCTCAGCTCCTAGAGAACGAGGAGGTTTGCAAACTTATTAAGGGAAGCCACACATGAGTCCATGAGGGTAATGTTTGACTTCCCAGTTGCCAGGGGAAGCCAGTTATATAAGCTCTGGTCTTCACTGTCCTGGTGAGAGACAGCTGCCTTGAGAGTGGGGTGAAGAGCCCAGAGTGGCAGTTGTGTGGACGGGCTTCCAGACCCACCCGCAGGCAGCCTGCTCGGACTCCATGTGGAACGTGGGCCCAGAAGGTGTTCAGTTAGTTCCAGCTGATTAGGAAGAGGGCCCCATCTCAGAAGAGGCTCACTTTGATTAAATGCTGCAGTGGAAGTGTCCCTTTGGAAACAGCTTCAGTAGAGGCCCCAGATGTTCGTGTTGTTCAGATCCCAGGAACAATGTTGTTAATAGTGGTGCTGTTGGTGGAGAGGAAGTTCTGAGTTCTTCCTCCCTGTTAGTGATTCATCACTCAAACTGCCCTCAGCTCAGATTCCTCACCTGGGAGCTGTCATATCTCAGAGAGGCTGCCTCTCACCCCTTTGTCCCAGCAGGGTCTCTCTCCCTTACTTGCATCAAAATAAATGGCTTATTTTCCATGTTAGCATTAATCACATTATAATTGTATTTATCTGTTGACTTGATCGTTGTCTGTCTCCCCAACTAGTCCCTAAATTGCATGAGAGCAGGGATCATCTTTGTTTTATTGTGTCCCCAACACTTAGCACAGTGCCTGGCACATGATGGTACTTAAATACTAAAGGAGTAAATGAACCAATAAATAACCATGTAAGACTTTTTGTTACTTGTAACATTCTAGGACCATGGGATTTTGTGACTGTAGCCCAAATGGAGGGCAAAGACTGGCCCTTACACATCTATTAACCTTTTTAAACTTTTCATGCTCATGGAAGTGTTTTGATCTGTGACCACCTCTCACATGTTCCCCTTTCTCTGATCCACGTGCACATATGCTTAGGGGGTCACATGGTCTTGTGGAAGACAGCACAGAAGGCCATAAGGCCTTTTTTTTTTTTTTTTTTTTTTTTTTTAATAGGTCTGAGCTAAGTTCTGACTTTTGAGAGCAGGGCAAAGAAGCAAATGAGCGCTCCTGTCTTGCTCCTACCTCCCCAAGTTTCCAGCTTAGAGCTCCTCTTTAGCAGTCCTGGCTGCTTCTGTGACTGTCAGCAGAACTGTCCGCAGGTGTAACCATCACCTGCTCTGTTTCTCCTACTCCAGCATTTCTTCTTTGTGCCTGAGAAAGGGGAGTTGTTAATTATAGCTCAGCAAACTCCTCTTATCTTTGCTGATGCCATAGTTGGGATTTAGATTTGGACAACTGGCAGGATGGATGGTAATTTTTATTCCCCAGCTTCCCTACTTCCTGCTGGGAGAAATTCCATCCTCCTACCAGTCTCAGCAAAGAAGGAATGTGAGTGGGTGGCAACTCAGGGGCTCAAGGCAGAGAGTCCAATCTCAGGCTTGTCCTGCTCTCTGCTGCATTCTTTGCCTCCCTCGTACTCCAGGGTTGAGATGAAGTCAGGGGATAAACTGCTGGGTTCTCTTTTCAGTCACTCACTGATTAATCATGTAAGCTCGGGAGAGCTCTTTACTACTCCTCGCTTGCTTTTCTAGGTATTGAGGAAGTCATTGTACCAGAAGTTGATGCTCCGGCTTGGATGCAAACACCTATCATTAAAATTTGTTTGAGCACATACCATATATATATATATATACACACACACACACAGACACACATACACAGACACACATATACACACACATAAATTCTGTGTGCATTTCTGTACTAAATATTTTATGTATACTGTAACATAATGAAACAAATTTTAACAAGGTAGAATAAACATAAATATAAATACAAGTCCTAATATGCTTTTTAAAAAATTTAAAAAATTCTATGAATACATAGTAGGTGTATATGTTTATAGGTTACATGAAACACTTTAATATAGGGATGTAATAGTCACAGCATGGAAGATAGGGTGTTCATCTCCTCAAGCATGTATTCTTTGTGTTACAAACAATTCAATTATACTCTTTTAGTTATTTTAAAATGTACGATGATTATTGACTATAATCGCCCTGTTGTGCTACCAAATACTAGGTCATATTCTTTCTATTTTTTTTGTACCCATTAATCACCCCACTTCCCCCCTACTTTGCCACTGCCCTTACCAGCCTCTGATAACTATTCTACTCTCTATCTCCATGAGTTCAATTGTTTTGCTTTGCTTTTTAGTTCCCACAACTAAGTGAGACCACGTGAAGTTTGTCTTTCTGTGCCTGACTTATTTCACTTAACATTAATGATCTCCAGTTCTATCCATGTTGTTGCAAATGACCGGATCTCATTCTTTTTTTATGGCTGAATAGTACTTCATTGTGTATATGTATCACATTTCATTTATCCAATCATCTGTTGATGGACATCTGGGTTACTTTGAAATCTTGGCTATAGCAGACTGGGCACAGTGACTCATGCCTGTAATCCCAGCACTTTGGGAGGCTGAAGCAGGCGGATCACTTGAGTTCAGGAGTTTGAGACCAGCCTGACCAACATGGCAAAATTCTGTCTCTACTAAAAATACAAAAAGTTAGCCTATAGTCCCAGCTACTTGGGAGGCTGAGGCTGGAGAATTGCTTGAACTTGGGAGGCAGAGGTTGCAGTGAGCCTAGATTGTGCCACTGCACTCCAGACTGGGCAACAGAGTGAGACTTCGTCTCAAACAAAACAAGACAAAACATAAAAAAAAAAATCTCGGCTATTGTAAACAGTGCTGCAAATAAACATAGGAGTGGAGGTATCTCTTTGATATACTGATTTCCTTTATTTTGGGTATATACCCAGCAGTGGGATTGCTGGTCTCTGTTTTTAGTTTTTTGAGGAATTGCCAAACTGTTCTCCATAGTGATTGTACTAATTTACATTTCCACCAACAGTATACAAGGGTTCTCTTTTCTCCACATCCTCTCCTGCATTTGTTGCTGCCTGTCTTTGTGTATAAGCCATTTTAACTAGTGTGAGTAGTTTTTTTTGTTTTGTTTAGTTTTTTGGTTTTTTTTTTTTTTTTTGAGATAGAGTCTCATTCTGTCACCTAGACTGGAGTGCAATGATGCGATCTCAGCTCACTGCAACCTCTGCCTCCTGGGTTCAAGCGATTCTCCTGCCTCAGCCTCCTGAGTTGCTGGGATTACAGGAGCCCACCACTACGCCCAGCTAATTTTTTGTATTTTTAATAGAGTTGGGGTTTCACCATGTTGTCCAGGCTGGTCTTAAACTCCAGACCTTGTGAGTCACCGCCTCAGCCTCCTGAGCCACCACGCCCGGCCATCATTGTAGTTTTGATTTGCATTTCCCTGACCATCAATGATGTTGAGCACCTTTTCATGTGTCTGTTTGCCAAATGTTGTCTCCCGTTCTGTGGGCTGTGTCTTCACTTTGTTGTTTCTGTCGCTGTGCAGAAGATTTTTAACTTGATGTGACCCCATTTATTCATATTTGCATTGGTTGCCTGTGCTTGTGTGGTATTATGCAAGACATTTTTGTCCAGACCAATGTCCTGGAGTTTCCCCACAGTTTTCTTGTAGTAGTTTCACAGTTTGAGGTCTTAGGTCTAAGTTTTTAATCCAGTCAGATTTGATTTTTATATATGGTAAGAAATAGGGGTCAAGTTTCTTTCTTCTGCATATGGATATCCAGTTTTTCTACCACCATTTATTGAAGAGGCTGTTCATGCTGCAATGTATGTTCTTGACACCTTTGTCGAAAACGAGTTCACTGTAGATATGTAGATTTATTTCTAGGTTCTCTATTCTGTTATAGGTCTATGTGTCTGTTTTTTTGCTAGTATCATTCTGTTTTGGTTACCGTAGTTCTGTAGTATAATCTGAAGTCAGGAAATGTGATTTCTCCAGTTTTGTTCTTTTCGCTCAGGATAGCTGTGGCTATTCTGGGTCATTTGTGGTTCCCCAGAAATGTTAGGATTGTTTTTTCTATTTCTGTGAAGACTGTTATCAGTATTTTGATAGGGATTGCATTATATCTGTAGATTGCTTTGGTAGTATGGATTTAACAATATTGATTCTTCTAATCTATGAACATGGAATATCTTTCCATTTTTTTGTGTCCCCTTTTATTTCTTTTATCAGTGTTTTATAGTTTTCATCATAGAGATCTTTCACTTCTTTGATTATTTCCTATGTATTCAATTTTATTTGTGACTATTGTAAATGGGATTACTTTTCAGGTTTCTTTATCAGATTATTCACTGTTGGTATATAGAAATGCTATTTAGGCCAGGCATGGTGGCTCACACCTGTAATACCAGCACTTTGGGAGACTGAAGTGGGTGGATCACCTGAGGTCAGGAGTTAGAGACCAGCCTGACCAATATGGTGAAACCCCATTTCTACTAAAAATACAAAAATTAGCCAGGTGTGGTGGCTGGCGCCTGTAGTCCCAGCTACTCAGGAGGCTGAGACAGGAGAACTGCTTGAACCCGGTAGGCAGAGGTTGCATTGAGCTGAGACGGCGCCACTGCACTCCAGCCTGGGCGACAGAGCGAGACTCCGTCTGAAGGGAAAATAAAAGAAGTGCTATTTAATTTGTGTGTGTGTGTGTGTGTGTGTGTGTGTGTGTGTGTGTGTGTGTCAAGCTGTTCTTTATTTCAGGGAGAAGCCAGGGGAGGGGGCTCAGTCTTTCTTGGCAGCAGCTTTCCTCATAGCGGCCAATACCTTGCTCAGCTCCTCCCGCTTCCTCTTGGCGCAGATGTGCGTCCCCACCCTTTTCTTGATAAACTTGAGGGCCCGTTTGTCCTTGGAGACCTTCAGTAACTCCATGGCGCGCCGCTCGTACGGGGCGAAGCCACACACCTCCCGAATCATGTCCCGCACGAACTTGGTGTGTTTCGTCAGACGCCCGTGGCCTGTGCCTGGGCTTGCACGTTCTTGGTCACCTTGTGGCCCTTGTTGAGGTCCACGGCCACAGGGTAGTGTAGAGCCACGGCTGCTGCTCTCCAGTGGCGGCCCTGGCGGAAGCTTTTTTTTTTTTTTTGAGACGAACTCTCACTCTGTTATACAGGTTGGAGTACAGTGGTATGATCCTGGCTCACTGCAACCTCTGCCTCCTGGGTTCAAGTGAGTCTCATGCCTCAACCTCCCGAGTAGCTGGGATTACAGGCATGTGCCACCACCTCTGGCTAATTTTTTTGTTTTTAGTAGAGATGACATTTCGCCATGTTGCCCAGACTGGTCTTGAACTCGTGACCTTGAGTGATCTGCCTGCCTTGGCCTACCAAAGTGCTGGGATTACAGGCGTGAGCCACCATGCCCAGACTTTTTAATTTAATTTAATTTTATTTTATTTTAATTGAGACAGAATCTTGCTCTGTTGCCCAAGCTGGAGTGCAGTGGCACAATCTCAGCTCACTGCACCTTCTGCCTCCTGAATTCAAGTAATTCTTATGCCTCAGCCTCCTGAGCAGCTGGGATTACAGACATGCACCACCATGCTCAGCTAATTTTTGTGTTTTTAGTAGAGATGGGGTTTCACCATGTTGGCCAGGCTGTCCTTGAAATTCTGGCCTCATGTGATCCACCTGCCTCAGCCTCCCAAAGTGCTGGGATTACAGATGTGAGCCACTGTGCCCACCCAGAAATGCTACTGATTTCTGTGTGTATGTTGATTTTGTATCCTGCAACTTTTACTGAATTTATCAGTTCTAATAGTTTTTTTTTTTTTTTTTTTGAGTCTTTAGATTATTCCAAATATAAGATCATATAATCTGCAAACAAGGATCATTTGATTTCTTCCTTTCCAGTTCGGATGTCCTTTATTTCTATCACTTGCTCTAGCTAGGACTTCCAGTTCTGTGTTGAATAGCAGTGGTGAAAGTGAACATCCTTGTCATGTTCCAGATCTTAGAGGAAAGGCTTTCTCTAAGTCAGCTCTCATTCAGTATGATACTAGCTGTGGGTCTGTTTGTATATGGCTTTTTTATGTTGAGGAATGTTCTCTCTATATGCAGTTCTTTGAGGGTTTCTATCATGAAGCATTGTTAAATTTTATTAGATACTTTTTCAGAATCAATTAAAAGGATCATATGGGTTTTGTCCTCCATTCTATTGATATGATGTATCACTTTGATTTGCGTATGTTGATTGAACCATCCTTACATATGGGGGATAAATCCCACTTGGTCATGATGAATGATCTTTTTAATATATTGTTGAATTCAGTTTGCAGGTATTTTGTTGAGCATTTTTACATCTGTATTTACCGGGGCTATTGGCCAATGGTTTTCTTTTTTTGATATGTCTTTGTCTGGTTTTGAAATCGTTAATACTGGCCTTGTAGAATGAATTTGGAAGTATTCCCTCCTCCTCTAGTTTTTGGAATAGTTTGAGTAGGATTGGTATTAGTTCTAGAATTCAGCAGTGAAACCATCAGGTCCCAGTCTTCTCTTTTTACCGGGAGACTTTTATTATGTCTTTTTTTTTTTTTTTGAGACGGAGTCTCGCTCTGTTGCCCAGGCTGGACTGCAGTGGCCGGATCTCAGCTCACTGCAAGCTCCGCCTCCCAGGTTCACGCCATTCTCCTGCCTCAGCCTCCCGAGTAGGTGGAACTACAGGCGCCCGCCACCTCGGCCGGCTAATTTTTTGTATTTTTTTTTTAGTAGAGATGGGGTTTCACCAGGTTAGCCAAGATGGTCTTGATCTCCTGACCTCGTGATCTGCCCGTCTCAGCCTCCCAAAGTGCTGGGATTATGTCTTTGATCTCGTTACTTGTTATTGGTCTGTTCGGGTTTTGGATTTCTTCATGATCCAAGCTTATGTTTATGTGCCTAGGAATTTTTCTGTTTCCTCTAGATTTTCCAATTTGTTGGCATACAGTTGCTTATAGTAGCCACTAATGATCACTTGAATATTGGTGGTATGATCCTTTACATTCCAACAGTGTCAGTTGTAATGTCTCCTTTTTCTTGTCTGATTTTATTTATTTAGGTCTCTCTTTTTATTCTTAGTTACTCTGGCTGAAAGTTTGTCAATTTTGTCTTACTTTTCAAAAGCCAACTTTTGCTTCATTGATCTTTTGTATTGTTTTCTTTGTTTTAATTTCATTTATTTCTGCTCCCATCTTGATTATTTCTTCTAATTTTGGGTTTGGTTTGCTTTTGCTTTTCTAGCTCTTTAAGATGCATTGTTAGGTTATTTATTTGAATTGTTTTCCATGTAGACACTTTTTTAGCTATCAGCTTCCTTCTTAGTACTGCTTTCACTGTATCTCGTAGATTTTGATATATTGTGTTTCCATTATCATTTGTTTCAAGAAATTTTTCGGTTTCCTCCCTAATTTCTTCATTGGCTCACTGATCATTCAGGAGCCTATTAATTGCCATGTGTTTGTGTATTTTCCAAAAATCTTGTTATTGATTTCTAGTTTTATTCCATTGTGGTCAGAGAAAATGTTTGATATTATTTCAGATTTTTAATGTTTTAAGACTTGTTTTGTGACCTAATATATAATCTGCCTTTGAGAATGATCCATGTGCTGAGGAGAAGAATGTGTATTCTGCAGCTGTTAGATGAGATGTTCTGTAAATATCTATTAGGTCTATTTGGTCTAAAGTGCATATTAAGTCCAATGTTTCTTTGTTGATTTTCTGTCTGGAAGATGTGTCTGATGCTGAAAGTGGGGTATCAAAGTCTCCAGCTATTATTATATTGAAGTCTGTCACTCTCATTAGCTGTAATAATGTTTGCTTTATATATCTGGGTACTCTAGTGTTGGGTGCATATATATTTACAATTTGTTATATCCTCTTGCCGAATTGACCCCTTTATCATTATATACTGACCTTCTTTGTGTCTTCTTGCAGTTTTTGTCTTGAAATCTATTTTGTGGCCGGGCGCGGTGGCTCAAGCCTGTAATCCCAGCACTTTGGGAGGCCGAGACGGGCGGNTTGAAGTCTGTCACTCTCATTAGCTGTAATAATGTTTGCTTTATATATCTGGGTACTCTAGTGTTGGGTGCATATATATTTACAATTTGTTATATCCTCTTGCCGAATTGACCCCTTTATCATTATATACTGACCTTCTTTGTGTCTTCTTGCAGTTTTGTCTTGAAATCTATTTTGTGGCCGGGCGCGGTGGCTCAAGCCTGTAATCCCAGCACTTTGGGAGGCCGAGACGGGCGGATCATGAGGTCAGGAGATCGAGACCATCCTGGCTAACACGGTGAAACCCCGTCTCTACTAAAAAATACAAAAAACTAGCCGGGCGTGGTGGCGGGCGCCTGTAGTCCCAGCTACTCAGGAGGCTGAGGCAGCCCTGAGGTGCCCCGAGCCCTGATGCCTCCTGTGATCCTACCCTGGCTAATATCTGGCACACAATTTAATAGGGCTGGGACATGGAAGGGTCTTTTGATACCTAGCTTGGTGATATGGTTTAATTGTGACCCCAAAATATATGTGTTGGAAACTCAATCCCCATTGTAACAGTATTAAAAGGCATGGCTGATTAGGATTAGATTAAGTCATCAGGGTAGAGGCCCCATGATGGAGCTGGTGGCTTTAAAAGAAGAGGGAGAGAGACATGACCTTGCCCTCTCGCCACGTGATACCCTCTGCATGTTATAACACAGGAAAAAGTCCCTCACCAGATGTGGTTCCTTCATCTTGAGAACTTCCCAACCTCCAGAACTATAAGAAATAAATTTCTTTTCTTTATAAATTAACCAGTCTGTGGTATTCTGTTATTGCAACAGAAAAAAGGGCTAAAATACCTGGGGACACAACTTCTGTGCCCCTTACCTGTCTTCTGCATAGTCCAAGAATCACCATTTGGTAGCAAGGAGAAAGGTAGGTGGAGGGGTATGTAATTAAGTTACTCATTCCATCTTATCTGCTGCCAACTTTACAGGTTACTCAGTGCCTCTTTTCTTATCCTCGGGCATGTGAGCAATTAAACGCTGGCTCCATTCCTTTTTCTTTGCCATTTCTCCTTAATCTAAAGGTATAGCTTTTTCACTGAGAGGTGGAGAAACCCATTCTGACCTTGATTCAAATGGTGGTGGGGTGGGGAGATGGGCTGTGGGAGTGCAGGTTGTTTGAGTGCACCCCCCACTTCCCCACACAAAAGCTCCCTTGTGTCTTTTATGTGAGCATGATGGGCGAATTAGTCAGTTGAATTTGGAATTGGAATTTTGAAACTCTTTGTTTGGTTGACTTTTGAAACTCCACTACAAACTTGCTGTGGGATCCACAAGCGGAGCAATTTCTCCCACTCATCTTTTTTTCCCTTTAGAAGTGAAACAGATCTATTATCTGTGTTTCCTTTTTCTGGGCATCTTAAATGATGGATTGGTTCAACTGGCTGAGAGTTATCCTTGTAAATAAGGGTATTTTGGCTGGACGCAGTGGCTCACACCTGTAATCCCAGCACTTTGGGAGGCCGAGGCAGGCAGATCACTTGAGGTTCCAGACCATCTTGGCCAACATGATGAAACCCCGTCTCTACTAAAAATAGAAAAAATAGCCGGGCATGGTGGTACATGCCTGTAGTCCCAGCTGCTTGGGAGGCTGAGGCAGGAGAATCGCTTGAACCCAGGAGGCAGAGGCTGCAGTAAGCCAGGATCGTACCACTGCAGTCCAGGCTTAGGTGACAGAGCAAGACTCCATCTCAAAATAACTAACTATCTAAATAAATAAATACCAACAGTTGTGACCCTTAAGCAGAGACTCAAGAAGTCCGATGCTCTATACTCTCCTGATCCATACATTTCTTCTTCAGTGCCTGTATCAAATGGTGATATGCTTGTATGTGATTCACTTCCACAATGGGAAATTTGCTAAAATTAATTGGAGTCTTTTTAAGTGAAGACATCGATAACTATAGGAAGCTTTCACCAATCTACAAATGTGACCAGTAAATCCAAGAAAATGCAGAGTGTCTGTGTACTTTGTGGAGGAGCAATATTTGTGTTCTAAGGTAATAATCATGGTATTATTATTAAAATAATAATAGATACCTTGATACCTTTTTTATTTTTGGAGACAGTCTCTTGTGTCACCCAGGCTGGAGTGCAGTGGCGTGATCTCGGCTTACTGCAACCTCTGTCTCCCGGGGTTCAAGTGATTCTCCCACTTCATCCTCCCGAGTAGCTGGGACTACAGGCACACGCCCCCACTCCTGGCTAATTTTTGTATTTTTTGTAGAGACAAGGTTTCATCATCTTGGCCAAGCTGATCTCAAACTCCTGGCCTCAAGTGATCTACCCACCTTGGTCTCCCAAAGTGCTGGGATTATAGTCGTGAGCCACCGTGCCTGGCAATGGATGCCATTTTGAGAGCATATTATATGCTTAACACTGTGCTTTTCCTATGCTATCTTATTATAGAAACTCTGAAAGGGAAATTACTATTATACTCATCTTCTAGATGAGGCTTAGATTGTCCACTGTGAGAGCTTGTTAGTAGCATAGGTAGGATTGAATTCCAGAGCTCAAGTACTTTTTTGTATGGTTGTTTATTTTTATTTATTTTTATTTTTTGAGACAGAGTCTACTCTGTTGTTTACTCTTGAGATCCCATGGCTGACCGGATGCTGTGGCTTTCTGCCTCTTCCCATCATCGTGAGAAAGTATTATAAAGCATATTGCTAACCTGAGAAGAGATCAAAATTCAAAATGTGAAGGATGGCCCATGAGAAGTCAGGGATTGTTTGTACTGTCATTCCGAACCCTTGTGTGATAAGCTCTGAAGTCCTCTGCAGCCTGGGGACAGGACGTTTGTGAACATTGGTACAGGCGTAGGAGTGAGCTTCTAGGGCAGGGCATGGTAGCCTTATGCAGTCATGATCCTTTCCATTTTTGAAGCACTTATACAACTTTGTCATCTGAAAGCACAGTGCAAGGGACCAGCTGCTGACTGGAGGTGGTGCGATTGTGCCTGGAGATGGTAGGTAAGGGAAGGAGCTGTATAACCAGACCAGAGCTAGCTTTGCATTGGCACCAAGTGCAGGTGGCTTGGAGGGCTGAGGGAACTCATGGAGTCCCCATTGTTCTTAAACCCCCACCCATACCCCTAAGATAGTAATTATAAAGACAAGATTATTTTAGTTAACATTGATTGACTGTGCCTATTATGTGTCAGTTACTGCATTTTCATTTAAATTTCACCTTTTTTTTTTTTGAGATGGAGTTTCGCTCTGTCACCCAGGCTGGAGTGCAATGGCACAATCTCGGCTCATTGCAACCTCTGCCTCCTGTGTGCAAGCCATGCTCCTGCCTCAGCCTCCCAAGTAGCTGGGAGGACAGGCACGTGCCACCACCACACCTGGTTAATTTTGTACTTTTAGTAGAGACAGGGTTTCACCATGTTGGTCAGGCTGGTCTCAAACTCCTGACCTCAGGTCATCTGCCCTCCTTGGCCTCCCAAAGTGCTGGGATTATAGGTGTGAGCCACCGCGCCCAGCCAAATTTTACCATTTTTTAGTTACTGCGTTTTCACTTAAATCTTACCATTTTTCTATGAAATAGTATTATTATGACCTCCATTTTATAGATAAGAAAACTGAAGCTTAGAGAAGTTTTATAAATTACATAGTATCAAGCAGCTATTAAATAATGTGCTAGAGTTCGAACTGGGAAATTTGACTCCAGATTTCAGTCACTGTGCTACACTGTCCTGTCCAGTTCTAGAGGCTGAGGCCGAGGTAATGTCACTCATGTTTCTGTTGCTTGTTGCCGGGGTGGTCTCAGGAATTGCTAGCAGTTAAGGGAGGTGGATTTCCCTTGGCCTATCATGTTTTTCCCTGAGAAATTCAGGCATAGAACAGCACTGGTACCCGCCAAGGCCTTCAGTCTTGGACAAGGTATGAGCTTCCCTAAGCAAGCCACCATGGGAGGCTGACAGCTTCCACTTTGTCCAGCCTGCAAGGATTTGTATTCAGAGAGTCCTTTCTCTCTTTTCTTGATGTCTCCCTCATAGCTGAGTGTGCGGTACTAGAGATGACTGACCCCAAAGGCTTAGCTATTTCCTTTTCTCCTCCTGTGTTCCTCCCTCCTTATCTTGACTGCTTCAGAAACTTCCGCCTCAAGCGCTCATACAACAACCTGACTTCTACAAAGAGCAGTGCAGCTTGGCAAGACCAATTCAGACTTGACCTTTGCAGCAGTGACTCCCATTGTGCTAATTTGTCTTATGCCAGGCAGCTTCTCTCCATTCACAGCTCCTCTCTGTTTCACCTCTCTCCTCCCACTTCCAACCAGATCAGTTTCTCTGATTTTCTTTTTTGAGACAAGATATCACTCTGTTGCCCAGGCTGGAGTGCCATGGTGCAATCCTGACTCACTGCAACCTCCGCCTACTGGGTTTAAGCGATTCTCGTGCTTTAGCCTCTGGAGTAGCTGGGATCACAGGCATGCACCACCACGCCCAGCTAATTTTTGTATTTTTAGTAGAGGTGGGGTTTCACCATGTTGGCCAGGCTGGTCGCAAACTCCTGACCTCAAGTGATCCTCCAGCCTTGGCCTCCCAAAGTGCTGGAATTACAGGCCTGAGCCACCGCGTCCAACTAGTTCTCTAATTTTCTTTATGACTTTTCTTTTATTTCCATGTTGACTCTTATTGTTTGTGATGACATTTTTCTACCACTCTCCAAAAGCCCCTCTTAATGTCAGATACCTCGTTCGGCAAGTATCTTCTGTTGTATTTCCTTATTCCTCTTTTTCTGTCTTTTCCTTATTTTAGTGACTGTCTCACCTCTCTGTTTCATTGTCTTTAAAAAAATATAAATTTTGGCCAGGCGTGGTGGCTCACGCCTGTAATCCCAGCACTTTGGGAGGCCGAGGTGGGCGGATCATAAGGTCAGGAGATTGAGACCATCCTGGCTAACACCGTGGGAAACCCCGTCTCTTCTATACAATACAAAAAATTAGCAGGGCATTGTGGCGGGCGCCTGTAGTCCCAGCCACTCGCGAAGCTGAGGCAGGAGAATCCCTTGAACCTGGGAGGTGGAGCCTGCAGTGAGCCAAGATCGTGACACTGCACTCCAGCCTAGGAGACAGATTGAGANTTCTGTTGTATTTCCTTATTCCTCTTTTTCTGTCTTTTCCTTATTTTAGTGACTGTCTCACCTCTCTGTTTCATTGTCTTTAAAAAAATATAAATTTTTGGCCAGGCGTGGTGGCTCACGCCTGTAATCCCAGCACTTTGGGAGGCCGAGGTGGGCGGATCATAAGGTCAGGAGATTGAGACCATCCTGGCTAACACCGTGGGAAACCCCGTCTCTTCTATACAATACAAAAAATTAGCAGGGCATTGTGGCGGGCGCCTGTAGTCCCAGCCACTCGGGAAGCTGAGGCAGGAGAACGGCGTGAACCTGGGAGGTGGAGCTTGCAGTGAGCCGAGATGGCACCACTGCACTCCAGCCTGGGCAACAGAGCGAGACTCTGTCTCAAAAAATAAAAAATAAAAACAAACAAATAAATAAATAAATAATATTTTTTTTTTGTAGAGATGGGAGGCTCTCGCTCTGTTGTCCAGGGTGGTCCTGAACTCCTGGCCTCAAGTGATTCTTCCCCCTTAACCTCCCCAAGTGCTGGGATTACAGACATGAGCCATCATGCCCAGCTTGTTTCGATGTCTTTGTTCACCTAAAACAGCAGGTGGGTTTGACTGCTGTCCACTCTACCTCTACCGTCATCAATTCTGTGGAGGATATAAAATTTCCTGCTCTGGGGTAAGAGGTCACATGGATTAGGGGAAGACAGGTGGTAAACCACTGAATGAAAAACAAGCACCTAACTTTTAGGTTATATTTACTATGTGCCAGACACAGCTCTAATCCCTTTACATATGTTATCTCAGTTAATCTTTGTAACAGCCTATGACTTGAATAATATTATTATCCCTGTCTTATAGATGAGGAAATGGGGGCACACAGGGCTAAGTAACTTGCTCAAGATTCACAGATGGTGGGTGAGTGGTCGAGTCAGAATTCAAGCTGAAACTCTTCCTCATGCTCAGCTGCCTCTAGGAGTTGATGGTTAACAAAAGAAAAGGCACTGAAGCAGATACACATCCTCATGGAACACAGACACACTGCCCTCTTTCTCTTTCACTCTCCCTCTCTTTCTTCCTTCCTCTTTCTTTCTCTCCCTCTCTTCTGTCTAGATAACCTGTCATCTACGTATACAGGGAGCATCTACATCTAGTGACCTCTCAAGGTCTTCCTTATTTCAAGTCCCTTGTAGTTCTGTAAATCTCTTTCTGTTTCATCACCATCTTTTCAGTTTACAATCAGCACCCAGACTCTCGAAAGAAGGGATTTCACCTCTTTGGCAAAAGCATCTGATCTGTATTTATAGGCTTAGGACAGGCAGAGAGATCAAGCCGCACACTCCGTAAGCAATGCAAACATGGCCGCAGCACTGCCTGTCACTCAGAACTACATGTCCCAGAGTGCAGCAGGGGAGGTTGATGTGACCAGGGTTTGAAACAGCCTCACTCAGTTTCCTTGCAGCCCCACCTCCCAAGAGGCAGCTGCCATGGAGGCTCTTCCTAAAGAAGCAGGTGCAATGTCCAACCTTGGAGTTGTCTTTAGGGAACTTGGTGCATGTACTTCCTGCAACCCCTTCACCCACACCCCTGCCAGAACTCATTCCAGCCTCTTTTCAAAAGCATTTTTTTTTTTTTTTTTTTTTTTTTTTCCCTGTCTCTCTTTAATTTGGTGTATAAGTACAGTGATTAAGGAGTTAGGAAGTAATACCCAAGGTAAAGCAATTAGTAGAGATAATTGCCCTAGAGAGAGAATGAGATTATAAAGAGGCATTTCTTTCTGTATTTCATTAAATATTAGGCAAAATGAAATGAGCCTAAGTTGCAGAAGAGGGAGCTTCTGGTCTGTAGTTCAAAAAGCAAAAAACAAATGCATACAGTAGAGAAACTAGTTATCTTATGAATAATTATTTAGATCAAGTCCTTTCTGGTTAGTAGCAGCAGAGGTAGGGATTCAGTTGGTTTTATTTAGACAACCTGCATTAGAACCCCTCCCCCTCTCCCCGACCCTGTTTTCTCTTTCATTCTCTTTTCTTTCTGGAGTTTTCTTTGACTCTGGGACTTCTCCCTACTCTCATTAAAGCCTAGGACTCTCCCCTGCCTCCTGCCCAGCCCTAGCTTCTAGGTTGTCTACTCTGCAGTTAACAGCACTACTTTAAGTTCAGACGTATGAATCGCTGTGTAATATACATATGGTGCTTCTGAAGCCTTCTGCACATGTTCACCATCCAGGGCTGTATCACAGTTCTTTAAAAACTAAGTCAGTAAATGCTTTTGGTCATTCAGGTGACTGGGTGGACCCCCATTAACATGGATCTGATTTCTGTGTGATTTTGATGTAATAGAACATCCGTCTCCATGGATACTAGCCTTCTGCTCTCCATGTGTTTGTACATTTGACTATCAGCCCAGGAACAAAGAGGATGGCAGCCCTCAGCAAGAGCCAGAAGAAATGTTACAGGCCTCTGGGCAGAGAAGATGACATGTAGATTGGCATGGCCCGCACACTTTTGGTTTGTGGTGGGGGTATGATTGATTACCTCTACTGCAGTGCTAGCAAAGCCTCATGGCTTTTCAAGTTTATTATATTCAAGACCATGGTCTAGGGCTTATAGAAACCAGGCAATAGGCTAAAGGAATCCATCTATTGGCCTAAATTCCACTACTGTCATCCTCAACCTTTTTTTAATTAGTGTAGGATGGAATATGAATGGGAGAAGTGTTGAATTCTGTTTATTGTGGCTGGAAAAAAAAACATGTTCCTCTAACAGGATGTGTACCTGTATCAGGATATACATCCTTCCCCCTAACCTCAATTTAAATCAGAGTAGTTAAATTAAAATAAATTAAAATAAGGTGAACATGAGTAAATTCATTTAGATAAATACTTTTTATTTAAAAGCAATTTTCACTGTTCATAGGACATAGATTTGTTTAAATGTATATACCAACCTCTGAATAGTCCCAAGATTTTTTTCTTAATGTTTAATAATGCATTTTTTATAATTTACCATCTTCAATTTAAAAAAAGGCCACAAAGGGAAGTGTCAAATTGAGGTTTTATATTCTCTACCAAACTATAGTAACAGGGAGCAGGACTTGGGTGCAGATTGAGGAAGAAAATGTTAAGAGGTAGGAAATTTGGTATTATGATGTTTAGTGGAAAGGGATTTGGACTTAGTGAATATGGGGTTGAGTCTCAGTTCTGCTCTCCTGACTGTGTGACGTTGGACAAGTCACTTAGAGTCTCTGAATCTCAGTTTAGTTATCTTTAAAATGGGGGAAACAGTCTTGACCTGACAGGGTTCTCAGTATCCAAGGAGGTAATGGATTTGGAAATTATCTTCTATTTTCTGCTGCTATAACAGAACACCACAGGCTGAGTAATTGATGAAGTAAAGTTTATTTAGCTTATGGTTTTGGAGGCTGGGGAGTCCAAAAGCGTAACACCAGCATCTGGGGAAGGCCTACATGCTGAGTTACCCCATGGCAGAAGGGCAAGAGAGTGCCTTAGACAGGAAGAAAGTCAGTTGATCTCATCCTTTTATTGGGAGCCCACTCTTATGATAACTAACTTACTTTCAGGATAACTGAATCAAACCATCCATGAGGGCCACTCTCATGACCTAATTACCTCTTAAAGTTTCTACCTCTTAATACTATACTGTTACAGTGGCCATTAAATTTCAACATGAGTTTTGGAAGACACATTCAAACAATAACAGAAATGCATTGTAAATTATGGAGCACTATATAAACGAGAATTGTCACAACTATTGTTCCTGTAGTTAAGCCAGACCTGTGAGCACAACACTGTGTGTTGTCAGTGTTATCATTTTTTTTTTTTTGAGACGGAGTCTTGCTGTGTTGCCTGTGCTGGAGTGCAGTGGCTGGATCTCAGCTCACTGCAAGCTCCGCACTCCCAGGTTTACGTCATTCTCCTGCCTCAGCCTCTCGTGTAGCTGGGACTACAGGCGCCCACCACCTTGACCGGCTAGTTTTTTATAATTTTTAGTAGAGGCGGGGTTTCACCGTGTTAGCCAGGATGGTCTCGATCTCCTGACCTTGTGATAGCCGCCCGTCTCGGCCTCCCAAAGTGCTGGGATTGCAGGCTAGAGCCACTGCGCCCGGCTAGTGTTATCAATTTTTTGGAAAACTCTTTTCTAGTCTATATTGATCTACCTGATTGAGTTGTTTGCTTGTAAAGTCAGACTTGAACAGAAGCAAGGTAATAAATGATCACACAATCATAATCATTGCCTTCTTTTTTTTTTTTTTTTTTTTTGACACAGTTTTGCTGTTTTTGCCCAGGCTGGAGTGCAATGGCATGGTCTTGACTCACCGCAAGCCTCTGCCTACTTGGTTCAAGTGATTCTCCTGCCTCAGCCTCCCAAGTGGCTGGGACTACAGGTGTGCACCACCTTGACTGGCTAATTTTGTATTTTTAGTAGAGACGGGTTTTTATTATGTTGGCCAGGCTGGTCTCGAACTCCAGACCTCAGGTGATCTGCCTACCTCAGCCTCCCAAAGTGCTGGGATTACAGGTGTGAGCCACTGAGCCTAGCTGTGCCTTCTTTTTTAAATTATATTTTACTCTATCTAACACTTGCTTTGTTGTTGTTGTTGTTTTCTGTGGTCTGGGGGCTGGATTGGGAGTAGGTGTGGGGGAGGAAACGAAGGAGTAAATAAGGAGGGGTCATTTTTCTCTGAGGATCTCACCATTTCTGAGGGTAAAGTCTACATGGAAATGAGCACTGGGAGACTGACATCCTTGTTTTGACCCTTTAGCCTTTTATCTGGGCCTTAGTTTCCTCATCTGCAAAATGGGAACTGAAGCTGTAAGGTCCCATTCACTTGTAACCTTTTGTAGATGTGAGATAACAAGCATGAAGGAACCAATGTCCTTAACAGAAGAAAGGTTAGCATGTGGCTGCTACAGGGGAGCTGATGGGGGAAAATGATAGGAGGGAGGTACTTGGAGATGACTCAGGAAGGACATGGGTGTTTTTCCATAGATTATTCTTTCTGATTGGGAGAAATATCTTTAAATATTTGGATGGGTTTATTTTCATGTTTTTGTCAGGAAGATCAGTGGCTCACCAGAGCATACACCCCGTTTCCTCACCAGTTTCTAGGAGCCTTGCTCTGTCGTATGGATGCCAGCTCTGGCACCGCAAACACACACAGTGAATATATGTACTGTGTTTTAAGAAGAATCCTTGCACTGTCTTGGGAATGTGAGGAGCCTGCTCCTCTCTTCCCAATAGAGGCTGAGATACTCTGATCCCCTTCCCCAGGGCTCCCCTCATGGATGAAGCTTATCCCAGGTTGACCGAGTAAAGTGGGCCAGAGAGGAAGCTGTAGTCACTGCAAGCGAGCGGCCTGTCCCTGCTGGGCAGGAAACCTAGAGTGATGAATGGGGCTGGATGAAGTCATCCTGCTCCTCCAATCAGACTGCTCGGAGAGAGCCAGGGGCCTCTGCAGATCCAGCCAGGCTGCCGGCTGCTCTCATGTACCTTTAGACAGAGGCTGTGAGTCTCTGGGAGTGGAGTGGGGGTGTGTGAACCGCCCGCTCCTGGCTCCTGTGTAGGCCTCAGTCAGTCTGAATGTTATTGCAAGGTGAGTGGCTTCACCGGGCGAATTTCTCTCCTTTTGCATTCTCCACCTTGCCGTGCCAGGCTCCGGCTTTGTGGCTCCCGCACTTCCTTGCACAGCACCTTTCTGCTTCCAGCCGAGTGCCTGCACCTTCTTGAGGTTCTCACACCCGCCTGCCCCCCACCAGCCGCTGACCTTCTCCCTTCCTGCTCCCCCCACCTCTTGCTCATTACCTGCCAGCTGGCCTCTTCCCACATGCCCCCCTCATCCTGACCTGTGGGTACCAGTTGGCGGGGTGATGGGAGGGCAGGCCTCCATCTTTGTGCCCTCTCCCTTTCAACAGGGGGAGCCTGGGAAGACCCACACTTCGCTCCTGGGAAGAAGTACCAGGCCAGGGGAGGTGCCCCCTGACTCAGCCTCCTGGGTGTCTGTGGAACACAGACAGGAGACAGGGCCCCCCTACTTGGTGTGGACCTCCAGACTCTGACCTCTTACCCGGAAACTGAGGAAGTCCCAGGGGGGCCAGAGAGTAGAAATAGGTGTCTTATTTTCCCCAGCCTTCCAGAGGGGTGGTTTGTTCTCCCTGGGTGGACGTTTGTGACTCTGCCTTTTCTCTCTGGATGGTGCCGCTGCTCCTTAGGCCAAGCAGAGATCATGGAGCCGGCTGACATGGCGACAGCAAAGGTAGGATGGAAATGCTGCCGGCCGCACTGTGCGTAAGTGGCTTCGCTTGGCGAGTTCTGCCTTTGGTTCACTTTTCTCTCTCCTCCTCTCCCTCAGCCCGCCACTCGTGAGCATCCAGGGGCTGTGTCAGAGTGGAGGGAAATGTTGTGAGCACCAAGACCTCAGGAGAGGCGAGAAGGTGCCAGGTCCTACAAAGCACACGCCCCACCGTGGTGTGCTTGGAAGTCGGAGTGGGTGGATGAGGGGTGCAGGGTGGAGGGTGGAGGTATCTGTAGCTTTCATCTGCGCTCACTTATATGTCCCTCTTTTTCTTTAGTCTTGCCCTATTTTTTGTTTCTCTTTATCCTGTCTCTTTTTCAGTTATGCCTCTCTTTTACTCTCTCTCTCTCCGTCTTCTTCCTCTACTTCTTCTCTGCACTGCATTCCATTTGTGCAACCTCCACACTTTCTTTTTACCTTCCGTTTGCTTCTCTTTTCCTTCTCCCTGTTGTATAAGGAATGGGTGGGGTTGGTGCGGGCTGGACCGTCTTAAAAGCAGAGACTGCCTCTCATCCTGCAGCAGACGTTGGCCTTGGGATTGGAGAGGAGTTTGTATGTGAGTGGCAGATGCTGCTGCTGTCCCCGCCCACTGCTCGCCGGATGCCCCAATGGCAGTGTGGGCCTGGGCACCTCCAGGGAATGGGGCCTGGGTGCTGTGCTGCTCGAACCCTGTGGGCACGCTAGAGGGCGCTCCTGAGATAGCTTTCAAATCTCTCGTGGCTCCTGCTTGCAATTTGAAATTTGCTTTTCTGTGTATTTTTCCAAACAAGGAGTTAGAGCGATTGGGAGTGGATGGGGGCATCTAAGGAGGCTTAGTCTGTGCTGCCCCAACCCCAGCTCCAGTGTGCAGGGAGAGATGTGTAATCCTTCCTGAATATCTCAGCCTTTCATTTGGGAGCCTTGCTTTTTGGCCAGATGGCAGGGTCTCCTTTCTCTCAGAGATGGAAGACTGGACAAGGTTCAGACTTCTGGAGCAGGTTGGGTACCCTGTGTTGTATATGGAGGAGAGAATGAGAGAGGACGCCCAAGCGGCAAGTCTGTTGCCAGCATGAACCGGCAGGAATGTGTTACAGTGGTTAGGACGTGTCTCTGGGAATCACAGAACTTGGTTTTCTGCTCCTCCCAGCCCTGCAGGCTGTGTGATCAGATCCAAGTCACTTAACTTCTCTGGGCTTCCATCTCCTGGTCTGCACAAAGGTGAAAATTACACACATCTGTTGTTTTAATCAGTTTAGGTCTGTCAGATTCTCAGTTTTCTTAGAAAGGAGTCAGAGAGAGCAAACTAAACGAGAACAGGTCTCCCTGGACCCATTCCCTCCTCTGTCTCCCCTTCCTCTCTCTTTTTCTTTCTTCCACAAACATCTGAATAGCCCCTTTGAATATGGAGTGTTGCAAAGTGCTTGTACTACCTTGACAGTGGGCAGTGGCGGCCATGAAAGCAGGCATCTGCAACTGTGTTTGGATCCAAAACAATGTGCTGCAAGCAGTTTGCTATATGGTGGGAATGCTGCTGTCTGTCTTCACCAGGGCCTTGCAAACCCTCTAGTGAACTAGCTCTTGAAGTTGTAGGTGGTTTGTTATCAACCAGCTGGCTCTCAGGAGATGGTGGTGGCGAGTGCTCTGGAAAAGGGTGTGGTCTGGGGATGTTGGGGATTTATTCTGTGGTTAGTTTGGAAAGGTCTGTTTCGTTTGTATTTGCATATGGAGGCAGAAACAGCCTGATTTTACTTAGGCCCTTGCTTTTCCTTAGTCCAGATTGCACATGATCTAAGCAAGTATAGCATCAGATGTTAGAGTTGGATCACTCTGTTTTATTTTTGCAAAAAATAAAAAATTAGCCAGGTGTGGTGGCATGCACCTGTAGTCCCAGCTACTGAGGAGGCTGAGGCATTTACTTGCAGAACCTTGACCAACAGAGAATCTGATTGGCTAACAGAAACTGATGTCATTTCACAGCAGCATTGTGAATCTTTTTTTTTTAAAACTTCTCTAATCCAGACCCTTTGGAAGTTTACTTCAGGCATTTTCAATCTGTGCCTGTGAACCACTCAGGGCTCTGGATGGATTTTAGGAGAGGGTCCACGAGCCCCCCTTGTTGGTAGGCAGAATTTTGTATCTTGGTACATTTTTCTGGGGAGAGTATTCTTGACTTTTGTCAGCGCCCCAGAAGGCTTATTACTCAAGAAAGTTTAAGAACTTTTAACTGATCAAGATGCCCCCATAAAGAGCCTATTTCTGTAGCCTAGGTACGAAGCCCAGGTACAAGAGGAACTTACATATTACGGCCAATGTCCTGGAATCTCTGATAATGCATAAAAGCAGTTTGTAAGTAATTTACATACAATTTGAATATCACTTTTTAAATGTCTAAATACATGAAAAATGCATCTCCCTTATCTCAGGCTTCCCCTTTTATTTCTGAGATACTATTCCCAGAATCTCCCCTAACCGCAATGTACTGGATTAAATTACCCTGGAATGAAATAGCTTTTGGTGGAGGTGTGGTCAGTCTTGATGACAACATTCCTTATTAGACTGTTCAGTTCCTGGAGTAGAGCTTTTAGAGGTGTGACTTCACTTTCTGGAGGCTGGATTTTGAGGTTCTATTACTCCACTGTATTGTCATAGTACTACTCTTTTTTTTTTTTTTTTCTTTTAAGGTTGCACTGCAGACTAGTGCCATCTGATAACCTGACTTGACTGTGTTAAGATATGTAGATGATGTAGATGATGAATTGTTACTGAGAGTTTCTTTCTTTCTTTCATTCTTTTTCTTTCTTTTCTTTTCTTTCTTTTTATCTTTCTTTCTTTCTCTCTTTCTTTCTTTCCCTCCCTCCCTCCCTCCCTTACTCCCTCCCTTCCATCCTTCCCTCCCTCCCTCCTTCCTTCCTCTCTCTCTCCTTTCTTCTTTTCTTCCTTTCTTTCCTTTCTTTTTCTTTTTTTTTTTTTTTTAGACGGAGTCTTGCTCTGTCACCCAAGCTGGAGTGCACTGGCCAGATCTCAGCTCACTGCAAGCTCCGCCTCCCGGGTTCATGCCATTCTCCTGCCTCAGCCTCCCGAGTAGCTGGGACTACAGGCGCCCGCCACCTCGCCCGGCTAGTTTTTTTTTTTGTATTTTTTAGTAGAGACGGGGTTTCACCATGTTAGCCAGGATGGTCTCGATCTCTTGACCTTGTGATCCGCCCGCCTCGGCCTCCCAAAGTGCTGGGATTACAGGCTTGAGCCACCGCGCCCGGCCCCTTTCTTTCCTTTCTTTCCTTCTTGACAGGGTCTCTGTTGCCCAGGCTGGAGTGCAGTGGTGCGATCATGGCTCATTGCAACCTCAACTTCTTTGGCTCAAGTGATCCTCCTGCCTCAGCCTCCTGAGTAGCTGGGACTACAGGTGCATGCCACCACACCTGGCTAATTTTTTATTTTTTGTAGAAATGGAGTCTCACTATGTTGCCCAGGCTGGTCTCGAACTCCTGGGCTCAAGCAATTCTCCCACCTTGGCCTCCCAAAGTGCTGGGATTGCAGGCTTGAGCCACTGTGCTTGGCAAGAGTTTCTGTCTTAACTTTGAGAAAAGAGGTTAGGGAGCATTAATGAACCCATTCGTTCACCAGATGTTTATTAAATGCTGACTGTACGCCAGTGGAGAGAGTTCAGTGTCTAGAGTTTAGAGACGGGTAGCTCACAGTCACTGTGAAGAGATGGTCATGGGTCTTTGCGGGAGACAGACAAGTAAACAAATTATGGCAACACAAGGTAATAGGTTCAAAATCAGAGAAGCCAGAATAATTACTTGACTGGACAGTTCAAGAAGGGCTTTGTAAAGAAAGTGACATTTGATCTGAGACCTGAAGCATGGGTGGGAATTTATCAGGTGGACAAGAGAGGAAAGATGATGTGGCTGTGATTTGGAGTTGGACACGTCTAGGTTCAAATGCTGACCCTGTTGCTTTCTGGCTCTGTGAACTTGAGTGAGTTATCTTGGCCTTCCCTGGTCTCAGTTTCCTCATTTGTCCATGAGGTCACCATCAATACGCTGGGATTGTCATGAGAATTAAATGCAATGCCTTAGGATTAATGCCTGGCACACTGCAGATAGTCACTGAATGGTGGTCATGGGTGCAGAGATCTGTTAGAGAACAGTAGACCCGGGATGGACATGGCAGGGTCCAGGGCATGACAAGTAGCTTGGCAGGACTGGTGCTTCGGATGCATGTGGAAGACAAGAGGCAGATGTCAAAACCAGAAACAGAAACAGGGAGCTGAAACGCTGTGAAAGCTCGTGCAGTGCTGAGATTGCATAGACACTGCGAACAGCTGAAGGACTTCAAGGTACCATCAGGTTTGCTTTTGAGAAGGTACTCTACTCTGGCTCCGAGGTAGCCAAGTAAGATAATTGCCTCGTTTTGCTCCATCTCTGAGAACTTTTTTTTATACATCTATCTCTCCCCACTAGACTGTGAGCTCCTTGACGACTGGGATTGTGTGTTTTGTTTCTTAATTCACAGAAACCCTAGCACTTAGCATTTTACTTGGCAGATGATAGATGCTCAATAATTATCTGGTGAATGAACAAATAGGAGAGGGTAACTGCAACTACAAACCTAAAGGTAAGAATTGAAAGGCGGATGAATGCTGACAGCAAGAAGCACACTTAGTCATATTTCTAGTCTAATTTTGTATTTTTAGTAGAGATGAGGGTTTCACCATGTTGCCCAGTCTAGTCTCATATTTCAGGTGCTAGAATTGACATGATGTAGTTCCTAATTAAATGTGAGATGGAAGAGGAGGAGTCTAGGGTGAATTGTTGGTTTCTGACTGGGTGACTTGGAGCTGGTGATGTGATTTGAGATCGATACAGGAGGTCAGAGTTGGGAGGAGACTGTGAGACAGTGAGGAGTTCCCTTTATTCATGATGGCTCTGAACTGCCTGTGAGATATCTAGGTGAAGTTGTTCAGGAACAACGAGAAACTTGTGTCTGAGGTTAGGGAGTGGTACTGGTCGAGCATCTCAGATCTGAAAATCTGAAATGAGAAATGCTCCCAAACCTGAAACGTACTGAGTGCCAACATGCCGTTCAAAGAAAATACTCATCAGAGCATTTCAGACTTCACATTTGACTATGTATCCTGCAAATATTCCAAAATCCAAAAAAAATCAGATGCCCCATCACAACAGTTGAGAGGCAGAGGCTCTCCTTATAGGGCGAGGTCTTAGAACGGAGAGCCTTCTTCACAGGGGAGTCTGAACTTCTGGATTTTGTGGAGAGACTGAAAAACATTGGCAGACCCGCAAAGAATTACCAGTTATTTATTTTACCTATGAAAGCTAGCAACTACACTAAAATATAGAACTACCACCACTATGTATATGTATATTTAAAGAATATTGAATCACAAAATTTAGAAGGTCATGCTGTCAATATATTCAAACTTTTTTCTTCCTCTTTCTTTCTCTTTCTTTCTCTTTCTCTTTCTTTCTCCCCTTCCTTCCTCTCTCTCTCTCTCTCCCCTTCCTTCCTTCCTTCCTTCCTTCCTTCCTTCCTTCCTTCCTTCCTTCCTTCCTTCCTTCCTTCCTCCTTTCTTTCTCTTCAGACAGTCTTGCTCTGTCTCCCAGGCTGGAGTGCAGTGGCACGATCTCAGCTCATTGCAACCTCCGCCTCCTGGGCTCCAGCAATTCTCCTACCTCAGCCTCCCATGTAGCTGGGACCACAGGTATGCAACACCACGCCCAGCTAATTTTTGTATTTTTAGTAGAGATTAGGGTTTCACCATGTTGCCCAGTCTAGTCTCAAACTCCTGAGCTCAAGTGATCTGCCCACCTTGGCCTCCCGAAGTGCCAGGATTACAGGTGTGAGCCCCTGCACCCAGCCAACATATTTAACCTTTTGGTGTTTACCACATTGTCCTAATTTTTCTCAATTCATTACCATTCCATGTAAAAACCCCATCATGGTACACACCAGCACACAAATGCCACTGGATCATCAAAGGTAGTTAGTGGCTCAGTGCATGGAAGAGCATTTACTGAATAGTGCTGGTCACAAAATGGATAGAAGCTGAACCCTTTGGTCTACTCATGATATGCCAGTCTCATGTCTGTTGTGATGCTGAGAGAAGGTAGTGGGTATCTGTGCCTGAAACAACTTAAAGCTTCCCCTGCCCTAACCTTAGAGCACTGTTGAGAAAATGTCCCGATGACGAAATGAAACTGTTTAAAATCGAACTCATTAGATGCTCCATCCAAGTAAACCTGTATTTATTGGCAGTGATAGTAGCAATATGTTCCGAAGGCACTATTTCTGGACACCTCTCATGCAAATAGGAAGCTCTTGTCTCCATAAAGGATGATGACAAATATTGGATCATTTTTTTGGCTCTTTTGTGTTAATACCAGACTAATCAAGAAATATCACGAACAGACAATGTAAGTCAGCTGAGACTATTCACCGTTACTTGTCTGTTGATTAAAAAAAGTTGGTATAATGATTACAAACCTACGTTCGTTTTGGAAAACAGAGATAATATGTCCTTCTGATTAGATATGCATCTCTTAGAGACTTACTGCCTTATATTTTAAGTTAGTGTTATTTAATATAGTTTAATGCCCATCTTTTGTCTTCCTTGTTGGATTATTGACTTGTAGAGATCAAGGAGAACTCTGTATCTAACTTTGAAATATCATTGTGATTTGCTTGGGTCACGAACATATTAGACACTCCATGAGTATGGTTCTGTTTTTGAGACAGAGTCTCGCTCTGTTACCCAGGCTGGAGAGCAATGGCACGATCTTAGCTTACTGGAACCTCCACCTTCTGGGCTCAAGCAATTCTCCAGCAACAGCCTCTTGAGTAGCTGGGATTACAGGTGCCCACCACCACGTCTGGCTAATTTTTGTGTTTTTAGTAGAGACGGTGTTTCACCATGTTGGCCAAGCTGGTTTCAAACTCCCGACCTCAAATGATTCACCTGTCTCAGCCTCCCAAAGTGCTGGGATTACAGGCATGAGCCACCGCCCCCAGCCATAAGTACAGTTCTTGTTGAAAAAATAAACATCTGATTGACCTAATGGAAAGAACACGAAACAATGCAAACATATTCCCAACAAAATAGGACAAATTGGAAAATTTGTTGACATAAAGGAGAAAAAGTAGATTAGGAGCAGGAAATGGAGCCTGTGGTTCCTGTAGTATATAGTGAAGGTTCTGCGGACACAGGCTGGGAATAATCATAGCAGTGGTGAAAATGTATTGAGCACTTACTTGCTCTTAGTGTCATCCACTCCTCATAGCAACATGATGGGTGCTTGTCATCCTCACCTTTTTAATGGATGAAGGAGCTGAGGCTTAGAGAAATGGAGTAAGTTGCTCAAGGTCACATAGCTGTTAAGTATAGATTTGAACTCAAGGCTAATTCTAGAATCCCGGTGCTAAACCACAGTACACACCACTGGGGGTGGTGTCAGTCCCAGCTCAGTGAAGAATGCGGTTTTTCTGCACTTGTCCTATCATCGAGCAATTTCTCTGCCAGCAATAAATAGATTCTTATTGTGTCCTTGGCCAGGCGACTTTCACTTTTAAAATGAGTTAACGCTCAATTCATCTGTATTTTATTGATATGTAATTTAGTGGAAGAAGCAGAAGTCCCCATTTGGTGGGAAGACAACAGGAAGCAGCTGGCTGTGGGTGTATGGGTGCCCCCTCCCAGAGAGAACCTGAGTTTATAAGCACCCTCCTGGGTCCCTAACACCAGCAGTCACCCTGAATTTCTCCTGAGGATAAACCAGGAGGAGCCACGAGGGTAATTAGAAGTCTGCCTCCTTTCTTCCATCTGGCAGGAGAGGTGTTTTCCTTTGTTACGTGTGTAATTAGGATGATGAGTGACTTCAGGCGGCAGCCCCTCTCCTGGTTGTGGGGTTTCTCTGAGGTGTGTGCATCTTTCTGACAGCAGGGCTCTTACCTCCTTGGGGCCACCCTTCTGTGCACCAGCAGAAAGGGTCTTGTGATCCAGGACATGGGGATGAGCAAGCATGCAGAGAAACCAACACTAGTCAGGCGGTCATGCATTCAGGAAGTGGGAGGATGATTTTGGAGGTGAAGGGGAAAGTGGGATAGAGTGGGAAATCCTCTTTGGGGATTTCCATTACCGGACAGAGCTCTTGTCTCCTCATCTGGAGGAGACAAGATATCCCTGGAGAAGGGATATCGATGGCTGCTTAAACGGGGGAAGAGAGAAAGCTTAGTTGGGTGTTGCACTGAGTTCAGTGAGGGAGGTGATCCCAATGTATGCCCTGGCTAAGGGGTTTCCTTACCCTGAGTTGCATGAGGGGGCTTGTGATTCTCACGTATGGTGTTCATACCTTTTCCTTTTTCCTCTTTTTACCAATTACAACCTTATAGAGCGGCTAGCAATGGCAATGCTAGTAGGAAGATAACTAGACCTCATTGAGCCTGCGTGTCTCGTGTTAAGTGTGGTTTAGCGCTTCACTGGGCTGCTGTGAGAATCACTGTGCATAAGGTTTGTGCAACCCCTTTAGATTCTGGAGTAATCAGAGGATCACAGCCAAACACAGAAGCCCTGACTGCCACAGTCTTGCTTCCTCCTCTTCCTAGGGGCACAAACAAAGCTGAGTGGAGTCTGGCTTTGTTATCGCCTATCGTGTTTATTGCCTGAAGGAATATTCTGGATTAGGAGATTGTGAAGGAGGGGCAAAGAAGCCTGGCGGGAGGTGATTCTGTTCATTTTATTTTTTAACTCCAGTGCCTTCAGTAAATCCAGGAGGTCATGGAGGCAGAAGGAAGCATTCTTTTTTTTTTTTTTTTTTTTTTTTTGAGACGGAGTCTCACTCTGTTGCCCAGGTTGGAGTGCAGTGGCGCAATCTGGGTTTACTACAAGCTCCGCCTCCCGGATTCGCACCATTCTCCTGCCTCAGCCTCCCAAGTAGCTGGAACTACAGGCACACACCACCACGCCTGGCTAATTTTTGTTGTATTTTTTTTAGTAGAGACAGGGTTTCACCATGTTAGCCAAGATGGTCTCAATCTCCTGACCTCGTGATCCGCCTGCCTTGGCCTCCCAAAGTGCTGGGATTACATGCATGAGCCACCACGCCCGGCCAGAAGGAAGCATTCTTGAAGCAAACAGCCCCACTTTGCTCTGCCCCCAAGCCTGCCACCCTTTGCCAGCCCTCTGGCCGGGTGCCTGCCCTGCACGGTGCTGTTTCACCCAGACAGTGGGCCTGGAGGGCAGGGGTGTGCATAAGGGTACCAAGGATAGGAAGGGAGGGGCTGGCTTTGGAGGCTCCAAGCTGGGAGCTGACACAGATGAACAAGCTAGAAGGCAAGGCCAATGCCTGCAGCCCACACTGTCACCCCAGAGCCAGTGACTAATAGTGGCAGAGGGTGGGGAGAGGAGAGTGCCAAGGGAGGGAGAGGACAGGGAAGTGGTGGGGAGCACCTGATCGGGGTGCAGCGCTGGCCATCTGCTGGTCAGCTCACACAGGCTCTCTATTGAGTGCAGTTTGGAAGCGGATTTTGGCTGGAGGACTAGAAAGAGCCTTGTTGTGGAAATGGAGTGTTTAGGAGGCTGCTCCTCCCCCGCTGCTCCTCTCTCACTTGCTTCCTGACCTCCAAAATGCTCCTTAAATATATAACACTCTCAAGGCCTGATGACTCCCCTGCCTGAGCTTGGAGCTTTGATTCCCCAACGTGTGACTGCAGCACTGCTCTGCCCCAGATTTCCCAGCAACTAGAGGCATGCAGCTATGCCCTGGTACTGCAGCGCTGCTCCGCTCCTGCTCCTGGAGCAAAGCGGGGGGCCCAGGGAGAGCAGCACAGAATGCAAGAATTTGACCTGGAAGGAGATCCTGTCATTTTTTGACCTCAGGGATCCTGTCATTTATTTTCTGCTCCAGATAGGGAGCCAGAGGCTTGGAGGCTTACCCAAGGTCATGGGATTCTAGTGGTGGAAAGAGCTCCAGATGAAGAGGTGGGAGGCAGGAGAGCTGAATTCTCCCTTGGCTTCTGCCACTCAATGGCAGAAGCCTGAGATAGGACCTGATATTTATTGTGGCATTTGAGTTCACAGCTTCCAGGTTTCCCTTGGCTGGGTGGCCCTGGGTGTCTGTAGGCAAGGTCAACGACAGCATGCTCTGGTGACCTTTTACTGTTCTAGTCCCCATTTATGGATGAGGCAAGAAACACCAATTGTGTTTTTGTTGGATTAGGAAAGGAACAGTACCAGGGTAGGCGAGACTTTAAGACTCGTAGAAGACCAACAGAAAGTCAAAGCAGTTGAAATCAAAAGGAAAAAGCTGAACTGTTTCCAGCCTCCATTCTAAACCCAGTAAAGTTCAGAAGAAACCGTGGTTACAAGAGGCTTGGAGTAATACAAATCAAACCAACTTCATGTTCATTAAATTAGTGAACTCAGAAAGGCCAATTTTTATGAACATATATTTGTGAAAATTCAGGTAACACAAAATATTGTCTAGACCCCTGTGCCCCACCCCCTCTTTATCAAGCCTGTTTATAAACACCCAAAAAGGATTGGTGTTCAGTTGTTTTCTAATTACTCTGTTTATTTTAAAATTGTTTGCATTGAATAATTAGCTAATACAAAATAATATATAGGGGGAGCGCGATGGCTTACGCCGGTAATCCCAGCACTTTGGGAGACCAAGGCAGGTGGATTGCTTGAGCCCAGGAGTTCAAGAACAACCTGGGCAACACAGCGAAACCCCATCTCTACAAAAAATAAAAATAAAAATAAAAATAAGTTAGTTGGGCATGGTGGTGCTTGTCTGCAATCCCAGCTATTCAGGAAGCTGAGGTGGGAGAATCACTGGAGCCCAGGAGGTGGAGGCTGCAGTGAGCCATAATCATGCTACTGCACTCCAGCCTGGGCAACAGAGTGAGACCCTGTCTAAAAAAAAAAAGAAAAAAGAAAAAAAGCAAACGAATAATATTTATAAAATATATAAAATATGTATAAAGTATAAAGAAGAAATGACAATTGCAGGTTACCTCTCACCTGTTCTGCTCCATTGCATGTGACTGCTTTATACATTTTCAGTGCTGTGTACTGCTCCACCTTAAGAAAATAACACAAGGCATGTATCCTTTCTGTTGATAGACATTTGTTTTCAGGGTTTTTGTTTTGCTTTTGTTGTTACATGGAGTGCCATTTGAAGTTTTTCGTGCATGCTTCCGAATGTGAGTTGCTTCCATTATTGGAGTAGAACTGTTAGGTGTTAGAGGATGCAATCATCCAACCTTATTACATAATACCACATAATTTTCTTAGGGAGTTGAAGCAGTATATACTCCTACTAGCTCCTTTCCAACACTTGATATTATTTGATTTTTAATTTTTGTCAATGGGATGAGTATGTGATGACATCTCACCAGAGTTCCAATTTATATTTTCCTGAGTACTAATGAATTGAGCTCCTTTTTATATGTTTATTGCTTTCTCTTCTGAAAATGCTAACTCAAATCATTTGTCTGTTTTCAGAATTATCTTTCTTTTTCTCATTGGTTTGTAGGAATTTTTAATAAATTCTGTGAACAGTTCCTTTCTCAAGCAATATATGTTGCCAATATTTTCTCTTAGAGCAGCCTTGTCTTTTCTGTCTATGATCTCTTTGGATGATCGAAGTTTTTACTGTGGCTGAATCTGTCATTTTCTTCCTTTATGGGAATTGTTTCTGGGTCAGTTGTTTAGGAAACTCTCAGGGTGCAATCGGTGTAAGAGTCAGTTTGTGATTATGATGTATCAGAGGAGATTATTCTTCCTCCTTTGTTCAACATCAGGGTTTAGGGCAGGCAATTTTCCTTTTAGTTCCTGGGCAGCATTTGTGCATTTCTTTCAAGTTCATCCTTACAGTGAGAGTGTAGTCCACTGGGACCCACTTTATAAGGCAGTCACCTCTGGATTCTCTCACCACTTGTGGGCTTTGGGAGTTATCTCTAGTGTGCTCTGGGAGGCCCTGAAAACTGAAGCCCAATTTCAGTATTTTCTGCCATCACTACATTTTTTACCTTTAAATATTTCTTATTTTTTTGATAGCTCATCAAGCACTTTTAATTTCTTTTTTTTTTTCCATTTTATCTGTGTATATGCCATATTGCCAGACATGAAAGTCTTTGCAATCTAGTTTCCTCTAAGCAATTCTTATCCTTCCTGAAATGCAAATGTCGGGGAGCAGCCAGATTGCAGGGAGTCAGGCAGAAGCAGGAGAATCTGTGTATTCATTCTTAGAGGTTATGTTATTGCTTGCGATTTACTAGCCAGGAACTTTTCAAACCATGGAGACTGCTCTCCGTGAGAAGATAAAGAGGGAAGTTAGATGAGGAACATTTTTCCCATCTCACTTGGTCTTAGTCTTTACCTCAGAAAGCACTTCCATGTCTCTTCAAAGCTATGTTTGGATCACCTTTTGAGATTTTCTTTCTCTTTTCTTCTTCTTTTTTTTGATGGTCTTGCTCTGTTGCCCAGGCTGGAGTGCAGTGGTGTGATCTCGACTCATTGCAACCTCCACCTCCCAGGTTCCAGTGATTCTCCTGCCTCGGCCTCCCAAGTCTCTGGGATTACAGGCGTGCACCACCACGTGTGGCTAATTTTTGTATTTTTAGTAGAGACGGGCTTTCACCATGTTGGCAAGGCTGGTTTCGAATTCCTAACCTCAGGTGATCCACCCATCTCAGCCTCCCAAAGTGCTGGAATTACAGGTGTGAGCCACCATGGCCAGCCGAGTTTTCTTTATGGGCCAGAAAAATGGAACCTGTCTCCAGGGCCCTGTGAGAAGTGCTGTTTCAGAAACAAGAGAGAGCCAAGGGGAATTCGAGGCAGATGATGAGCACTCAACCCAGTGAGCTCTCCTGTTCTTCCTTCCCTTTTGGGTTCCTCACATCACACACAGACACTCAAGCTAGCCAACTCATCAGTAACAGAAGAGATTTAGTCTTGGTTTAGTCTCTTTTTTACTTATTGCCTGGATTCTTTTTCTCCTGGGAGCATGTGAGGTTTTATAAACCAGCTTGTCTGATAGAGAAGGAAATTTTTAATAAACATACATATTGATTAAGACAATAGGTTTTTGAGCTAGGGATGCCTGCATTCAAATTCCAGACTTGCATCTTGCTAGCTGTTTGACATTAGGCAAATTAAGGCACTACAGTTAGGCTGGCCGGGGTGGCTTATACCTGCAATTCCAATGCTTTGGGAGGCCAAGGTGGGCAGATCACCTGAGGTCAGGAGTTCGAGACCAGCCTGGTCAACATGGTGAACCCCCATCTCTACTAAAAATACAATAATTAGCTGGGCACTGTGGTGCGCGCCTGTAATCTCAGCTACTCAGGAGACTGAGGCAGGAGAATTGCTTGAACCCGGCCGGCAGAGATTGCAATGAGCTGAGATTGCACCACTGCACTCCAGCCTGGGCGACAGAGTGAGACTCCGTCTCAAAAAAATAAATAAATAAAAAAGACACTACAGTTAGTCTTCAGTGGCATTACCTGAAAAATCGTGAGGTACTGCCTTATACGGATGTGAGGATTTAGTAAGAGAATACATGAAAAATGCTTAGCTTGATGCCTGACATAACTAACCCTCAATATACTCTTCTTAGTAGTTGAGAAGGAGTTGACTTTTGGATTTTGTTTTGTAGTTAAAAAAAAAAAAAGCTAGAGCAAAAGCCAAAAATTTTTATAGTTACAGTAATGTGTTTTTAATATAGCACTTGGACATCTTTGATCCTTATGTGTTGCTTGTGATCAGAGCAGTTGATGGGCCAGGATGAGAATACAGTATTCACGTGTACCTGGAGTACTCTCAGTGACATTTGCCTCGGGGCTGGATCACATGACCTGGTATTTCCATTGAGTGAATTATCTAGGTCATAAAGGACAACTCTTTGTACTTCTGGAATCTGTTGCATCCCTTCAGTATCTGTGCTGAAAGTATGGCCTGGGTACAGGCTCCAGGAGCTTTAAAAACATAACTTTGGATGTGTTCAGAAGTCCTGGCAGCATTTGAGGGTTGTCTGGCGTGGGGCTATGGATAGATCAATTATGCAGCCAAGGGCTGCTTTGGGAACACCTTTCTGAAAACTCAGTATACCTTATTTTTTTCTTTTTTTCATTTTTTACTAGTGGAATCAGGTCACAGTATACCTTAAAGAGTGTTTCTTCTGGACCACGTGGACATTGGAGAGATAACATGGTGTTTTTAGTTCGGTTTGAGTAAGGTAACTTAAATGCTTGCTTCTAGTACCCCTACAATACCCAAGCCCTCCTCCTCAGTGGGGATATAGAGCTAGCCGAACGACACACAGTCCTTGTCTCCATGGTGCTTATCCTCTGAAAAGAACAAAGCAGATTTGTTGCCCAGGCTGGATTGCAGTGGTGGGATCTGGGCTCACTGCAACCTCTATCTCTCTGGTTCAAGCGATTGTCTTGCCTCACCAGCCTCCCGAGTAACTGGGATTACAAGCACGTGCCACCACGCCCAGCTAAATTTTGTATTTTTAGTAGAGTCGAGGTTTCGTCATGTTGGCCAAGCTGGTCTCAAACTCCTGACCTCAAGGGATCCGCCGCCTTGGGCTCCCAAAGTGCTGGGATTACAGGCATGAGCCACCATGCTTGGCCAAAGGAGAAATGATCACTTTTTCTCACTTTAGAGGGTCAAGTATAGATGATGTCCATACAGCAAGAGGATGTCTGCAGATTGCTTTACGGGCAAATTTTAGGGTAAAGGCTTATTATGGTTTGATTGTTTTGGAGCAAGTTTCCGGGTAAAGCTTTATTATCATGGTTCAGTTGAAGGTGGCTATTTCATAATTAATCTCTTTGTTCATTGTCACCCATCCGCATTACTGACCCAGATAGTAATGCAGGGAAAGAGAGAAGGGAATCATACAGCCAGGGAAGCTGTTGGTACTGGAGCTCCCAGGCCCCAGCCTGGAGGATCTGATTTAGGAGGAGCCTCTTCCCCCTTCTCAGTGAACTGTTATGTTCCAGCTAGAGTTGAAAATCCCGGTCCTGCCTTACTGGGGTGCTGTGGCTGGTCTGCATCTTCTTGCAGCCCAGGATTGGTGATCATGTGGCTTAAATCCTAAACCAGGCCTTTGTGGTCGGTCACCTTAAAAGGATCCCTGGCCCCAGGTGACGATGTGCTGCCCTGCCACCAGAAGTTGCTGCCTCACCGTGCCTCCAGAAGTCAGGCAGTTTCCCCAGCAGGAGGAGAGAACTGTGCATTCTGTGTGCAGCACACTGCCTGGGAGCACGTGGCCCTGCTTGCCCCGCCTTGCTGGGGAGAGGGTGAGGATTCTATTTAAGGTGGTCTTGTGTGCCTAGATGCCCCAGGTACTTACCTCGGGGCCTCTGAGTCTGCTTGGATTCCAGAGGTGTGCAGAGGAACTAGGGTCCACATTCCCCTCCCGCGCAGGGGTGGGGCGTTTTAACCCCTGGATGGATGCTGATAGAAGTGCTCATCTTCAGATATTTCTGCCCCCTCCTCTTCCTTCCTGGCACCACATTCCTCACACACCCTCTCCCTGATATTCTGTCCCATCCTGGGACTAAACGTGTGCTGTGTCTTTAAATGGGCGGAAGTGGCTGGCAGTGCTTTGCCTGGGTACTGCATTGATTAGGAGATTATATGGAGCTGCGGGAGCTGCCGCCTGGGGGAAGAGAGGTGCAGGTTCTGCTAGGTTTGTGCTCTCCTCTCAGGCTCTCCTTGGCTTCCTTCCCCAAAGCAGCTCAGAGCCGGTATGAGGTGAGGGTGGGGGGCAGCCGGCCAGCCTGGCTGTTGACGGCAACTCCAGGGTTTGTTTCGCACAGCCTTGCCAGCGTTACCCATCCTCATCAGAAACTGGCAGCGACAGCCACAGCTCGGGCAGGCGGCTCCAGCCCCAGGCTGGATTTGCAGAATCTGTCCTTCGTCTCCAAGCCCAGCTTTCAGCTGGGAGACGGGGAAGAAGGGGCAGTGGCAGCAGTTCTTCTGGCTCTTTCTCCCTTTCTCTCTTTCTCTTTCTGTGTTCAAGTCACATTACATGGGATTCTGTTCTTTTGGGACTTCGTCATCTTTTCCAATATGTCCTGGGACCTCCGGAGCTGTAACGGGGATGCTAAGGACACGGTCAGTGGATTATCGTGACTGTACTAATGAAAGGATTCAAGCTCTCCTGGTAAGTAGAGGAGGGACAGGGAGCCTTCCTCTTCTGCCTTTCTTCAGCCCTGTGCTCCCCCCAGCACCCTCAAGAGGTCTCCTTCATTGATGCCATCTCACCAGGCATCGAGGGGTTAAGATGTGGGGACTAGGCACTTTAAAAGTTGGGGTACTCTCCCTGGCTCCTCCAGCGTCTATACTGCTTCTGTATTTTCCTTACCTTCTTCGAGGGCAGGGGTTTTGTGGAAGTTGGGGGGCAGTGGAGAGAACCAAACTGCAGCTGAAAGGTTCTCCAACTTTGAGTACGTGAGGAGTGGTGTGCACAGAGGGAACTTGATAATAAAGAAACATCCCTTCCCTTTGGCGAGGCGTTGTGTGTCTGCATCAGGCTGGGGGTGCAGTTGTACTCTTCCTTAGCCCTGACCAGCACGTGATTTTGCAGGGGCGCGGGGGTCCTTTCTCACGTCAGCTGCTTAGGGCAGGCAGTCCCTAGGGGCACCCCTCTGAGGGGCCAGGCTCCATCTTCTAGGATGCCTGGTGTCCAGAGGCAAGTGGGCCACTGCCTACCCCAACGCAAACACTCACCTTGGGCCTTGGCAGGTGCCTCTTCCTGGGCTTAATATTGGGACATTAAAGGCATCTCTCGCTTGGGGTGTGGGAGTAGCTGTATTCTAGCTACAGAAGTAGTCAGAATATTTTTACCTTCCATTTAAAAAATAAAACATTTACCTCTCCCTCTTTTTTGACCCAATAAGGAGATTGCATGGACAGGTGAATTGGCTTTTTATCCGGTAGAGAAACTGCAGATTTTGCTTGGAAAACTTTGCCATACCAGGGATCCGGTACCCCTGCAGGGTGGCGTGTGAGGCTGCCTGAGGCCTCCTTCAGAGGAGAAAGGCTCCTTGGACTGGGGAGGGAGCTTTCTCTCCCTGAAGAGGGTGGAGGGTGGGAGGAGGAGGATGAGCTTGGGAGAGCTCCCTGCAGGGATGAGTCCTGCCTTCATTGCGGCTGGCTGTCCACACATGGGGTGGGGAGGTGGCAGCTCACATCACTGAATGAAAGGTTGATTTTCAGAGTCAGGTATGGGTGTTGAGTGATTTAAGGCATGGGGTCCTAACCTGGCTCTGGGCCACATTTGGCTTTCCAGGCACCCCTACCCTAGATTAAACCCTGACAGAATGTCTAGTCCAGCCTTCCTCCTTTAGGGAAGAGGGTCCGTTAGTGGGTCTTGAAAAGGCACTTTGCAGAAGGCAAAAGGAGGTGCTTGGTTTCTGCAAGTGTAACTCTCAAGAACTGCGAGGCCCCAAGAGGTGAGGAACACCAGTTATCCCCCAGCCGGGAGTTTCTTTTCCTCAAGTTTTGCTGTCCCTCTCTCTTATGTTTAGTCCTTGCTTTCTGGGGGTCTGGTACCCCATTCTTTCTGGGTGGGAGGCTATGAGCAGAGTTTATTGTCACTGGGAGTTCCAGGTCCAGACTAGCAGCTAAAGCTGTTCTTTATTCCTCAGTAGAGCCGTGCTTGGTCTGTAGCTTGGATGCGGCCTCCCAGAAAAGGCCAGGTGCTGCAGGGACACTGGGCTCTTCATCAGAAATCTCTCGCATCCTTCCGCGCCCCTGCTGTCAGCACACCCAGCTTGGGGCTGAGGGGTAGCTTGGCTGTCATTCAGGATGAGACATCACTTTAACAGAAGGCTCTCAGCTCAGCCTGGGTTGGTCCTCAGGGATGTGCAGAGATGTTTGCCTTTAAAAATCTGCCTTGAGCATCTCTTGATGCATTTCAACAAGGAGAGCAGTGTTAATCTGGGAACTGTAATTGGGATAATTTTATCTTCTTCAGCCAAATACAATTTTACAAGGATGGGACAATTTTGTCATTTATCTCTGCATTGATACCATTAGATCCTGTGACCCATTGTCTCATTAAGTACAAGTCATTTTGGTCCGGGGGCCAAACCTTGAAGCTGTGGATGAAATGTGGCTCCCTTTGGCAGTATCCCAACTGGTATTCCCTACTCTCTGGTACTCAGGTACTGATACTCAGGATACTAATGCCGGTACTCTGGTACTGGTACTCAGGGTACTCCCTACTCTTCCCACGAGACTTGGTAGAAGCAAGATGACCAAATCTATTGACTACCTTGATAGCACTGTCTGCATATGGAAATTATAGTGTTTGAATTATTTCTGGAAACAACTCTGGAATGCCTACTGTGGGTTGGTGATATAAAAAAAAAGATGATAAATACTGATAAGAACGATGGCGACCAACATTTGCTGAAACTGTGTGTCAAGCACCACAGTAAATTCTTTACATGTATTAACTCACATGGAGCTCACAGTGTTATGAAAAGAATCCCCATTTTATGGGCGGGGAAACAGACACAGAGTTTAAGTGCCCTGCGTGAAGGCGTGCAGATAGGAACCAGGCTTTGGGCTTGCAGCAGGGCAAGTTTCCCCAGTGATTCACCTGTCCCTGGTTACTCTTCTTCTCTGGTATAATTTCCACTCCATGTAATGCCATGCTAGACACCAGCTTTTTTTCATGTTCCGTTGTCTCTTGTATTCATTAGGTCAATTAGTTAGACTTTTAAAAGTGTGTATAAATATGTTTTATCATTTGATTCTTACTATAACCCAATAAAGCAGCTGGTGTCTCCATTTTAGAGTTAGGGAAACTGAGGCACGGAGTGGTAAAGTGAGATTTCATTAAATGAATGCAACTAGTTTGTGGGGAAGCCAGGATACACTCTTATGGCTGGACTGATTTCAGAGTGGGGACTAACTACCATAGTAACAGCAAGGTGTGTCTGTCAGGCCTTCTTTCCCAGGGAGCAGGCTCAGGGTCTGTCCATTCATTTACTCATCTATCTCTTCATTCTACAAATGTTGATCCAGTATTATTTTTGCAGCCCTGTTGAACACGCATTGTGAAGTTAATAAAATGTAAAGGACAATGCTTTGGACTTGTAGGGGCTGGTAGCCTCACAGATGGAAGGAGGCTCCTTCACACCTCTGACACGTGTGTATATGCAAGTCACTAAGTGCTAAGGGACAGATAAGTGTGGTGAACAGCAGACACTCTAGAAGTTCATTTCGGCTGGCATGGCAGAGAAGTCTTATTGGCGTAATTGAAATGTGAGGGAGGTTCAGAGGCTGGAAAATTAGGTAAGTAAAGGCTGTACTTCACACAGCTGTACCTCATGGAGTTATGAGAATGTCACTGAGGATGCTTTTGGATGAAGATGACCTTGACATATGTGTATGATTGACAAGTGGCTGGACTTTGAGATAGAATCTCCCCCAGTGCAACCCCTCTCTCTCAATAGGGTAGTAGCTTTAGGCTGTCTCGAAAGAGGATTCTATGATTTCTTCTACTGGTAACTTGGCGAGCAAGGAAGGTAAGGGCAGTGGTGGAGGAGGCTGAGAGAGGAGGTGGCACTGACAAACAGATGGGGCTGTGGCCAAAGCTTCTGTGGGGCATGTAGTGACTTGAAAGCCAAGAAATTGGTTTCTTAAAGAATAACTCACCCATCTTCCACAGCTTCTACATGGTTAATTCTTTTTCTTTTGGTGACACAAAGATAGTCCTAATTCCTGTAGAGCCTCAGAACCTCAAACACTAAGAAGGTCTCCAATTTTGTGGGGCCGCTCCCCCTCCAGATGGTTCTGGCCCCCACAGGACTAGGCAGACTGTAGTGACACCTGTCTGAATTCCCTGTCCTCATGTTCCTGGTCATCACCTCTGCTGGGCTTGGTAATGCAGTCTCCAAGAGCCTGGGATCTGTGACAGACCTTCAGGAAAGTCAGTGTGCTGGAAGAATTTGATTCTGGGGAAAAAAAAAAAGGTTGAGAGAAAGTATAGTTCTTGACAGAGAGCAGGTGAAGCATTTCTGTGGCGAGGGCTTAGTCCTCAGATGCGGAGAGTTTCGAACTTATCTATTTCTCTAGATTTCTTTTGTCTTTTCCTTTTTTTTGAGACCGAGTTTCACTCTTGTCACCCAGGCTGGAGTGAAGTGGTGAGATCTCGGCTCACTTCAACCTCCCTGTCCTCCCAGGTCAAGTGATTCTCCTGCCTCAGCATCTCAAGTAGCTGGGATTACAGGTGTGTGCCACCACACCCAGCTAATTTTGTATTTTAGTGGAGATGGGGTTTCACCATGTTGGCCAGGCTGGTCTCGAACTCCTGACCTCAGGTGATCCACCTGCCTTGGCCTCCCAAAGTGGTAGGATTACAGGCATGAGCCACTGTGCCCAGTCTCAAGATTCTTTCTGTAAGAGGTCTGCTCCGGAGGAGGGAGCCCTAGACATGGCCACTGCACACCTCCTATAGAGTCAGGCTTCCCAGCTATGGAAATGTTTACCAGAAGGTGAGTTGCGGTGAAGGTTGGGGTCACTTCATGGCTTGAGATTCTGGAGAGATGACTCCTGAATCAGAACCTTGTAATCACCTTTTGGCCTGCTGTGTGGCCCTGGTAGGTGACTTCTGTTTGCCTTGGGTGGCGGTGGTTTTGAAAGTGGGATTAAATGACAGTATTGGGTGGATTAGTCGGTCTCTCAGCTTCCTTTTTAGTAATGGTTTAGAAAAAGGCCACAATCCTGATAGAGCAGGTTGCTTGTGATGTGGACTGTTTGTGCTCTTCTGTAGTCAGCAAGGGACACTGAAAATAAACATTCATTTGAAACTATTAAATATTCATTTACAAACATCGCACAGCAGGCACACCCTCCTGCGAACAGTGTGAGATTTACTTTATTATTCTGTGGGATGGGAATTGGAGTTTTCCCATGGTTCGGTAAGTCCAGGACACTGAGCACTGGTCATCTAGGCATTTAAATCCCTTGAGTGAGAAGGACAGCTCAGGGCGAGGACTGAAACTTCTGACTCTGACAGATTTCTTAAAAGGATAAGAGTTTCTCACCTCTCATCCATGGTTCTACTTTGGTAAACTGTACCTGGCTTGAAATTAGCAGCAATAAATGTTATTTCCTTTGTTGTGTTATTGTCTTCGTCATTACTACTTTAAGAAGAAAGAAAGAATGTAACTTTGTAGCTGGCAGAGATTGTTGCAGATCAGATTATGAGTACCTGAGGTTCATTTATGCTGCTGGCTCAAAGCCCTTACCTCCTGGCCTTCCTGAGGCTTGTTGTCATCAAGTTTATTATTGCTGGAAAAGATGGTTTAGAGTTTCTAATTAGAGAACTTGAAGACACTTCTTGTCTCTTGCTGAATTCTTCGGAAGGCTGGACATTTGTCCCCTAAATGAGCTATTAAGGTGAAAAGATGTGATGGACTACATATTGCTAGATGTTTTTTTGTTAATATTTTTTTTTTTTTTTTGAGATGGAGTTTTGCTCTTGTTGCCTAGGCTGAAGTGCAATGGTGCAATCTCGGTTCACCACAACCTCTGCCTCCCGGGTTCAAGCGATTCTCCTGTCTCAGCCTCCCAAGTAGCTGGGATTACAGGCATGCACCACCACGCCTGGCTGATTTTGTATTTTTTTAGTAGAGACGGGGTTTTCCCATGTTGGTCAGGCTGGTCTTGAACTCCCGACCTCAGGTGATCTACCCACCTTGGCCTCCCAAAGTGCTAGGATTACAGGGGTGAGCCACCATGCATGGCTTGTTTATTAATTCTTTTTTTTTTTTTTTTTTTTTTTTNAGACGGAGTCTCGCTCTGTAGCCCAGGCTGGAGTGCAGTGGCCGGATCTCAGCTCACTGCAAGCTCCGCCTCCCGGGTTCCCGCCATTCTCCTGCCTCAGCCTCCCGAGTAGCTGGGACTACAGGTGCCCGCCATCTCGCCCAGCTAGTTTTTTTTGTATGTTTTAGTAGAGACGGGGTTTCACCGTGTAGACCAGGATGGTCTCGATCTCCTGACCTCGTGATCCACCCGTCTCGGCCTCCCAAAGTGCTGGGATTACAGGCTTGAGCCAGTTTATTAATTCTTAATGCTATTCTTTGGTTTGTGTTTGCAGAAAGATGTTGAACTAAACTGGGTTATGCCATGATAATACCATTCCCTCCCCTCTTCACCCCAACCAGCTTAACTCATGCTAAATTTAGTTCTTGATCACTCCAAGTCCCCTCAGGCTCTGGAAAACTCTCCAGGGAGGCTATCCTGCATGTAGCGAGCAGCTCAGTGATCCAGGCTGTAGAATGTCATGGCCCTTCTACCACAGTGGTCAGGGTGGGGTGGGAAGGAGAGCGTGGCTCTTAATGCTCCTCCCTGAAGGTGAATACACTGTCCCTGCACTTGCCACACATTGACCAGAACTAGTCACGTGGCCCTGCCTGACTGCAGGAAAGCTGGAAAATGTGGCTTCTGAGTGCAGGAAGAGGGGAGAACTGGAAATATGAGTGAGCACTTATCATACATACCACTGCTGCACAGCTGCTTTTATTGCTAGTGTGGGCTTGGGCTCATGCGCCTTCCTAAGACACAGCAGCACTTTCTTACTGCCTGTAGAATGAAGGCCTTCATCTGAGATGTCATGGAAGACCTCATGTGACCTTACATAGTAGATTGACACACCATAGCCCACAGGCCAAATTTGTCTCGATGCCAGATTTTGTACAGTTCTTCCTAACTAGGAATGTTTCTTTACGTTTTTAAATGGTTGAAGAAATTAAGAGAAGGATAATATGACGTGCAAAAATTATATGAAATTCCATAAGTTTTATTGGAACACAGGCATACCAATTTGTTTATATGTTACCAATGATCGCGTTCATGCTACAACAGCAGAATTGAGTAGTTGAGGCACGTCTATGACTGGCTCATCTAAAACGTTTATTATCCAGCCTTTTACTCAAAGTTTGCTGCACCCTAGTTTAAGCAAGTAGAGATTCTTCTCAAGTGCAATAAAATATGTTTTTACTGGATAAGTCTTAGCTAGCAGTCCTGTTCTAGGTATTGTAATGGTAATGTGATGATAAGGATACTACTAATAATATGTCTAACATTTAATTCACTCTGTATTTTCTTTAGTTAGTTAATTTATTTATTTTTATTTTATTTTATGTTTTTGAGACAGAGTCTGGCTCTGTTGCCCAGGCTAGAGTACAGTGAGGCAATCTCAGCTCACTGTAACCTCTGCCTTCTGGGTTCAAAAGATTCTCCCATCTCAGCCTCCCAAGTAGCTGGAATTACAGGTGCCTGCTACCATGCCAGGTTAATTTTTGTATTTTTAGTAGAGACAAGGTTTTGCCATGTTGGGCAGGCTGGTCTCGAACTCCTGACCTCAAGTAATCCGCCCGCTTCGGCCTCCTGGAGTGCTGGGATTACAGGCGTGAGCCACTGCGCCCAGCCTCACCCTGTATTTAGAATCTTATAAGCTCATAGCATTTTTTTAAAATCTAGGTACAGATTATAAAGATTTTACAAGTGAATAAACTAAAGCACAGAGGAGCCAAGTACTCTACACAGGGTCACACAACACAAAAGTGTTTGAGCTGGCAGTCTGACTTTAGAGTCCATGCTCTTAACTACCACAATTACAAAGCAACTGGAAAGACAGGTCTTTGTCTATGAGAAGACATGAACCTAATACACACGAAAAGTTTGAGGAATAGTAATTTATGAAGACAGCATTTAATGGTTTGAATTACAGATGACCCTTGACCCTTGACCCTTAACCTTGGTGGTGAGGGGCACCGACTCCCACGCAGTCAAATCTGTGTGTAGCTTTTGACTTCCCAACAACTTAACTACTAATTGCCTACTGATGACTGGAAGTCTTACTGATAACACAGTCGATTAACACATTTTTGGTATTATGCATTATATACTGTATTCTTGCAATAAAGTAAGTAAAGAAAATGTTAAGAAAATCATAACAATGTATTTACTATTGATTAAGTGGAAGCGGATTGTCATAGAGGTCTTCATCCTTATTGTGTTCACATTGAGGAGGCTGAGAAGGAGAAAGAGGAGGGGTTGGTCTTGGTATCTCAGACGTGGCAGAGGTGAAAGAAGATTTGCATGTATTTGGACTTGCACAGTTCAAACCCATGTTGTTCAGGGGTCACTTGTACAATTACCAAAGACGTGCAAGAACAGAGACGGAGAGGTAGTAATGGGCAAAAGGAATTGAGAAGGGCTGAATGGAGGAGATGGGATGTGGGTTGATCCCTGGAGAATGGAGTCCACTGAGATTTCAAGAGAGATGAGCAGGTCGGGCGTGATGGCTCACGCTTGTAATCCCAGCACTTTGGGAGGCCGAGGTGGGTGGATCACGTGAAGTCACAGGAGTTTGAGACCAGCTTGGCCAACATGGTGAAACCCTCTCTACTAAAAATTAAAAAAATTAGCTGGGCATGGTGGCGGGTGCCTGTAATCCCAGCTACTCGGGAGGCTGAGGCAGGAGAATCGCTTGAACCCAGAGGCAGAGGTTGCAGTGAGCCAAGATCGTGCCATTGCACTCCAGCTTAGGCAACAAGAGTGAAACTCCATCTCAAAGAAAAAAAAAATAATAAGCGGGTCTCAGGTGAGACTGGGCCACAGAAATCAGACTGAGGACCTTGGGAAGGGAGATGCTGAGCAGCCTGGTCAGGACAGGGATATGTGGCCATGCAAGGGTAGAAGTTTAAGTGGCAAAACAGGCTCACCTACAGACAGCCTCAAAAGTGAGGCAGAGGCCTGGGCTTGCTAGACTCAGTGGGAAAAGCCCTCAGGCTCAGGACGACCAAAGAGCATGGAGACGCACTTTCCAGTTCAGTGGGTAGGATGCTTGGGGCTGAGAACTGGAGTACACACGCTCTCACTGTGGGAAGAGCTTTAGAAATTGCAATCATGATGCTTCTGTGAGCTTTCCATTTTAAAAAATCTCATACCCCCCTAATACAACCCCACAGGAAACCCCCCCCCCCCCATTTTATATGTTAGGAAACAGAGTCTCAAACAGGTCTTAAATAACTGGCCCAAGACCATATAATAAATGGCAGAACTGGGATAAAACTGAAGAGGTGATGCTCTAAAAGCCTGTGCTCTCGACCTCCACACTCCTTGATGAGTGAAATGTTGAGCTGGTAGGAATCAGTAGCTTTATATTTCACAATTCAGACAAGGTTTGCTGAGGGGGTGAAGTCATCCTTTTTGGGTGGTGGTGTGCTCTTTATCCGTAGGTGATGCAGTAGAAAATAGTTTCCCCAGTCTCCCTTCCCTCATAGTGAGCCATGGTCGGTGTCACAGCTGATCTGGTGGCTGTCACTTCAGGGCTGGGTTAGGAGTTATTACAAAAATAATTGTGAAATATATCATGCATACACGAAAATGTATATAATGTATCCATACAGTGTAAAGAGGAACATTGTCTGTTCACCATTCAGTTAAGCATTAGAACACTGCCTATACATGTGAGGCCCTTTTTTTCCTCTTTTAAAAATCTATGGCAATATATACAGGCTGGGAGGACAAGCCCCAGAGAATGGAAATCTTGGGAAATGAGCACTGAGTAGGTTTCTGAGTCTGGGTTTGAGAGTCTCCCACTTGGAGCAGGCAGGCTGTGCTTCTCAGCAGGCGCCTCGTTGTTGCAGTGTGGGGATAAATGGCTGCCCAGAACACAGAATACCCTCCCTTCAGCTATGCAGTGGGCCCTTGGGGACAGATGCACGTGGTTCTGCTGCTCACTACCGGTATGACTATGGACAAGTTACTTACTGTCCCCAAGCCTTGATTCTCTCATCTATAAAATGTGGCTGGCCGGGTGAAGTGGCTCACACCTGTAATCTCAGCACTTTGGGAGGCTGAGGCGGGCGGATCACTTAGGGCCAGGAGTTTGAGACCAGCCTGGCCAACATGGTGAAACTCCATCTCTACCAAAAATATGAAAATTAGCCGGGCGTGGTGGCGCATGCCGGTAATCCGAGCTACTTGGGAGGCTGAGGCACAAGAATAGCTTCCACCCCAGAGGCAGAGGTTGCAGTGAGCCGAGATCTAATCACTGGACTCCAGCCTGAACGACAGAGCAAGACCTTATCTCAAAAAATACGTAAATAAATGACAAATAAAACAAAATGATGGGGTTAATAACATCTACCCCAGAGGGGTGTTGTGAAGACTGTCAGGATTCAACGAAATAATTCGTGTTGATGCTCTTGGGATGGGGCCTGGCATGTTACAAAAGTTAGCTGCCCCTGCATTTTTTTTTTTTGTTTGTTTGTTTTATATTTGGCACTGTCCACGGAAAACATGGCTACAGTCCTTGCCTTTCCTACACTTAAAATTTACTATTGTTTTTCATGCCTTGGGTGGGTCCAGAGAGTTCTGATCATTATTATTTTTCTAGTAGTGTCTTTCTTAGGACACAAGGTCACTCTCAGTCAGTTTGACCCTTCCTTTCAAGTGAACAGCCTCCCCAATCATGTGTTTTGGTCTCATTGCTGGAGCTCTTCCATCTCCTGTCCCACAAGGGTATGGTCACTTGACCACTGCACTGGAGGCTGGAACTTGTTCTACATTTACTGGAAGTGTGACTTTGGGCAAGGCACCAATGACCTCATCTCTAAGATGACGGGCAGGATTAGAGCAGTAGCTTGGTCTCTTGGACCTTCAGGGGCTTCATGCTAAGGATCTTTAGTGTACAAGACCTTTGATATTCTTCCTGAGTTTCCACTGGATTCTTTCTGTCCCGTCTTGAATTAATTATTTGTTTACTACACTGACATTTCTTGAGTACCTACCGGGCTAGGTGGCAAGCATGAAAGGATGAGTCCGAACTGGTTGTTGCTCTAGCAGAGTACCTGCTGTCATGGGGGTAGCCAGAGCCGGACCTGCCTTTCAGGTAGGGTCTTATAGGAAAATTCCACCGGAAAACTCAGATAGCTCTTCTACTGTAGTGCAAATAGATTTATCTTTCAGTTCCGATCTTTTTTTGGGCCCTTTCTCCTGAGACTGGGAGACTCTTGGTTTCATAATTGCTTCCCTGAAGTGACCTCAACTTTTTTTTTTCTTATTGAATGATCATAGTTTTCATCCAGGGACCTTATGACAATGACATGCAAAGCTCCTTTGTTTTCTAGAGGCTTAACTTGACAAACCTCAGGATGTAAATTTTGGGAACTGACCATTGAGCTTTTGATGGTGATCTGCTGTGCTGGTTGCATATTATTTTCCTCAGACTTCTTCTCAGTCTAAAATGTACCTTTTTATGCGTTTATCTTGCATCTGTTAACTCTGGCATGTTCAGATGGTTTCTGTTAACCCCCTGATTTCATTAGCCAAGAGTGTCTACTTCACGTTCTTGCTTTCCTTGATATAAACAAGTAAAATACATTTGTGCTCTTGTGGGGCCTATGACTAATAGCAGCCAACCACTACCATTTAGCTATTGAGCTTTCTTTGTGTAAACCAGTATGTTCATAGCAGCAATGATAGTTCTCCATTTTACAAAAATCTGTACTTGGTGCAGTAAGTACTTAGTGCTGTTAAATGCTGAGAGGATTTTGTGTGCAGCTATAGAATTGGTTTTTCTCGCTTGTTGCCGTCTTAACTGCTTTCTGTGGCTAAATTCTCCTAAGTGTGCTTCCAGGCATAAGTTAGGACAACTTTTGTGCTGATCACTAGTGCTATAATATAATTCATTGTTGTCGTCACTAGTCACAAGGTACTCTTAGCCACATCATTGCCAGGAAAAGGAATATGAACTATGAATGTGCACTTCTCTCCCTCTTTCTACTCTTCTTGGTACCAGCTAAGCTTCATGCATTTGCTGTGTGAAAAACAAATTTATAACTATCTCCCATCCAACCTCCTCTTCACATCCTCCTCTCGCAGTCATTTATACTGGCAGCGTTTGCAGCATTTTTTCGTTGTTCTTCCTCACTTCCCATGTGGTTCTGTCTTTGCAGTATCTCCCTGACTTGTCCTCCTCTGTTTCCCATGACTCTTGCCACCACCCTAATTTATCACCTTCTAGTGTATTGCTTGGCATGGTACAACAGCCACCTGACTGATTTCCCCTTTTTTAAAACAGCTTCATTTTGATATAATTCATATACTATACAATTCACTCATTTAAGATGTACAATTCAGTGGCCTTTAATTTGCAGCTATTACCGGAGTCAACTTTACATCTCAACACCTCAAAAAGAATCCCCATACCCTTTAGCTAGCAGCCCCTTACTCACCCTCACCCCTCAGCCCAGCCCTAGGCACCCACTTTCTGTTGCTGTGGACTTCCCTGGCTCTATCGCCAGGCTGGAGTGCAGTGCCTCAATCTCGGCTCACTGCAACCTCTGCCTCTGGGATTCAAGTGATCCTCCCACCTCAACCTCACAAGTAGCTGGGACTACAGGCACGCATCACCACACCTGGCTAATGTTTTTTTTTTTTTGTATTTTTTGTAGAGATGGGGTTTCACCATGTTGGTCAGGCTGGTCTCAAACTCCTGACCTCAGGTGATCCACCCACCTCAGCCTCCTAAAGTGCTGGGATTACAAGCATGAGCCACTGTGCCCAGTTCTGGACTTTAATACGAATGGAATTATATGGACTTTTGCATCTGGTTTCTTTCACTTAGCACAATATTTTTAAGTTTCATCCAAGTTGTAGCATTTGTCAGTACTTCATTACTTTCTGTGGCTATATAATCTCTTAATTTTTAAGTTCAGAGCCAGGCTTGGTGGCTTACACCTGTAATCCCAGCTACTCGGCAGGTTAAGGCAGGAGGATCACTTGATCCCAGGATTCAATGAGGTTACAATGAACTATAATCATGCTACTACACTCTAGCCAGGGTGACAGAGTGAGATCCTGTCTCTTAAAAAAAAAAAAAACTCCAAACAAATGGGTCAAAATTTCATTCAGCTGTCATACAAGTAACATTACCAACCCTTCTTCAACACTTGAATTTGGGCTAAATGTGGTGGCTCACGCCTGTAATCTCAGCACTTTGGGAGGCCAAGGATAGAGGATTGCTTGAACCCATGAGTTCAAAACCAGCCTGAGCAACATAGTGAGACCCCATGTCCAAAATATATATATATATATAAAATTAGCCAGATGTGGTAGTATGCACCTGTGGTCCTAGTTACTTGGGAGGCTGAGGCAGAAAGATCACTTGAGCCAGGAGGTTGAGGTTTCAGTGAGCTATAATTGCACCACTGCACTCCAGCCTGGGTGACACAGAGAGACCCTATCTCAAACAAAAAAACAAACAAAACCCAAACTCTGAATTTGACTCCCATTACTTACAAAATACGGTTGACACTCTGAATGGCATGCAGGGCTTTCTGTTGGCTGTCTCCATCCTGACTGTCCAGCCTCATCACTCAGTCTGGTCTTTTATAAATCTCTTATTGCAGCTACCGACACCCTCATCCATTCCAGGGTGTGTCACATACCATTTCTATCACTGCGGTATTTAGTTCTACTGCTTCTTTGCTTATGCTTAGTGTCTCTGCCTATGCAAATCCCAGTTATCCTTCAGAATTTAGTTTCAGTACCTCCTCCTTGAAATCTTCCCAGATTTAATTGATCCGCAAGTAGGAATTAGTTGTTTTCTATTCTCTGAGCACTATGGATTCCTGTAATTTCAATGTCTTGGGTTAGATGTCATTCTATCTTCTGTAATATATTAAATCTTCTCTAAGAGTAAAGAACTATCCTAATTTTTTTTTCCTCCTCCTCCTCCTCCTCCTTCTTCTTCTTCCTCTTCTCTTCTTCTTCTTCTGATTTTTATGAGGTTTCTGTCACATGGGCTGGAGTGCAGTGGCATGATCACAGCTCACTGTACCCTTGACTTCCTGGGCTCAAGTGGTCCTCCCACCTCAGCCTCCCAAGTGGCTGAGACTATAGGTGCACACCCCATATTCAGCTTTTTTTTTTTTGGATTTTTATACAGATGGGATTTCACCATGTTGCCCAAACTGGTCTCAAACTCCTGGGCTCAAGTGATCCACTCACCTTGGGCTCCCAAAGTGTTGGGATTACAGGCGTGAGCCACAGCACCCAGCCAAGTTATCCTAATTTTTCTTTCACTTCCTCAGTGTACTTTCTACAAGACTTTACACGTAGCTGGTGCTCAAAAAGTGTTTGCTGGATAATTGATGACACTTTGCATTTGTATAGTATTTTTGCTTTTTAGAGTTCTTTTATATATGTCTTCTCTTTGGAAAATTAGAATTAACTAATAATTTGAAGAGAAAGTTATCATTAATTATAATTTGTTTGAATGTTGTTTTTGTAACACAAATGATCCATGGGCAATGTATAAAAATTAGAAAATTTAAAGAGCCAAAAGAAAAAGAAATTGGTCATAATACCACCCTATGTTAGCATTTTGGTTGATATCCTTCAAGCTATTTTTTTATGTATATTATAGATAGATACACACATACATTTAAGTCCTCCTATATATTCTGATAGTTAATATCTGATCTCTCTATAACAATAAATATTGATTTTCATAGTTAATTTTAAGGATAGCATCACAAACATGCATCCCTATCTGTCCAATCTACTTGTATTTGACATTGAGCTTATTTGTAGTTTTTTAAGTTTAAAAATAAATGTCACGACTAGCATTTTTCTTTTCTTTTCCTTTTCTTTTTTTTTTTGAGACGGAGTTTTGCTCTTGTTGCCCAGGCTAGAGTGCAATGGTGTGATCTTGGCTCATCGCAACCTCCGCCTCCTGGGGTCAAGGAGTTCTCCTGCCTCAGCCTCCAAGTAGCTGATATTACAGGCATACGTCACCACGCCCTGCTAGTTTTTTGTATTTTCAGTAGAGACGGGGTATCTTCATGTTGGTCAGGCTGGTCTCGAACTCCTGACCTCAGGTGATCCACCTGCCTCGACGTCCCAAAGTGCTGGGATTATAGGGACTAGCATTCTTTAGATAGAAACCTAGAAGCCAGATTTCTGGGTCCCTCGTCCAAACTGCCCTTCAGAGAGGCTGTTCCAGCATACACACCAAGCAACAAGTCACGAGTACTTGCTTCCACACCGTGTCCTTCCCTGCCTCGGTATTTCCATTCTTTTTAGCCTTTGCCAATCTGATATTTCAAAAGTGGTATCTCAGAGTTACATCGGTTTGCATTTCTTTGATCACTGGCAACATGTTATTAATTTTCTTATGATCTATTTATATTTCTTCTCTGAATTGCTTTTTTTTTTTCTTTTTTTTTTTGTCCTTTGCTCACTTTCTTGTTGACGTGTTTGTCTTTTTTATTGCTTGGAACTCTTTAACGAAGTCATTAACCTTTGGTCATACATGTTGCAAGTACTTTCCCAGAGTTTGTCTATTAACTTTAGGCTGATTTTTAGCCTATATGAGTTTGTTGGTTTGTTTGAATATAATCATATCAATCACTCTTTTCCTGTATGGTTTCTACATTTGGAATTATTCACACAGGAAGTTCCTCCTGAAGTTTAAGAGTATGTGGATTCTTATCTTATGCCTTTTTTTTTTTTGAGTCCTTCTGTGATTTAAAAAATTAGTACATTAATACATCTTGATGTAACATCTACTTTTATAACACCTCGATGACTAAATACATCTCAATCATGGAATTAGAGGGGACTTTGAAAGTCATGTCCCGCCGGGCGCGGTGGCTCAAGCCTGTAATCCCAGCACTTTGGGAGGCCGAGACGGGTGGATCACGAGGTCAGGAGATCGAGACCATCCTGGCTAACACGGTGAAACCCCGTCTCTACTAAAACTACAAAAAACTAGCCGGGCGAGGTAGCGGCGCCTGTAGTCCCAGCTACCCGGGAGGCTGAGGCAGGAGAATGGCGTGAACCCAGGAGGCGGAGCTTGCAGTGAGCTGAGATCCGGCCACAGCACTCCAACCCAGGTGACAGAGCAAGACTCCGTCTCAAAAAAAAAAAAAACACGAAAGTCATGTCCCTTTTCCTAGCATCAGGTGCCAGGTCGATGAGTACCCCTTCCAGATGTGACTGTTGACCACTCCCCATCATTCCCCCATATTTTTCATTAGCTTTTCTAAAATCAGCTACTTTATTTTATGCCAGCTATATATTTCCTAATACCTGTCCTTCATAGGTTGGTTTGAGGATTAAATCAGTTTGTAAATGAGATATAGAGCAATCTGTAGTGGCACACCAACATTCCACATATGTCTTGTTGTGTGTGAATGCATGGATGGTGGCATGAACAGTGATGCCAGATCCCTGAGGATAACGTAAGAGAGCAGCTCTTTCACTGAAGCAGGACCTTGGCCAGGCAACCGAGAGCACTCGCCAATTACAGGTCCCATAGGGAACAGGGAAGGAAGGAAATATCATGGGATGCCTTTGAGAAGCTAATAGTCTGACGGTTGGGAGAGACCTCATAGGCACTCACAGACCACGATAGTGTACATCAGCAGGCATGAACTGCACTGGAGAATTCCACAGGATGCTGGAGAGCTTGTGCTCTGGGAGAACTTCCTGGGGAAGTCTCCCTGGGGAAGAAGCACTGGGAGCAGAGCTTTGAAGAAAAGCTGGGACCATATAGGGTGGGTTTGTGGAGTGAGGTCATTCTATGCGGAGAGAATTATATCAGCAAGTAGGGTTTTGTGTGTGTGTGTGTGTGTGTGTGTGTGTGTGTGTGTGTGTGTGTTTTGATGGAATTTCGCTCTTGTTGCCCAGAGTGGAGTACAATGGCACGATCTCGGCTCACTTGCAACCTCCGCCTCCTGGGTTCAAGCGATTCTCCTGCTTCAGCCTCCCGAGTAGCTGGGATTACAGGCGCGTGCCACCATGCCTGGCTAATTTTTTATATTTCTGGTAAAGATGGGGTTTCACCATGTTGCCCAGGCTAGTCTCAAACTCCTGACCTCAGGTGATCCACTCGTCTCAGCCTCCCAAAGTGCTGGGATTACAGGCGTGAGCCCCCGCGCCCAGCCTAGCAAGTAGTTTTTTTTTTTTTTTAATTAAAACTGTGAAGTGAATTTGTTTCTTCCCTGTCTACCTTCTTTGCCCTTGATCTCACTGTTTTGTTCTCAACTCACCTTTTACCTCCTGATTTTACTGCCATTAAGAAATTGTCATTTTGCAGAGCTTGAGCTTCTGGGTGGGAAAACACCAGGGAACAGGAAATAAACACATCTCAGAGAGGCTTCTGAGAGAATTCCAACCATGGCCTCTCTGCCAACCTTCACTGCCAACCAAGGTAGAAGTGAAATGCTTGTTTTCTAAGATTTACCTGGAGCATGGTAGGCACTCCCCTATTTAACTGAATCACTGAAAGAATAACAATATGCATGGACTTTCTGAGATGTGTAGTTGTTCAGGAAGCCGGTGAAGAACAGACTTGAAACCTCTGTGGCCAGGGAAGCTGGATAGGGGATGGACATTTACTATGAAGGACATTGGTGTGGACACCTTGGGGGTGGCCATTCAACCCTCACTAAGTTGGCCAAAGGAGGAGACCCTGCTTCTGGGTAGCTCCCAGTGTCACATAACAGCAAGAAAAAGAAACCTTTGAAGTGGAGCGAGAGACCTATGCACTCTGGATATGGATGCTGAGGAAACTGGAATAGAGAAGTCAGTGCAGTTGACTGGTGTTAGCCAGAAACTTTTCTTGGAAGTCAAGTAACTGGGTAAAATACTTGCATTCCTAAGGTAGAAAGGCAAGAAACAGGCTTCTGCCTCCATATCTTGGATCCCATTTCCCAGAAGGATTCACCATTTCCTCCATTGGTGCCATCCTTTATCTCAGGGGTCAGCAAACTTCAGCCCTCTGCCTGTTTTTGTAATTTGTTCTAGGACGTAGTCACAGGCTTTCATTTACTTGTTGTCTGTGGCCGCTTTTGCCCTGTCACAACAGAGTTCAGTAGTTAGCACACACTGTGTGGTCTGCAAAGCTTAAAGTATTTACTGTCCGACGCTTTGCAGAAAAAATTTGCCGGCCGACCTTGCTTTATATTGTTAGCAATTGAATAATTCTGAGTTGTTTTTCCACAATACTCATGGTTTGCACCAGCCCATACAGTTTCCTTAATGAGGGCCCCCTTTGCTCATGGCATTATTTGCAAGATGATATACTAGAATCGGGGGTGTGGTCTGCGAATTAGGCCTCTTGAGGAGAGATTGAACATCTAAGCTGCCTTCAAGACACACGTGGAGTGGCTAGGCCCTAATAACAGACATTATTTGTTTCTGATATGTATTTACTGCTCAATGTGTATGCCAATATTGTAGAGAAATCAAGGATAAGAAGTTAGGAAAGGTACCCGAGGTCAGGTACCAGGATTTGAAGCCAGTGTGCAGGATAAAAGCCCTTGCCCTAAACACCCCACTGCTTCCAACCAAACCCCCGACCACCTTTCCTTCCTAACTCTTTCTACTCTCTACTCTGTTCTCTTTGTGATTTCTGGGCCGATCGCTGGTCAGCCTTTGCTCTTTTGGTTCATATACGTTTCTCTTGGAGCATTCATTCCTTGGCCAGTTTTCTTTTTGACCCCACCCCTCCTCCTGTAGGTGGCTTTCCAGCCTTGCTCCAATCCCCATTTCTTGCTAAGTCTCCCTGGGAGGAAAACTTGAGATGCACAGGAGGTCCTTGGTTCCCTCCACATCAGTCATTCCTGCCCTGTCACTGAGCATTGCCTGGAGCGGCAGTTGTCATCCAGGTGCCCTGCCTTCTTCAGAAGCCAGCAGGTACACAGAGAGCCAGCTGGAAAGGGTATTGTCACCAGGGCCCCCGGGCCCCAAAGTGCCAAAAAGGCAGCCTCTGGGCAGGCTGAGTTGGCATTTCTGACCTTTGTGGAGAGAGGGCGTCCTTAAAGGGACAGTGAGCTCTTTTCTTTCCTGGTGGCTGACTGCCAGTTCAGATGCCAGGGGTTTGAAGAGGCCATTGTTCTGGCAATGGGAGATAGGGGCCAGACCGCCTAGTCTCTTTTTCTTTTTCTGTTACCAACTGCCTGTCTCCTTCTGATGTGCAGTGTGTCAAGTGTGGAAGGACAGTGAGCTAGCTCTCTTTGGTCACATACCCTCCCCTCCTCTGAAGGCAGCCTTGTCACCGAGGCTAAGGGACAGAATTGCCTCACAGCCACCAGCTCCCCTCCTCCAGGGCAACTGCCCCAGTGGGAGAAAGAATGGTCTTTGCAGACTTCAGTGAGGTGCCCCCATCAGTTTCTGTGCCCCAAGTGGGTAGGGTGAGGTGGAAGGACTGCAGGTGCCCCTTCTCCACTGCCTTCCTTTCCTGCCCCACCCGCCCTAGAATTGCCTTAGGTGCTTGTTAAAACTACAGATTCTGGGTTCCCATTCCAGAATTTCTGGGCCCCAGGAATCCGATTATCAATAAGCACAGCACAGTTTGAGAACCACTGACTTAGTGATTCCCAAACTTGGCTAGTCATCAGAATCATGTGGGGGCCCAGCGCATCAGAATATCTGCCTGCGGCCCATGAATTTGAGCAGGGGAGCTTCTCGTTAGTGGTCAAGAGCAGGTATCCTGGAGCCAGGCCCCTGAGTTCGAATCCTGGCCCCGCCAGCTACTATCTGTGTGCTCTTGGGTAAGTTTCTCAGCCAATCTGTGCCTCTTTTCGAACCTCTAAAATAGGCTTAAGATCATGCTCATTAAATGGAATTGTTATGAGAATTAAAGGAGTTAATATTTATAAAGTTCTTAGAACTGCCTCATTGATGAGAGTTATATAAGTTTTCATGAAATCTTTCTCTTTTTTTTTTTGGTAAACTAGCTGATCATCTAGGTTGGAGATCACAGTTTGAATAATGTCTTAGCAGCAAGGTTGCCTGGCTAAGCTGGCTTTTCTATGTGCTTTACTAAATGACCTGAGCTGAGCCCAGGCTAGTCCTCAGTTCAGTCTGCGTGACTTGTTCTGCAAAGGCAGCCCTGCCGTTTGTCCTCCCTGTCTTGTGGCTTACAGAGTGAGGAGAAAAATCCCTTTCTGGTTTCCACCACCAGGCAATGTGGACAGCATTGGCGAGGCTGTCCCAGGAGGGCCCAGAAGCCACATCTATAAGGCTCACTGACCTCTTTGGAGGGAATTGAAGGAAAACAAGCGGCAGGCCAGGAATAGCTAGACATAAGTACAAGGTATTATAATTACCACCCACGCCCAACTCGGTCCCCTGAGTTAAATTTAACCCTCTGCACAGTCTTCTGACCTCAGGGAAGGAGGATGGACAGAAGTGTCTGTGGGGGGTCGGGGTGGGTGTAACCAGGAGTATGTGGGAGACATTACCCTCGGGAGCTCTGTCAAGCCACAGTGAGCACCACGGTTCAGCATGCGTCCAAGTTTTTATTATAACTTCTTGGTTTTGCCCAACCACTACTTTTCTGAAAATGATGCTGTTGGACTACATGTCTAGTATCCAGCTCAAGGTTAGTTTTTCTTCTTGTACTCTTTAATTTCTCTTTGTGCTCACTACTTAGGAGTCTTATTTGTCCAGCTGTGTATGAATATGGCGTGAGGTATGTGGAGGTTGGGAGAGATGGCCAACCTGGGAGGACTGAGCTGCCCGGCTTCAATCTGCCCCCATTCCCCAGTGAGGTCTGGGAGTAATCAAGGCTGGAAAAGGGCCATTGGTCGAGTAGAGAATTCTAATGTCACACAGCAGACAATGGTATTTGATAGATCCTGATATCAGGGGTTTTGGTGAGTCAAATGTTAGATGATTTAGAAGAAAACCATCCAGTCCTCCAGGGCGCGTCTGTGGATATTTTCCATCTTGACTACAAATGTCAGCATACAGGGACCCGGCAGTGGGCAGAGCTTTCCTAGCATCCACTCCCTCCCACTTGTGCATATTTCACAAGACTTCCAGGAGGCTGCACAGGGCCATTTCTGTTCTTGGTGGGGGTTTGGATACCTTTGGTCGCTCTGAACCCAGAATGACCAGTAGGAGCAGGGCCTCAGTGGATTGAGAGACGTAACTTGTCAGCCTGCCTTGAGAGAAGGATTTGGTTACCTAGTTAAGAATATCAACCCACTCTTTTGGAGGTGAATGGAAGAGACCCCATGGTTTCTTTTCCTTTCCTACTTTTATTACCTCCTCTTTGGAGGAAGCTACAGAGGCATTACCTGCTTTGGGTGGAAATTGGGCGGAGCAAGATTGAAAGGCCTTTCCACTTAGGAGATCTGTGAGTCTGTGGATATATTTCTGGCCCCCAACTCTCAATCTGGAAAAGAATGATCTATAAAGTAGAAGCACTGACATCATCTGTGGTGGAATTAGTACATTCCTTCACTCGCTTCAGTTGACAAGGCCCACATGTGTTAATCATTCTTACAGTCATGTTGTAATTTTGGTCCATGCTGAGCTTTATGGCTTTCACCTGCTGGAATCTAGACTTTCGCACTCACGCATTTGTAGAGGACAGGTCCTTGCCAAGAGTCAGGGGCTTATTCTGCTGTACTGCCTACCTCAGGCAGGCTCCAGCATCTGGGGTGGGTGCGTGGCTGCACAATCGATAGTGTGTGGACTGTGGGATGGGAATCAGATTTTGGTTAGGGCCATGTTATCAACGATGCAGTGGGGAGTGAGGCACTGCCAGGATATCATAGCTTGTGCCCATGGGTGAGTCAGTGTCTGCAACTTGTCATTTGGCTTCTTTTATCCTTAGATCTCTTCTCTCTTGACTTGTTCCCTTCTAGTCCCCACTAGGTTTAAATTGGAAGAGTCAGGCTATGCCACATTTTTAAATATATATAAAATATGTATATTAA
>NW_016806331.1:6414665-6423188 GCF_001698545.2 Rhinopithecus bieti
AAAAAAAAAAAAAAAAAAAAAAATGACCGTGGACCTTTAGGGCAGGAAATGACCTACACGGTCATCTAAGTCATCTTAGACCAACTCCTCCTTATAACAGATGGGGAAACTGAGGCCCAGAGAAAGGGTGAGCTACATCCATGGTCACGCAGCAGTGTCATGCCATCTGAGTGCTCATATCCCGTGAATGCAGATGCTGTCTTAAAGACTGCGTTTTGGACTGCAGCATGTCAGTAACTCCTCCCTTAGCCAGAAACCTCCTCTTTAAGAGTCAAGTGTATATTGCATCCCTAACCAGGAAGAGGCCTGTCTGGAAACAAATGCATGAGCAGCCCAGGTGCTGCCCTGGGAGAGAGTGACTGAGCAGACTGACTGTCATGGCTGGACATGTATGGGAAAAATGGGCACCAAGAAAAGATGTCCATAGATGTGAATAATCTGCATTGTAGGTACACCCAGACAGGACCTGGCAACCTCTCAAAGCAGTGTGGGCACAACTGTAGAAAGCCAGGCACCAGACAGCACTTCCTGGAGTCCATACCTCCGTGCCGTCCTGTGGAAAGAGAAATAGGGGAAGTTCTCTGAGTAACTGGATGCGAGCGCTCCTGATTACCCTCTGGAGAGTCCAGGCTGAATTAAAGAGGTGCTGGATTCGATGCTTGAAAATGAATTCTGTGCTTTACTTTCCTCCTGGGTCTTGTGTCCTGGCTGCTCCCATTGATCAACCTCTTGAGACACGTGGGCATGAGGATGGGGGCCGGGATGTAACAGCAGCCCAGGGCCCTTGCCTTGACTCCTTTGGTTTCTTGTGACTCATCATGATCTCCTTCCCCCCAGACTCACACATGCAGACTCACACTCAGACACACCCACACACACTGACACATACTCATGCACACTCACTCTGCCATTGTCTTTCTCACTAGCTCCCAGTGCAGCACAGGGACCTAACAATAGTGTTTTCATGCTGTGAGCCCTGTTAACTGGCAAAGCCGGCTCCTTGTCTCTGGTTTAAAGGAAGAGTGGGCTTGGGGTGGAGGAAGGTGGAGGGGATGGTCATGTGGCTCAAGCCTAGGGCCAGTGGCAGGAGAGACTCAAGATCTGTTTTTAAGGACAACATGTCAGCATCTTAACTGGGGCATCCAGCGAGCAGACATCCCTCTTTAAGACCTTAATCCAGGATTAAGAAAAGGTCAGTTACCTCTGCAAAGAGGTGATTTGGAGAGGGGCTTAGTGTCTCCTAATATCCTAGAGTGGGTAGAAGAGTGTAAGCCAGAGTGTGGTCACTGGCCTGTCCCAGGAGCCAGGACTCTCTAGAAATTCCAGGGTGGTACCGAATTCCCTGAGCCTCAGTTTGGCCTTCCTCTTAAACTTTAGCAATGCGTCTTGTCTCCTGTTCACACACAGTCTTCGGTGGTAACTAGTACCATGTCTCCGGTTGGAAAGGGACTCTGCAAAAGATTTGGAGACAGATTTGCCTGCAGGAGTTTTACTGGGAAGGGCTGTTGGGAGCAAAGCTATAAGCAAGTGAGGGAATCAGGATTGGGCCAAGGGAGAAGTTCAACTCTCATGCACCTGAAAGAGACTTTATCCAATTCCATAAAAAATTCTAGAGCTGAGATTGCCCTGCAGGGTTATCCCAAATTGAGGCAAAGGGCAGGTTTTTGTATCCTCTCCTGGACTAGTCATTGGATGGCACCATCTGTCCTCAGGGAGGGACATTTCTTTGGGTGAGACTGCTTCCTTTAATCCAGGGCAGAGCTCAAAGAGGGACTTAGCTGTGGCCCATCAGCAGCTATTACTCCAGGCAGCTGGGGAGACGAGTACTTCATTTTGGAAAGGAGTATCAAGCCCAGGCGAAACCTCTACACTATGTGGGATAGGGACTCCAGGATGTTGTACTTTGTCTTACATCTGTTCATTCTCACAGTCACCCTTTTATAGAGCAGGTGTCATCTCCCCTTGACAGAGGAGACTTCTACTGAGGCAGAGCCATGTGTGGAAGGTCAGAGGATAGCTAGGGGCAGACCATGTCCAAAACTTGGTGGCTTGCGGTGGTGGAAAGAACATAGGACTTTGGTGTATATGTGATTATTTAGTCCCTTTCCATGGTAAACCTGGGATTGCGGGCAGATTAAATTACTCTAATTTGCATAATTAAGGCAAATTAGATCCATGCCCATGTTTTAAAGGTTCCCATTCCTATTTGTAGCCACCTCTTGGTAGTTTCTTCATTCATGGCCTTCCTTTTTGGGTAGTTATGTTTGCCCAAAAAAGAGGACAACTTGCCTTAGGATATTCCCCAGTGGGTGAGACTCTGAGTCCTGCCCTTGAGCAGTTCCACCCATCATCCTTCTCAATTTTTCACTTTCATTTCCCTATGCCTCTCTGCAGGCCCTGGGCTCCATATATATGCTCCTACTCTACTGACTTCCATCGAATCATGACTACAGATTATTTAATTTATCCTCGTTTTCCCCAGTCCCATTTTTTTCCTCCCCAGGAATCAACTCCATTTCCTTGCCCAATCCTTTCCACATATGAGGCTTAATGTCCTGATCACACATGCGGCCCTGTGCGTTCTCCTCTGGAGAAGAACACTTTCAGAGCCTGCCATCCTATGTAGATTCTTGCTTGTGGCCATTCAACACTCTAATTCTGAAAATCTAGAAAAGGAGGGATTTTCTTCCCTTTTATTGTATCCCAGAATATCACCATATTTACTTACACAGAGTTGTCTTCTTTCTTTTTATTTTATTTTTTATTTTTTATTTTTTTGAGATGGAATCACGCTGTGTCACCCTAGCTGGAGTGCAGTGGCACAATCTTGGCTCACTGCAGCCTCCGATTCTCCTGACTCAGCCTCCTGAGCAGCTGGGATTACAGGGGTGCATTACCATGCCCGGCTAATTTTTGTATTTTTAGTAGAGACAGGGTTTCACCATGCTGGCCAGGCTGTTCTCGAACTCCTGACCTCACAGAGTGCTGGGAGTACAGGCATGAGCCACTGTGCCCAGCCTGTCTTCTCTTTCAAAGACAGCAATTTTCAAAACCAAAAAGATTATAGTAAATGTAATCGGGTTGAATTAAAACCCAATGATCAAAGGAAAGGTAACATGGGAGGATCTGACCATTCTAAATTTGTCTGTTTCTCTAGTCCCTGATGAATGACATCTCGGTATACTGAATAAAGTTGCAGATGTGCTCATAATCTCTTTGACTCAATTTTCTCTTCTGTGAAATTGGAATAATAAGATTAAAGGAGATATGACCCAGTGTGCCCTTCATAAGGTACCTACCCAACAAGGGCTGGCAATACCTTCTCAATGAATGTTAGCTCTTTTTATGTGGGAAATTATTAAACGAGAGGAAGGATATCTTGGATTAAAGAAAATTTTAATATCTAGAAAATATAGATCACTAGTCTATGTTTTCTAAAGTTATTTTGATACTAAATTACTAGAGAATTAGGTTAAAATAGTATAGACCAATGATTCCTAAACATTGCCACATATTTCAATCACTTGGAGATCCTTCAAAAGCTCTGATACCTGGCTCCCACCCCCAGACATTCTTGTTTAGTTGGTTATGTAAAAACTGTCAGATGATTCTGAAGTGCAGCAAAGTTTAGGAACCACTAGTATAGATCATTTGGTGAATTTGTAGTTGATGCTGGCTGAAAATGTAGATTTGGTTATAGTGAACATTTAGAAAAGAAAAAGGTAATACCCAGGAGCCAATTATTGTATTTGGATAAGATTAAAAGAAGATTGGAAAAGAGAATTGGTGTGCATGGTGAAGTGGGGATTAACTAATGTGGAGAAGGAGCCCTCACCCTAGTAAGCTCTGTTCCCAGTGAGCTAAGGGCGAAGTGTTTTTATCCTGCTGGGCTGCATTTTGTCCCAGGGAAGGCTTTCATACCCACGTATCCATGTGTACATGATAAAGTTTGACTTAAAGGGTGGGTACCTGATTGAGTGGCAGTTTTGGTTGCTAAAGGGTGAATGTTGTGTTGGAGCCATCTGAATCCTCAACTTCCTCACCCTTCAACCTCCTGGCCATTTCTTGCGTTAGGTTTTAATTATGTAGACATCACTGCTCCTCATGTGAGAGATGCAGTATTAATGAGAGGTCTTGGGTTACAGCTGGGTCAGAGGCAATCAATATACCCATTTGGATACCCCCGACCCAGCTTCCATGGATTAGAGTCTGAGTTGGGGAACTCAGAGAGGACAGAGTGGACATCTGTGGAACATCAGTTCTCTTGCCTTAATGGCTCATAATGCACAGACTATATCCTAAGCATTAATTCAGGAAAGAGTTATTTAATAGGGCCTCTAGAGTACCTGACAGCCAGTGTATACCACCTCATTTATAATTCAAGAACTGAGTTAAAAGATCTTTAATGACCCCTCCCCTTAAAAAAACTTTGGTCAGATGTTGACCTCTTTGGCTAACAATCTAGCTTTTTTCCTCTTCCAAACTTCCTGAAAGATTATCTATATACCCTCTGTTTTCTTGACCCTCTTTCAATCTCAGGGCAGTCAGTTGTTTGGGGCAGCACTGCAGAGTCTTGGAGACAAATTGTCTTGGAGACAAATCCTGGTTTCTCTGTTTACTCTGTATGTGATCTGGGAAAATTCTTCAGTCACTGAGATGCCTCAGTTTCCTCTTCCATAAAGTAGAGTCAATGGATAAAAGGAAGGAATATATATTAAAAATATAAAATCCCTGCCTGACTCATAGTATACTTTAAATGCTTTTAGCCATTTTATTGGAGGAATAACTTGAGGAAGGGATGATGTCCTACTCCTCTGAGTTTCTTTTTCCTCATCCTTATAGTAGTATATCAGTGAGGGTCCCATAAGACAGAAACCACACCAATAATTTGAACAGGGAAAATGTAATATTAAGAATCATTGGCTGGGTGCAGTGGCTCATGCATGTAATTCCAGCACTTTGGGCGGCCAAGGTGGGAGGATCGCTTGAGCCCAGGAGTTTGAGACCAGCCTGGGCAACATAGGGAGACCCCATCTTTACGAAAAAAAAAAAAAAAAAGTGCCGGACATGGTGGTATATACCTGTAGCCCCAGCTATTCTGGAGGCTGAGGTGGGAGGATTGCTTGAGCCCAGAAGGTTGAGGCTGCAGTGAGCTGAGATAGTGCCACTGCACTCCAGCCAGGGCAACAGAGGGAGACCCTGTCTCAAGAAAGAATGACAAAAGAATCATTAACAAGTAAAAACATGGAAAACTCTCTGAATAATGGAGGTATAACAGATGTCTCTTGTTATAACAGATGTAGGGAGCAGCTCCTAGGATTGAGCCAAACACTCACTGAAGGAACAAACTTCTAAGAAGGCTCCTGGCACCTCCTCCAAGCCCAAGGCTAAAATTCAGAACTTAATGGAGAGGGTGTGGCCATGGCCCTATGTATGGCACAGAAGGCTCTAGAGGATCTGGGGACTGGGGCACGTAAGCTGGAAACTGCCCATTAGGGTATCAGTGAAACTCATTGGGAGGCTGGTGACTTCCGCAGAAAAGCACCAGAACAAAAGAGGGCAACCCCTTCTAGTGTCTCTTAGCGCCCTCTACTGACAAGATATAACATTGTGCCAGTTAGCAAAGAAGAAATGTTGACAGGGCACAGCTCCAGCATCACAAGGCAGGGAAAAGAAGGGTGGATTTGCAGCTGAGGGGCAATACATGGATACGTAGCCTGAGTAGGACCAATGGAACTTATCTTGTAGTGTTGTGTTGAGGGTTAAATGCAGTATTATAACAAGCACCTTTGGCCTAGATGTTTATTTATGGAAGTAGCATGGTTTGGCAAAAAGATGGATTTTATTTTATTTTATTATAATTTTTTTGAGACAGTCTTGCTCTGTCACCCAGGCTGGGGTGCAATGGTGCAATCTTGGCTCACTGCAACCTCTGCCTCCTGGGTTCAAGCAATTCTCCTGCCTCAGCCTCCCAAGCAGCTGGGATTACAGGTGCCTGCCCCCACACCCAGCTAATTTTTTGTATCTGTAGTAGAGATGGGGTTTCACCATGTTGGCCAGGCTGGTCTTGAACTCCTGACCTCAGGTGATCCACCTGCCTCAGCCTTCCAAAGTGCTGGGATTACAGATGTGAGCCACGGTGCCCAGTGGAAAAGATGGATTTTTAGAAATAACTGTGAGATCATGGGTAAGTACAGGCTTCTGATACTCAGTTTTCTCATCAGTTTGACAAAATACATTTTTTTAAAAATGGAGTTTCGCTCTTTTTACTCAGGCTGGAGCACAATGGAACAATCTCGGCTCACTGCAATCTCCGTCTCCTGGGTTCAAGTGATTCTCCTGCCTCAGCACCCTAAGTAGCTGGGATTACAGGCACCCACCACCATGGCTGGCTAATTTTTGTATTTTTCTTAGAGACAGGATTTTATCATGTTGCCCAGCCTGGTCTTGAACTCCTGACCTCAGGTGATCCACCTGCCTCGCCTCCCGAAGTGCTGGGATTACAGTCATGAGCCACTGCGCCTGGCCTGAAATAAGTTTTATAAAATGATAAAAGGCATAAAAGCACTTACCCCTGTGCCTGCAATGGTGAATTCTCAGTAACTTGTCGATCCCTGTTTCTCTTCTTTGTATCCCACACACTTCAGAAATCTCCTAAATGACTGTGCTTCAGAAAAGCCCTTGTGATTTGGATGATAGTTTTAAAACAATGAGGTTCACCTTTGCCTTTCATTCTTCATGATTCAACAAATTCAGATTTACGTAAACTGTTTAGAGTGCTATTCTGTGAGAAGTTTTTAAATTTAATTTTATTAGTATGCAGGTAGGATTCAGAGATGTAAGATCTTAGCCTTTATTGTCAACATTTCCGATGCATGTCAACAAAAATTATCAAACACAGGAAGTGAATAAAATACTGTGTAGACACTGACCCTCTTTATATAAAATGTGATTGATCAGATCTGGGTTGAATGGATTGGTTCAGTTGGATTTGCAGGTGTATCTTAACTTGTCTTTTTTAGCCCTGATTCCTCTAGGGTGGTCTCTGGAAAGTGCTTTTGACACTGCACAGGACTCTCAGAAACCTCTTTTCCTTTAAGAAATAGAATATAGTGTCAGTTTTCTGTATCTGTGAGGGAAAGGTTTAATTCAGAGAAAGGCACCCAGTTTTACCTCAATTTCCTAAATTCATTTACAGAAAAGCAGCTTGGGAATTTAGGCACCAAATAGCTGTGAAAGTGTGGAGACTGAGTCTGGAGGCATAAGTTCCATCTGTGGAAGTCCCACTAGCTTTGTTAGAATTGCAGCGTGTACCTGCTCTTGGATCAGCTGGTCACCCCAGAGTTTGTGCTGTCCTGTCGAGAAGGACAAGGGCAGAAAGTATGAGTGCCTCTGTGCGAAATTATGAACATGGTTAGGAAAAAAAGGCCCATGCCTTCCTAATGGCATGTCAGTAGCCCCTTCTTTTCACACTTAATGTAATGGTTCAGAGTAGGACTTGGGTGAGGCACATTGGGTTTCAGATACAGGCTCTGCTTAATAACCATGTACTGTAGGCAAGTTATTAAACTTTCTACCTCTTAGTTTTGTTGTCTGAGAAATGGGAATAATAAGTATTATCCACTTCATATACTGTTGATATAATTCAATGAAATAATTCTTGTTGGGGGTTTAGCAAATTGCACTGCACATAGATAGTACTCTTTTGCTATCATCAGGATAGTTTTGGTTTTATTGTAGCTTAAGTGAAGAGCTTCTCAGCATGAAAGTCTTGTATTCTGTAACAGTAGACACAGTCCAGATTCCCTGATTTGCTTATTTTGTTACTTTTCTATTATTTAATGATGTCCATTTTGGGAGGAGCAGGCAGATAACATTTTGGTGACTGAAGAAATAGCACGCACATACTTCATGCATCTTAAGGAACTGAGATCTTTCTTGTATCCAAACTCAAGGCTTCTGAATATCTGTCTCACCACTTTTCACTGTGTTTTTCAACAGTAGCTATTGCTTTTGACCAGTATTGATTATAGTAGCTTCAGTTTACTGGACAGATACATACTATGTGTCAGATGCAGCGAGAAGCAGGTTGCATGTATTTACGTCATTTAATCCTCACGCTTTCCATTAAGATTATTTTTGTGACTAAAGATTGAAAGATCGGAAACTTAGTGAAGCTAACTTTTCAAAGGGCACAGAAGAAGTAATTAATAGGACTAACATTTGAAGTCATATTTGTCTGGTCCCTGACATACGGTTTTAACCCATTGCATTTAATACAAACCATGAAAATAATAACAATGTAAGCCTACATATAGCTGTACATTTTGTAATAGAAGAAGGAAAGTCCCCCCAAAATTAGCACAGTTTGTTCAAAGTTACATAGTAAGTGAGTGGGGAAGCTAGGACTAGGACTCTGGCCACTTGATTCCACCAACCCCTGTGTTTACGCCTTAATGGAGGAAAGAACATTCGGGGCAGCTTTTTTTTTTTTTTTTTTTTTTTTTTTTTTTTTTTTTTTTT
>NW_016806331.1:6423351-6425596 GCF_001698545.2 Rhinopithecus bieti
AAAAAAAAAAAAGACTGAGTACAAGAAGTTTTATACTAAATAAATAATACATAGTATATGATTCAATTTATATGAAGTTCTGTAATAGACAAAACTGCTAATTTCTTGTGGAAAAAAAATCAGAATAGTGGTTACCCACAGTGTCTGGCGGCTGGAGGCGGAGGCTGGGTAATTTTTTTTTTTTAAATGCAGAATCTTGCTCTGTCACCCAGGCTGGAGTGCAGTGGTGTGATCTTGGCTCACTGCAGCCTCTGCCTCCTGGGTTCAAGAGATCCTCCTGCCTCAGCCTCCCGAGTAGCTGGGATTACAGGCGCGTGCCACCATGCCTGGCTAATTTTTGTATTTTTGGTAGACATGGGGTTTCACCACGTTGGGCAGGCTGGTCTAAAACTCCTGAGTTCAAGTGATCCACCTGCCTCAGCCTCCCAAACTGCTGAGATTACAGGCATGAGCCACCATGCTCAACCCAAAGATATTTACTGAATATGTGTGTACCCAGTATTCCTACATGCTGGTGGGACATGAAAGAAAAAATAGCCTACAATCTTCTCAGGATGTAAAACCAACAGAGGACAACATAATTTGCAATTAACTTCTAAATGTATACTATAAGGGCAGAGGCAGCGGAGGTACCCAACTATTCTTGGGTGCTTTCACATGTTTTTCTTGACTTCATCATCTGTTCAACAGTACAAAGGAGGAAATATGTAGTATTAGCGTTTTCAGATGAAGAAACTGAGTCTGAGATGAGAGTAGGTGGGTGACCAGCAGGCAGTGCAACTCAGCTTTGGTTCCAGATCTGACTCTAGTCCAAGATCTTTCTGTGGATTAACAGAGAAGAGCCGGATAGGCATTTCAGAAGAGGTTGGACTTGAGCCAGACAAGGAAGGATGGCTGAAATTGGGGCATTGCCAGTATACCTTTCTTTGGAGCTGGGATTCCTCTCGGTAACGGAGGTAGGGCCAGACAACCCAGACCTATCTGCTTCCCAGATACTGTGAGGTTGCTGTTCTATCAACGGGCTGCAGACAGAAGCAATCCTAGAAAGGCTTTTCGTGATGAGCCTGCAGGGGCTGGCCCTCCCAGAATGAGACATTTTGCCAACAGATGCCCAAGAAATATTAGCTCTCAGCATGAGTTTGAGCAGGATGCAGGTGACATCAATGGATTATAATTACTATTCACCTTCAGCATGTTTTCCTGCACAGCTGCGGTGGACAGACAAAACTGTCTTTTTGGAAGATTCAAAGCATGAGAATGCATAAGCCAAACATTTGCTGTTCAGGGTGGTCCTGGAATAGCAATGTGGGCGTCGCCTGGGGGTTTGTTAGAAAGGCTGACTTTTGGGTGGTCCCTAGACCTGCTCTTTCAGAATCTGTGGGTGAAGAAGATTCTTAGGGGATTAAAGTTTCCAAAACACTGAACTAACCATCTTCATTGTTAATGCTACATCCCTCAAGAGATGACAGTGGTTCTCAAATAGTTGGGGTGTGAGACAATTAGTTAATTGCCATGGGTCTAGAGGCAGGTGATCTGGATTCCCAGCTTTGCCTCTTTCTTACATGGGACCTTCACTTTTCCAGGACTCAGCTTCCAGATCCACTAAACAGGTCAGTATTTAGGTGATTGTGGTGGGAATGAAATGATTGAATGTGAGCAAAATGCTTTGTAAACCATGAATGACTTTCAAAATATTATTAATATCGTTGCTGAATAGAATACCTCGCACTGCCAGAACATTCCTCTGGGGGCTCTCTGAGTACTAATACTGCATTTCAGTGAATGGACAGAGAAAAAAAAAAAAAACCACTTTTAAGAAAGGTGCAACTTAGAATTAGAAGACTCAGGCGACTCTGCTTTGTCACCAATGTAAGTGCTTTCCCTGAGTGTTACTCTTGCCATCTGTGACAGCCCGACCTGCCCGAGAGGCGAGCATCCTGGAAGTCTGGGAGCTGCTACACTGAAGAGGCCCTCGGCCATCTTTTCTTGTGGATTGTGGTCTCAGTGCTGGTCTCCTCTCTTCCTCCTTTCCCAGGGCTCAGGCCGGGAGAGCAGCCCTCATCCTTTGAAGGATGCACGACTCTCTTTAGAGTCAGGCGCCTGTGTTTTTATTTAGTGTCACCTCCTTGATATAAGTCGACCTAGTGGGCAGCACCTGGGAAATAATTTGTGGTAGTGAAGGGAGCAGAGTCTCCCGGGAACATGGTCTTGTATTTTGTGGGATTGAGGGTGAAAAGGAAATAAC
>NW_016806331.1:6427322-6432499 GCF_001698545.2 Rhinopithecus bieti
CCCCCCCCCCCCCCCCCACAGCCCCAGTGGCTCTGTCCTCCACGCTGGCATGAATAATTGAGCGCCGGCAAGCTGACTGCACCAAAGAGTTGCATTATGTAAACCGGCAGGCGACGCGTGTGCGTGTGTGCGCGTGTGCGTGTCTGCGCGCAAGAGGGGTGCGTGTCTGAGTGTGTCTGTGCGCCTGTGCGCGTGCGTGCCTGAGCTCAGAACAGCTGTCTGTGAGGGAGTCGGAGGAGAGAGAGAAAGGGAGCCAGGGAGAGAGAGAGAGGGACTTCTGTAAGGCGGCACGACCACACCAAATAACAGCCGCAGAGGGAGGTGGGGGAGAGGGAAATAAAGGGGAGTCATGCTTAAAATTCCACAGCGGTGTGAAACAGCAGAGCAAAGAGGCGCCCCCAGCTTCTGAGAGCCCTGGCCTGAGTCCCCTCCCCCGTTAGAAACAGGGCTTTGGGATGGTCATGGAGGTGAGTGCCCTCCAGCCTCCTCAGGGCCCCGCTCCCCGCCCCACCCCCCACTGCCCAATGCATGAATGAATGAGTTCCTCTCTGCACTGCACTCTGCTACTGTTCCTACCTAATGGCTTCCAGGTTAGTGCTAACTCGTGCTGACGCTTGTGTGCGTGTGTGTATGTGTGTGTGAGTCTATATTTGTTTCCTCGTCGGATTTTTTGGAAGGGATGGCTCTGTCCTGGGGTCCGGATGGGGCCCTGGGGGCTTTGGTGAAGACCTGTCTTTCTGGTTGTGTGCTTTTCCCGTCTGACGCAGGCTGCTCAGAGCTGCCAAGAACACAAACCTTTCAAGGCAGAGTAAATCCGGAGTCCATGTTGTTTGCTTCTGTTTTCTGTTCTGGGGATCCGAAAGCAGCCAGTGTGACATCATGCTGCAGAGATGCCACCTTCTTTTCCCTCCCTAGCCTTTTCTCTTCTCCTCTATAGTAGCACTGCTTGAGCTGAGCTCTGGATCACGGAGGGGTGGCCCTGGGGTGGGCTGGAGGGAGAGGCTGGGTTGAGGGTGATGATGGTCTCCTTGTCCAGCAAGACTTATTCAGGGCCCTCTAACTTGGAGAAAGGAGGGCAGAGGAATGAATTAGTGGCACGATACGTCATGGAGAACTGGCCGAGAGTTTCTGGGGGAGGTGTGGACAGGCCATGTGCTCCTGTTCCCCACCTGCTGGCTTCCCTCCGCAGTGCCTCAGGCGGGGGTAGGAGCTGGCCAGAGCTGTGGTTAGGAAGATATGGACGGACACTGCTTATCCCACAGGGAGAGGGCCATGGGACAGATGGATCTGGCTAGCAGAAGGAGAGGATGAGAGGGGAAGTTGATAGCGCTCATCTCAGAGAAATAAAGGGATTTGTTTATTCTTTGGCTTAGCCAGCATTTGGCACAGAGATTTGCTATGTATTTTGAGAAAATAGCTACCCAGTGGCTGGGCCTTACTCCCCCACACCTCCTCGCATTGTTAGTTATTTGCTTGATTTAGGAAGTGGAGGGCTGGGGGAGGACTTGGAGCTTGCTCTCTCACTGGGGCCTCAGCCAAGAGCTCAGGCAGGGCTAGAGAAAGCCATCATTGCCTCTTCTCTGACACTTGCTTGCACACTCTGCTCTGGGGAGACCCCCTCGCTCCTCTACCTCCTGCCTTTCCTCCCTCCACAGCTGACCTTGACTAGTGGTCATATTTCTAGCCTTTGCCTTGGATAGCGCTCGGCAGGTTAGAGAAGTTTGGGACCAAGATGAAAAAAGCTGGCTTTGGAAGAAGGGTAAGGGAAAGGGATGTTTTTCGGAGCTACTTGTAGCAGGAGATTGATAATGTCAAGGCCATGATTAAAAAGTGTGCCCCCTGAGAATTGGGGGTGGGTGGGGAGTGGAGAATCAGCTAGTCCAGTTACCTCTGTAGACATTTAAGCAACTGCAAAACAATCACTTGTGGAAAGAATGAAGGAATAAAAGCTGTCATCACCTAGAAGAAAAACTCCTGGTTGGGTGTGCTGGCTCATGCCTGTAATCCCAGCACTTAGGGAGCTGAGGTAGGAGGATCACTTGAGCCTAGGAGTTCAAGACCAGCCTGGGCAACATAGCAAGACCCTGCCTCTGTTTAATAATAATTTTTTAAAAAGCCTAAAACTAAACACCTCCCACACCCGCTCCCCGCTTCTCTCTTTTCTGGCCCTACAAATTTCCTCTGCTGACAAGAACAAGCCTGCAGCTCTTTCCCCCAATGGTTGGGATGCAGGCAGCCTCCCCTTGACCTTCTCAAGGTCTTTTCTGTTTAGACCAGAGGCCAGCAGACTGTTTTGGTATAGACCCAGATAGTCAATACTGGGGGCCTTGTGGACCGGGTTGTCTCAGCTACTCAATTCTGCTTTGCACAGTGGAAGCAGTCGTGGACAATTTATGAACAAACGAGCATGACTGTGTTCCCAATAAAACTTTATTTATGGACTCTGAAATGTGAATTTCCTATCATTTTCACATGTCACAAAATATTCTCCAAATGTTTTTCAGCCACTTAAAAATGCAAACACCATTCCTATGTCCAGATAAGAGACTCCTAAGGTCTGTGGTTTTGCATCTGGCCTAGAGATACTTATAAAAACACTCAGAATTATAGTGTAACCTGAGTTGGGGTAAAATTGTTCATCCTTCTGCCGAAACTTGGATTTGTCTCGTTGGCGGAAGTGCAGGGGGGTGTTTGCTTTTTGGAGGGATATGCACCCCACTTAGCCTACAGGATAAAGTTGAAGCACTATACCCAGAGACTCATAAACGAACAGTGAGTAATTTCTTGATTCTTTTGATTCAGAAAATGACTGAAAATATATGTTTGCGTTATGACTTCCAAAGCAGGTGAAGTGATGATTCTGCTCTATTCTGAGCTACTCAGACCACTTTTCTCTGCAGTATTACAACTATGTCTGGGCTTCATAGTTAAGAAAGTTGAGATCACCCAGACTCCATTCAGAGGAGAAGGAATCCAATCGCTGGCTAAGGGAGCCATGTTAATGTGAGAGTCCAGTAGGTCCAGAGAAGGTATGAGAACCTCCTCCACGTGGAGGAGAAATTAGATTTGTTCTGTGGCTCACAAGGGAGTAGGATAGGACCTCTGGTAGGAAGCCACAGGAAACAGTTTGAGCTTAAAATAAAAACTATCAGAATTGTCCCAAGGTGCAATGAGTTATACATCAATTAGCGACTGTTCCTTGAGAGCTAAAGATTGGGTGGGGATGTTGTAGGAGAAGTGATTTTTAACTTCAGAGAATAGGTTTGAGGAAGTAGAATTGTTTCACCCGAAGAAAGGAGGATAGGAACAGAGGAGGGGTTATAACTGATGAACTGACCTGCAGTCTAGGATAGCTGGAATAAAAGAAAATGGTATTAAGTGCAATATAACAAAGGGTTTTTTCCTTTTCTTTTTTCTTTTCTTTCTTTCTTTCTTTTTTTTTTTTTTTTTTGAGGCAAGGCCTCACTCTGTCACCCACACTGGAGTGCAGTGGCATGATGTCGGCTCACTGCAACCTCTGTCTCTAGGGCTCGAGCAATCCTCCCACCTCAGCCTCCCAAGTAGCTGGGATTACAGGCATGAGCCACCACACCTGGCTAATTTTAAGAACATTTTTTAATTTTCTTAAAAGTATAGTAGAGACCAGCTCTTTCTATATTGCCCAGGCTGGGCTTTTTCTTTTTAAAATCATAAATAACTTCCTGATGATAGCAGGAGACAGTGAGAAGGGTGGCAAGGGAAAAGCCCTGGGATTTCATACCCTGAATGTATTTTAAATTAGACTAAATCCTCCCTTGGTTGACGGGCATCTGCTTGAAGCCAGCAGTGGGACTGACCTCTTACAGTTTTCTCTCTTCTAAAATTTCTGACTTTAACATGTGGTCATTCTTTGGTATCCTTCGGTTTGAGTTATAGCAGAAAAATAAATCAGAACCAAGTTTGAATCCCAGTGGTCAGGCAGAGATTAGCCATCCTGGTAGGCCAGTGAGGTCAGGGGATGAGTGATATGAGGGGCAGGACATGTGGCATGTCACAACTTCTCCCTGGCCTGCACAGCCTCGGTCTGACTGCCTCTGGAGGAACATTGACCTGACAATACCATAGCAGTCTCTGGCGCTGAGGTGATGTGGCCCCGGCCAGAGGAAAGGCTGGTGATGCTGAGTTAACCGTGGGCCCAGACTGCCTGGATTTTGGTTCTGGATGCTTTGCCTTTTTTAGATCTGAGTCCTTCTGTCTCAGAGATGCGACTGCTCTCAGTACTTCACAGTGTATTCTTTATATGTTCTTTGTCATCCTCCTCCATGTCCTTGTGTGGGTTAGGCAGCATCCACTCTCATTCTTGCATAATAAAAGCGGAAACTCAGAGAGGCGTGGCTTGTCCCCAGATCAGACATGAGGAAGGCCTGAGTCAGGAAGGCCACATAACTCCTGGGGGCTATTCCTCAGTTTCCTGGCCTGTCTCCCTTGATGAGTGGTGATGAGAGATACTGCACGGTATTAGTTCATTACATGTCTGTCTCTCCCGTGATGATTGTGGATTTCTTAGAGTCAGAGACAATATCCCCAATGCCAAGACTTTTACCTGGCATGGGCATAGAATATGGTCCTCACCAACTGTTTGATGGGTGGATGGATGGATCCTGCAGGTTTTAGTAGCAACATTTCTCTTGCTGAGGATGGGGGAGGGGCCCTTGATGAGCAAACACAGGAGAAGCTGGAAGTTCTATTCAGTTGAACTCCTTACCTTGTTCCAGTGGTCTTGGCCTCCCAGTGGATTGGAAATTTCTTTTGAGGAAGGGGCTTCCTGGGAGAGTTTAGCGCCTTTCTGCTTTCACAAGGTTCCATTCCCTTGAACGTTGAGGCTTCTGAAATACTTTGGGTGGGGTTGTACTTAAAGAGTTGACTGAAGGCCGGGCGCGGTGGCTCAAGCCTGTAATCCCAGCACTTTGGGAGGCCGAGACGGGCGGATCACGAGGTCAGGAGATTGAGACCATCCTGGCTAACACAGTGAAACCCCGTCTCTACTAAAAAATACAAAAAACTAGCCGGGCGAGGTGGCGGGCGCCTGTAGTCCCAGCTACTCGGAGGCTGAGGCAGGAGAATGGCGTAAACCCGGGAGGCGGAGCTTGCAGTGAGCTGAGATCCGGCCACTGCACTCCAGTCCGGGCGACAGAGCG
>NW_016806331.1:6432892-6448485 GCF_001698545.2 Rhinopithecus bieti
AAAAAAAAAAAAAAAAAAAAAAAGAGTTGACCGAGATTGTTAGAGGCAAGTTTATTATATACTTCTATTTTATTAATGTAATTTCATATTTTATTTTATTTTGAGAAAGGGTCTCACTCTGTTGACTAGGCTGAAGTGTAGTGGTGTGACCATAGCTCACTGCAGCCTTGAATTCCTGGGCTCAGGTGATCTTCCCGTCCCAAACTCTGAATAGCTGGGACTACAGGCATCTGCCACCACGCCTGGCTAATTTTTCTTTTCTTTTTTTTTCTTTTTTTTGTAGAGATGAGGTCTTGTTATGTTGCCCAGGCTGGCTTCAAAGTCCTGGCCTCAAGCAATCCTCCCACCTCAGCCTCCCAAAGTGCTGGGATTACAGGCATTAGCCACTGCAACTGGCCGTAATTAAGATCTTACTGTGTGCCCAATATCACATTTAATATCGTGTGGACACAAACAACCGTAACACTGTTGCTGTCCTATTGGGCCCTCAGGACGAATATGTAATACAAAGTTAGAGGTGCTCCAAAGATTCTTGCTTAATGACATTGAATCAGCAAGGTTAGGTTAATTTCTAAAGACTATTAAAATCAGAGATTTGGACAGATAGTGATCACTGAGAGTCTTAGAGGAATGAGGACTGTGGCACATAAGAGTGCCATTAGAGCTGCCGCGACACGTAAGCAGCTGGCCAGTGGGAGCTCTGTCAGTAGAAATCTGAAGCAGAGGCCTGGTGGCCATTGTCAGGGTCATTGCAGAGGGAGCCCTGCATCCAGTGGGAGGATGGATTACATGACCACTATGGGCTCCTTCCAAACTATGGAATATTGTAGATCAGCTCAGCCAATACTCAGCCTGCGAACCCAGCAGGACTGTGCCCTAAATGTTAGGCATTTGTTCTGTTGTGAACAATCTCAGGAAAAGGAAATTGTACAACAGCAGTAAGTTCTTATGTTTGATTTCAGTATCTTCTGCTTCATCTTAAGTCTTTATTGTCCCAGCCCTGTGGATGTAGGAACTAGCTGAATATGTGCCTAGCGACAATCTGTACTCTCATCCCGTGTCTTTGCCACGTGGAAAGGACTGAATTTAGGAACAGGATTCAGTTTCTTAACTGGGAATTCACATTCCACTGCTAATCCTGTTTCACTCCATGAGCAATTATAGGAAGCTCTTTACTTTTGGGATGCATGGTCTAATGAGGTTTATTATTTAAAGGATTCTCACTCCAGGAAAATAGGTTGTGATCATGCAACAGACAAAAAACACAGGTGCATAGAAAGAAAAAGTGATTTTCTCAAGGGCACCAGTCAGCTCAGGATTTTAAAATCGGGTACCCTGATGTCTAGACAGTGACAAGGCTAGCAGAGAGTCTGGAAGTGATGTCATATTTTAGTTTTCATGGACCCAAGAACCAGAAAAAGGACTAAAAGGCTGGCCTTTAAAAAAAAGCAGATTTAGGGCCAGCTTTAGAAAGACGATCTATCAGAGTGGCTGAACGATGGAATGAACGGCTTTAAGAAGACCCCATTTTTAAAAATTCAAGGACTATACATCTGCAACCCAGTGTGTGCCAGTCATTTTGCTGGAGGTACTGGGGAAGCACACACAGCCATGGCCCCAGCCCCCATGGAGTGCTCAGCCTGGTGGTAAGCGATGAAACAGCAACAACAAAACAAGACAATTTCCGCTCCTGCAAGGGCAGTGAAGGGAAACAGGGCCACGTGGTAATGATTGCCTGGGGTTAGGAAGGCCACTTTATGTGGAGTGGTCCTTTAAGAAAGTCTACTCTGAAGAGGTGACATTTGAGCTTTGATCTGAAGGCTGAAAAGGAACCAGCATTCAAAAGTTTAGAGTAAGAGTTCCAGGCGGTGGGACTAACAAGTGCCAGTATCCTAGGGGAACTGGGTTTGTTCAAGAAAGAGAAAGGTCTAGGGAGGCTGGAATCAAATGAGGGAGGAAATGGTGCACGACGAGTTGAGGAAATAGTTGGAATCTATAAGAAGTTGGATAGTTGGTCATTAAGTCCTTCTCTTAGGGGATATGAGCCTTCTCCCCAGCTGCTTCGGAGGCGAAAGCAGAATGGATTTACTGCAGACGATGAGCCCTTTGGGTGAAGTGATTTATGTCTGATTTCTGACACTGGTTCTGTAGCATTATCAGTGTTTTCAAAGATGGTTATAATTTGTTCCTCTTTGAAATATCTGTAGAGATAACAGGAACTCTTGATTTTTCCTCCTTGGCTGTGGCAGGACCCAGACAAACTTATTTTGTTTTGTAGGAAGGGGAAAAGTGGGTCAGGCTGTTTTGTCATTTCAGGCATGGAGTCCTGGTTCTATTGCAGGGCCTTGTCTCCATGGAAATGAAAAATAGTGTTTGTCATGCCTGTTCCTGGATTGAATTCCAAACTCTGGACTGAACAGAAGCTGTAGGAAGGCCAGGCAGCAGGGGGGCGTGGGATGATGGAGACTCCAGCCATGGTGACGAAGGATCTCTTCTCCTTGGCCTGAGCAGGGAAGGCAAACAACCTTTGCCCAGGTCCAGCTCTTCCTATCACCTCTCTGGACTGAGAACGCCAGTAGAAGGGTAACTGAAGTTCTACTTTTCTCTACTTCGCCAAAAACTTTCCATGGACTTTGCCCTTATGTTAATTAGTCAATTAATAAATTCATCAGCCACCAAAGTCACTGCTCAGACTTTCCCTTGCACCAAGTAATTCCTTTCAGGGTTGAAGAGATCCCTAATGAGACTATGTCTAGGTATTAAATTAGTCAGCTGGCTGCAAATGTTTTAGATGGGCTCTCCCACCTTTAAATTTCTTTGTAAAATTTTTTTTTAAGTTTTGGGTTTTTTTTTTTTTTTAACTTAAATATTTATACAAGACAAAGAAGGAGGAATCAGTAAGTGGGGCTTGTTGCCCATAAGAAGTGCCCTGAATTATCTACTCAGTATTTACAGAGACAGGGCACGTGAGGGACAGAGTGCTGAAGGAGGTAGGGGAATGGGTCGTGTGGACGCTGAGTGAATGTTTGGATGGCCCACAGTGGCTGGTTCATGAGCCTGGAGAATTGTCAGCCTTCCATTTGTAAGGTGTCTCTACCGGTGGTCTGGACCTGGCAACAGTCCAGTTCCACCTTTGGTCCAAATGTTGGACACACCCTGTCCCTGAACACCGTGTATGCTTCACCCAAGAGCCCGATTTGGAAAGGCCTCCAGGAATTTCCACAAGTTACCCAAACGGAGGAGAGGGGACAAGAGGTTCATTTCCGTCCAAATGTTGCCTTTGCAGCAGGTAGGGAAGGCCCATTCTGTGTCAAATCTGCAGATGGCATTTGTAGGAACTGTGACAGGGAAGAAAGGCGTTAGCCTGGGAGCCCTTTCCCTTTCTGTCCCTTGCTGAAATGCAACCGGCTGCTAAATCTAGGCCAAAGTGTGGCACACCTGGACCAGGCTGAGACTCTGCTTTAGTGTAAGTTTGGGAGGAGAACTTCTATGCTGTAGGGAAAAAAAGCGTCTCTTCTCAAAGCTATTCTGGTCCCTTCTTTCAACCAGGTAATCACAGCTTGATGTTCTCCCCTAGAAAGGGAACTGGACCCGGTGGCATTTATCACCAGGTTTAGATGCCAGAGATAGGCACACAGAGAGCAGGTTCCATGCATGGTCACAGGGAGCTCCTCTTAGAACAGTGCAGGTCTTATCCTTTTGAACCCCAGCCCCATCCAGCATCCTGAAAAGCGTGTAGGTGGGGAAGGGGAGGCACTGAGATTGGCACTGTTAGGTGCCTGAGTCTGAGCTGTGAAGGGGAAGAACCATCCTGCTGTCTGTTAACTCCTTGGTGGACAGTTGTGTCATCTCCCTGGACCTTTTGTATTCATAGCAGTAAGAGGGTTGGACCTGAAAGGCCCTTTTGTCTCTTTCTCTGAACCAGTCAAATCTTCTGGGAACTTGGGACTGTGGGTTTATTTTCATGAGTAAAAGGAACTGAGACCAGGAACTTCAGGGGTTTATGACAAGGAGTGAAGCAAGCCTTACCAGGTCACTACCAGTGACCTGGTAGTTTGCTATCTAAGGAGGAGGATCCAAGGGGAATTGGGGGCCCTGCTGGTATTTGTGATTTGGGCTATTCACTCCCCTCTACAAGGTTCTGGTTGGGTCTGCCCTTGCCAACTGCCGTGACATGGGCACAGAATGTAGACTCTAGCAAGTGACTAGCAATAACACAGAAAGAATAACCATCTTCATGGAGTCCTCGTAGACTCTGAATTTGGAACTGGTTTAGCGGGGCAGACCTACAAATGGAGGCATTTGCAGGCAGCATGTAAATTTCATGCAAATGTTATACAGATACACCCGTGGCTCTTCTCTCTCAGCCACTTGAGCATGTGCTTTGAGAAAATTCAAAGGGGAGCTGGCTAATTCATATGGATATTTGTGGTGGCATTATGAAGAACTGAGAAGGATTATTAATGAAACTTTGGAATCAGCATGGGGATAGGACACGTGTAACTAGGTAACAGGGTAGTCTTCTCTTAGGAATTAGGGACTAGTCATCAGCTTTTACCCCATGCTACAAATGGCAGGGACAGAGGAGATGCTTGTGATATGGCTGTGGTCCTTGGTGCCAATGGTAATCGTTAGGCTCCTGCACCAAAAGGTGATGTCCCATCAGGTTCTGCCCACACCTCATCATCTCCGCGTTAGATTCTTCCACATTAGCAATTCCTATGACAAGCTCAAATGATTTTACTATTCCAGCAGGTCCACCTACCTGGTGGACACTGCACAGCTGTTATACCCAGAGTTGTAAACAGGTCTCTGTGACCTGGGCAGATATGTCAGTCACTCCTTGATACTTAAGAGATAGTTTCTTGGGAGTGTAGTGGTTCTCAACCTTCAGAGTGCTTCAGAATGAACTGTGATACCTATTTTGAAATGCAGATTCCTAAGGCCATCCACTGGAAAATTTCATTTGTTGGGGGAGTGGGGCGTGGTGTCAGGTTAAGGTTGGGATTCTGCATGTTAAGGAAGCATCCTTTGTGTTCCTGGTTCCTACTATGGGAAGTGATGCTTGGGAGCATCAAAGCCTCTGAGGAGAGGGGACGAGGATATTTACTCCACATTTTACAGAGAGGAAAAAGAGTCTTTTTGTTTGTTGGTTGGTTGGTTTTTTTGAGATGGAGTCTTGCTCTGTCCCCCAGGCTACAGTGCAGTAGCACAGTCTCGGCTCCCTGAAACCTCCACCTCCTGGGTTCAAGTGATTCTCTTGCCTCAGCCTCCCAAGTAGCTGGGATTACAGGTGTGCACCACCATGCTCAGCTAATTTTTGTATTTTCAGTAGAGATGGGGTTTCACCCTGTTGGTCAGGCTGGTCTCAAACTCCTGATCTCAAGTGATCCGCCCACCTCGGCCTCCCAAAGTTCTGGGATTACAGGTGTGAGCCATGGTGCCCAGCCAAGAGCCTTCTTAATGATAGCAGCAGCTCAAAAATATTTATGGAGTGTACCAAGCACTGTGCTAAATAGTTTACTTAGGTTATTTCATTTAACACAATAGTCCTATGAGATAGGTGTTTGTATCTCTCATTACCAGTGCTCCTGGCACTGAGATGATTACAGCCATACATTTGATCATCCAGGTCACTGCAGGGCTGCGCTTAGAAGAAACAATGAAGTCAGCACTTCATTGCAGTGTTCAGATGTGAGAAGGGGGGCTGAGAGTCTGATTGGGAATGCTCCAGGGCTGGGGCAGCCAGGGCATGCACTGCAGAGGGAAGTAGGAACAAGCAGCTGCAGTCTAAACAGGTGGAGGCACCCGGGGCCAGAGAGACAGGTATATATTTTGCAATATCTGGGGCAGAAATGAGTTTCTCTGAAGGCAAACAAGTTAACTCAAGTGAGGCACACTGGAACGCCAACTAACTATTCTGCTCTACTCAGGATTCTGCAAAATGCACGGTTAGCTGATCAGGGAGCTGGCTTGCTGACAAGGTCTGCCTTGTGCCTGCGGGACCACACCGGGGATAAGGACGAGGAAGAAAGCCAAGCAAAGTGGTGTAGCGGCCACTGTCCGAGATGGGCGCGGGGGGTGGGGGTGGGGGCAGGGATGCTGCAGAGAGTCACTGAAGAAAGCCTGAAGAGTCCTCGTCTTCTTTCTCTACTTCTGTTTTCTCAAGGACATCAGCTGGACCTAACTATAGGAGGTAGGATCAAACCGTAGGTAGCATGAGATACTGTGGTTAGACTTCAGGGAATACTGTTTGCTAGTAAGGTAACCAGGGGAGGACAGCAATAGCCTGTGTTGGAGGTTTTAAAAATAGGGGAAATGGGGGAATAAATGAATGACCTCTGGGGCCCCTGCCATGGCTTAAAGGTGGCTGGTGGGGGTCTTAGAGGACCTATTATGAGTGAGAGCTGATGATTACAGGAATCTCTCAAACATCAGCTGAAGCATGTTTTACTTGGTGACACATGGTTTCTGTCAGTGTTCCATATATCCCATTCTATTTTATGCCTTTTCACCCTAGTTCGTGCTGTCTGCCACCCCCCCACATTCTCTTCTCTCCTACCATGCCCTCCTTGAACCCCATACCTTTCACCTGGCTAACTCCAACACATTTTCTGAATCTAGCACAAGTGCCACATCCTCAAGGCAGCATTTCTCTTTTTCCTTTATTCTCTTCTATCATCCCACTTACTGATTATATTAACACGAGAAGAATAGACCTCTAGCTCTTCCTGACTAGTAATGTCCCAAGCACACAGATGCTTTCTTATTCACAAAAATGAACTTGAATGCCTCTTATTATGCCAGGAAATACTTGTGGAACTGAAGAGCCAGATCCAAAGTCATATCACCTTGTCCAGGCACTTAACCGCCCTAGACTCAGGTTTCTTACATGTGAAGTTGAGAGTTGAATATACTAAACCTAAACTCTGGGAGGGAGTCTTAGTCCCATGGCCCATCTAACACCAGTCTTCATTCCATCCCTACAGCAAATGTAAGGTCTTTTTTATTTTTAGTTCTTAAATCCCAAGATTTTGAAATATATTGCCATCCTGTTATGAATAATGGTGGCAGGGTCAGATGAATGACACATTATAAAGTTTGTTTGAAACTTTATGTTATGTACGTTATATGTTAGAAGATACCCAGGAATTGGTTTTATTTGCTCAGCAGGACATCCAAATCTATGGGATAATGGGTTACCTTGTAGGAGTTTCGGGACTCTAGCAAGTTTAGTGCTGACTTTGCTGACTTAGAACTAGAACTGCAAATATTTCTTCTTTTATAGAGAAGGATCAGAGTGGAGGTAGAGCACTGGGTGGGGACACGTAAGGGGTATATGTGGGCTTAGTCTGGAAGTGTAGATGTCCATCAGGTGATTGGAGGGACAGAGGAAAGAGAGAGAGAGAGAGAAAGAGAGATTGCTAAGACATGGAGACATGGAAGAGTGAGTGTGCATGGTAAAAGGATCTGCAGGCAGACCCCCATGGCTGAGGGAGAGGTGCAGACAGACCCCAATGGCTGAGGCAGAGGCACAGATAGACCCCCATGGCTGAGGCAGAGGTGCAGGCAGACCCCGATGGCTGAGGCAGAGGCACAGATAGACCCCGATGGCTGAGGCAGAGGCACAGCTAAACCCCGATGGCTGTGGGTGAGGCACAGATAGACCCTGATGGCTGAGGCAGAGGCACAGCTAGACCCTGATGGCTGAGGCAGAGGTGTGTTGGAAAGGTAGCCAGTGTTGGGGTTTTCAGAGGTAGGCTGGGTGAGATAATTGAGGAACATAAAGTCTAGAGTTCAGGTTTTATTCCACAGAGGGTGGGAAATTGCAGGGGTCTTTAATCATCAGAAAGGATGAAAAAAATGCCAAATCCTCTTTTTAGAAAGTTCACTTTGACAGGAAAAGAGAGAATGGATTGAAGCCTGGAGGCAGGAAGTTGATTCCTTCTTTCTCTTTGTACTCACCCAGCTACCCACTGTCTTTCCATCTGTCTATCTTTCTATCCACCCAGCAAACAAACACGACTGAATGCCTGCTTCTGAGAATGAGCTTGACAATCAGATAGGCCTGTGTTTGAAATCTTGCCCTGCCTCCCATCCATCTGTGTGACTTTGGGTGCATTACTTAATCTGTCAAGAATCCAGATTTATCACCTGAAAAATGGGACTAACAATACTATTTGTTGCAACTTCATGGGTTGGTTGGGGGATTAAATGAAATAATATTTAATAAGTACTCGGTGCTACACCAGGAGCTCATGAACACTCAATAATGTTTAGCTATTTTGATGAATATTAGCAGGTTGAAGGTACAGATTTGGGAGCCATCTTGATATTCGGGATTGGTAAAGCCAAGGGGGTGAAGACTGTCACTAGGGTGGGATTCAACTCAGTGGAACACATGCCACTGACACAGCCCTGCTGGGCCGTGTGGGGCATGCAGAGGGCTGTGCCTCCAGGAGTTTGTAGGTCCTTCATACCAGGCTATGTGCGTTCAATGCTTTAGTCAGCTCCGTGGGAGAGGTTTGGAAAAGCTTTTTGGAGCAAGTGGGATTTGAGATGGGTGTTGAAGAATGAATAGGAAAATAAAATAAAATAAAAACAAAACAAACAACAACAACAGCAACAACAACAAACAGAATGAGCAGGACTCCAGCAGCAAGATGAGGAGGGCAAGGGCTCTTTAGGCTCAAGTAGTGAGTCGTATGGGAGTTTGGAGGCAGGAGAAAGAGCATGTATATTAAGGGAATTGGGGGAAAGTGTGTAAGTGTGGAATATGCAAGCCCTTTAAGAGCATATAAGGAGAGAAAAAGCATAGAGATGTCATTTACTTTTAGCAGAGAACTTTAGATTCCATTTTGAGGATTTTGGACTTTAATGTGGGAGCTAGTAGAGCGTAGTAAGATGTTGGGCTTGTAGTTAGAAAGATTAATGACACAGCTGTGAGTGAGTAGGAAGAAGAAAAGGAGGCAGAGAAGACCACTTAACCAGCTCTTTATTGGAAGAGGGTGAGCAGAATTCCTTGAACCTAAACTGGGGCCCTGGGGAAGGAAGGGAAGGATGAGGTAGAAAGCTTTGTAGAAATAGAATTAGTGGAATTCAGTGACTCATTTTTTATGGAGTGAGATGGAAGAGAGGGCTCTGTGGCCTGAGAAACCTGGTAATGAAATTGCCATCAAGAATGGGCGGTCATGGGAGGAGATCTGGAAGGAAAGATGTCCAGCTCTATATTCAGTGTGAGGCACTCACGAGACATCATCTGGAGGAAGCATCCACCTGGCAGCTGGTTGTTGGGTTAGGCTAGCGACTATGACCAGGGCCGGAAGCAGGTAGAGGAGTCTCTGCCTGGTTGGAGTTAGAGAAACCTGGAGATGGCCAGGGAGGTGACAGACTCACCTTTAGGGAAGGATTAATTTCAGGCTGGGTAGCAAGAGTTGAGACAGGCAGAGGAGTAGAAGAGAGGTGCATGGCATCAGGGAGAAGTTTCCAAGAACAGCACAGATGATCAACAGCCTTAAGAGCAGAGAGACGGTGTAAGTTGTTTATTGGCTGATGTGTTGAAGGCAGCATTTTAGGTATGTAGATCTTTGCATGGTATGTGGAGGGTGGGCTGAAGTGGGGCTGCTGGGCGGTGAGGAGTTCTCATGCTTTGACCATTTCACGTGAGATTCATGTGGTTTTGGATAGTTGGAGTCAGTTTCCTCCAGGTTAGAATGTGTTGCCTACCTCTTGCTTAAAGCCAGTTAGCAGGGATTCTGGGTTTGGGGAAGGATGAAGGCATCTCCTTTCTATTCCAGGGTCTGGAATTTGTGAAGATGTCCCTCATGTAAGGAAAATATGCAACGGCTGTGGGGCCATTGTGTCTGATAGGCATGTGTTTGATTGTCATCCCTTTTCTAGTTCTTTTGAGACAGAATCTCACTCTGTTGCCCAGGCTGGTCTCAAACTCATGGTCTTAAATGATCCTCCTGCCTCAGCCTTCCAAGTACCTGGGATTACAGCTCATACCACCACTCCCAACTTCTCTAGTTCTTTTTTGAGCAAACTACTATAGTTGGGGCTAGAGGGTAGAGGTCTCCATTGTTTTAGTAACATAATCCTGGAAGACAGCTTAAACCTTGGAATATGTGGTTGTGGGCTGGAGTTGGCCCTAGAGCAAGGAGGCTTACCCCAGAAAGATGTGTGTTGGCACCTGCTCTTCACGCTTCCTAAGGGGTTGTGGACTCAGGCATCTGCCTGCCACCAGCCCCATGGCCTGGCATTTCCAACCAAAGAAAAGGAATGTACCTTCCTTTCTCCAGGGTTTATGGTAGCAAACAAGTTTAGAGAGTAAGGATAAGGAATGGGTGGGGCAAAAATGGGAAGAGCCTCTTTTGAAAGAGGCATCTTGGGCCTCCCTAATAACAATTATTGTTAGTAGTAGGAATGAGATTTTACATGCAAATTCTGTTTTAGGATGCAGTGGAACATTGGGCCTTGCTTTTCTCCATACATATTTGGGGCACATTTATCTTCCTTTTCTCTGTTCTCTTTTTTTTTCTTTATCAGTTTCCTTCCAAAAGTTACCCCACTACCTGCCCCCAGCTTCCCTCCTGCCCACACTTGCTGGGTTAGGCTCTTGGGATTTGTTCCCTTTCTCTCCGCTAAGGATGCCCAGGTGGAAGGTTTTGCTGAAAGGGGCATGGTTTTCATTGCAAATGGGACCAATGGAACATCTGAGGTCACAGCTGCATCTTCATGCAAATGATAGTGTCCCCAGCCCTGCACCCCACTCCCCGAGGGAAGGCTGGGATGCAGCCTGCAGCGGGGTCCAGGGTGTTCCTGAAGCCTGACCCGGCAGAGAGATTGCTGAGTGGGTGGGCAGGACCCCCCTCCGGCCCCATGCTTCTTTGGCTTTCCAATCTCACATTTCCTTTCCTTCCCATTTCTGCTGGCACTTTCTCCTTAGCCTCTCCCTTTCTCCATCTCTTTCCTTTCTCCACTCTCGCAAGCAAACATTTAACTGCATTCAGTTTCTCTCTCCCCTCTGTCTCTCATCTCTTCTTCTAGTCCATTTAAAACAGAGGTGAAATATCAAATAGTCAATATTTTATTTGCAGTTTATAAGCCTTGGTGTAAGTGGATTTGGTCCTGTGGGAAGTACAAGGTACTTATTGGGAATAAATGTTGGGATATGGAATGTGAGAACTTCGGCTGTGCGCATCTTTACCCCGGGCAGAGGAAGCAGGAGCCCACATGGCTTCCTTACAAGGAAATAATATGGTGCGGGTGAGTTACACATCAGAAGAGCCGCACTTTGTTTCCAAAGCCCTCTGTGATCAGCGGGCATTTAGCGTCCCTCTGCCAGGCATTGGTCTTCATTTTTTAACGTGGGGATTATGGTACTTGCCATTACTCCCTTGGTGGAATGTTTTAAGCAATAATGTGTACGTGAAGGCTGTGAAAAACAGGATTGTAATTGTTATTGTCATGATCAAAAATGTCTGAACAAAATATAGAAGATTTGCATTTGCAGCATGTATAAAATGAGCCGATTGTATTGGATGGTCTCCAGTGAGCCTTTCAAGTATTAAATTCTATATGCCCCAGACAATTTTTGGCGTATCATAGGGGCTCAAACAATAATGGGTTGGACGGACAGATGGATGGATGCATGTCTAAATGTCAGTTGCCCATTGGCGTCCTGCGTCTGTGTCATGGCAGACACTGTGCCCGTGGCACATGGGCACTGCTGCCCTCCTGTGGCCAGCGGCAGTATGACGGTGCGGCAAGCCGCAGCCTGGGCCCCTCTCCCGGTTTCTCCCCAGCCCCTCACCTGGCTCCCTGAGCTGGCTCCTTTGGACTTGTCCTTGGCCTCGATCACTGACTGCCTGCCTTTCCTCCTCCTTCTCTTTCCACCCCGCTCCCTCTCTCCATCTGCCGCTGCAGCACTGCCAGTAACTCCAACCGCAGCACTCCGGCCTGCTCGCCCATCCTCCGGAAGCGGTCTCGCTCGCCAACCCCGCAGAACCAGGACGGAGACACCATGGTGGAGAAGGGCTCAGATCACTCCTCGGACAAGTCCCCGTCCACACCGGAGCAGGGCGTGCAGCGCAGCTGCTCCTCCCAGTCCGGCCGGAGCGGCGGCAAAAATTCCAAGGTGAGAGGGACCCCATTGGAGGTGGTACCTCCTTGTCAGGGGCTGCGGGGAGCGATATTGGGGTGGTGAGCTGGAGGACATCTGCCAGGGTCCTCACGTGATTAACAGCCCTAATGGCCCAGAGATGGTCGTTATCCAGTGAGGTGAGGCGGGACAGGCAGGAGAGACCCTAGGTCAATATCTTCCCCGCTAAGCATTCTTGGCGGGCTGGGCGAGGTAGGGAGGCTCATACTTTTTTTTAGATTTGGAGGGGAGATGCTCTGGGAATCATTAGGGGGTCATCTGCTTATTCCTGCTACCGTTTTCAAATTTGGTCCCTGGAGCGGGGGTAGAAGGGAACATTATTTGGGACAGCTATACTGCTAGGGAGAGTCCTCAGGGAACCTTGCAGAATGCTATTTTTAACCTCCTCCCTGGCCGTCATTCCTGCCTTACCTTTGCACTAATCCACTTGCTACTCACCTGGCAGAGAGGAGGGTGGCAGGGCCCTTCCATCCTCCCAAGGATGTCAGCACTACCGCCGAGTACCGGGGCCCTTGGCCCATGGATAGGCCTAAAATAGGCCCGGGGGGTGGGGGGGCCTGGGCTAGTTATGGTTCTCCAGAGATGTCCTCCCCCACCCTCGGTCCTTTGGGGAACAGGAGATGTCTTTGTCCAGGGGCTCCTTCAGGAAGCTTTTCTTCACCCTGGGACCCCCAGGGCCTGGGAAGGGATAATTGGGGACCCCTGGGAGGCATGGGAGCTGGCTTCCCACTTGAATTTGTTTTTTGATTTCTTGTTCTTCCTCTTCTTCCCCACCATTTCCCAAATACCTTCTTTGCATGCATGGTCTTAGTCTCACAAGCGCCTCTCAAAAGTAAGCCATCTTTTGTCTCTGTCCTTTTATCTCCCCTCTAGTGTCGATCTGTCTGTAGTGCTCAGCACCCCCTCCCTCTGGCCCTGCCGATTCTGGCCCTTATATCCTGCTTGGTCCCCTTCCCAGAAGGGCCGGCCCCACTGTCCCCTGGCAGGCTGGCTTGGAAGTCATTGAAGGCCCATTTTCACTGCACCTGATGTCGGAGTACAGACCCTCCCCCACTCCCCACCCTGCACCCATGTCTGCCTGCTCCCTGGACACTGCCTCTGGCTGGGAGTTTATTCCCTCCTTACATGGTGCGGTTGAGAAACAGAGTCCTGCTTGGCATTAGTTTCATTCCTTTGAGGCAGGAGACCCCATCTGGTCATACTGCAGGCCCCTCCCCTTTGGTGGTTGATTCTGGATTGACCAGCAGTGGTGAGTGAGGATGGCAGGAGGGCTGCGCTGATTGAGGAGCAGGGGTTCAGGTCAATGAGTTCCTTGGTGCAGCAGCCACGCACTCAGGAGCTCTGCCTGCATGCTCTGTTCCTATTCACTTGAGAGCTGCCCAGCCTGGGCACCCCTTAGCGTTTCTACCCACTGCCCAGACTGGGGCTCATGGTGTGCTTAGGATCCTGAATCATGATCAGAGGGGGGAGCTCTTCTCCCAGAGGGTGGGGTGCCAATGCCTGGAGGTTGGCAAACATTGGCAGACCCTGGAGAGATGTGGTCAGTGCCAGAGTCTTTCCCGGGAGCCCAGGAATTCTGAGGCCATAGGAGAACATGCAGTGAGTGGAGGGTGAGCAATAGGTGTTGGGGAACGGCAAGGCCCATGGGGCCAGGGGGCGGGATGCAGCCTGAAGAAGGGGAAGCCGAGGATGACTTAATAATAGTCCCAAGTCTCTCAGAGCTTTGGGGAGGAGGAGGGTGAACAGCTGTTCCCTTTCCTGAGGGAAGGACAAGGGGCAACGCGGCTAGTCCTGTAGTCTGTGACCTTCAGACTAAATGGACATCTTGGCTCTGAGGATTTTAAATGGCCGTCGCTGGCTGTGGACAGGGGAGGAGGAGCTTCACCTGGAGTGAGGAAGCCAGCAGGAGATTTCTGTGGGCTCCAGCAGCTTGGCAGGTGCAGGGATGTCTGATATCTGGGGATGGGGTTTTGAAATGCCCTGTGGCAGCCCCTCTTGAGTGCCTCCCACCTCTGGCTTGATGTGGGACTAGTGGGTGCTGGAGGCTCAGTTGGCAAGAGGAAGGATTTGGCCTGACATGGGCATCAGGCTCCCCGTTCCCTGCTCCTGCACACTTTTCCATCCAGACTCTGTACACCCCAAGCGTGACTCTTGAGTGGTTGGGGATGTTCTGTAAGCTCCGAGGCAGGATGAATCATTTGAATGGGGTAGCCAGGACAGGCGTCAGGGACCAGGTAGAATTCCGAGTGGGATTTTGGAGAGGCTAAAAGGAGACATAATGAAGGGACTGAGAGCCGAGCAGGAATCAGGAGCCAATCTGGGCCTTTTTGTAGGAACTGAGGAGGGAGGGGCTGGGGTGAGCGCAGGTCTCCTTTCTCCTGGGCGATTGGGTGGATGCCACGCCCATCCCTGGCAGACACATTCTGAGTTTTCTGACATTGGTTCCCGACTTCCCCACCTCATTCTCCCACTGATCATTGCCATCGACACCTGCTCTGCCATCCTTTCAATGGAGTCAACATAGGACGGGCTTGTGCGAGGAGGGACACCGTAGTATCCCAGGTGGAGCTGGGAGCGGCTGTATTGGCCTGGGACGTGCATGTGCAGGACACACAGACTTCAGAAGAGGAAGACAAGAACCAGTAGGGGAATTAGAGTCTTTGAAGGCCAGGGCCTGGAGCAGATAGTGCAGCGAAAAGAGGAGGGTCTGGTAGCGGGATGGGGACATGCCCCTCCCCAGTGGAACATCTTCTGGGGTTAATCACATGTATTCCCAGCAAGTCATTTCATAGCTATTTTTACTGATACTGTTGTAGCTAGTCCACCTCACTTCCTGTCTCCTGGCTACCCCAGAGGACACCATGCCTTATATTTTTTGGGCAAGCTGGCCAGTGCCTCTGCTTCTCCCTAGGTCCCATGCACGGGATCTTTCTTTTCTACTCTGGGCCTCAGTTTCCTCATTTGCTACTATGTAGGCATGGCACCAGGTGATCGCTAAGGCCCGACCCCTCTGGATCCATCACTGTGCAGCCCGGGCGAGCCCTCCTAGGTGCAGCCCTGCCCCAGCACTTCCCTCCCGATGAGTTTGTGCTGCCGCTCAGCTTCCGCCCTGTAGTGACAGCCTGTGGCCACCAGAGGGAGCAAGGGGCCGTTCTACCGCTCTCCCACCTGCCCTGAGGGCGCGCGCAGCAGGTGCGGCAAAGCACGGCTCCTCCTGCCCAGCTGCACGCCTCCCGCCCTCCCACCGCGGTGCGGGCATCGCCCTCGCGCCGTGGCACTGACCCTCCTTTGACTTTCCTTTTTTTTTTCAAATCTAATTTTTGTGGTTTGTTTTCCAGTATGACAGACTTAACCTGATCAAAGTAAGAATTGTTTTTTATTTCTAATTCCTACTAAATGTAGAGCTCCCCTAGTCCCTGCCCGCCCCCCC
>NW_016806331.1:6448941-6464882 GCF_001698545.2 Rhinopithecus bieti
CCCCCCCCCCCGCCACACCCCGCACCTTAATCTTCCAGACTCCCAGAGCCTTTGCAGTGCGAGATGTTTATGGAAACCACCTCCCAGTAACCTGGGTCTGTTTCCAGGGGCCTTGCATTCCGATAAGTGCTTGCTTTTCAGACCTTCTAGGGAAAATGATAGAAATGAGCGTGTCCCCAACAGCTGTGTCTTTGTCCTGACTCCCTTCCTCCTCTTTGGCCAAATCCATTTATTATAAGCTGTCAGAGAAGCCTCCATCGCTGCTCCCTGGTTCTGTGCCTGCCTTCCCTCGGACCTGGTCCTCCAGGTAGGGGCTCTGCAGCAAACTAAAGCCAGACGACGAGGGGCGCCCCTCCTCACCCTCAGAGGCCTGCAGCTCCTCTGACTTCCCTGCACCTGTGGGTCTGGGTCCTTCCTGTCTGGCAGCGCCTTTGGGATTCATTTATGGGAATGCAGAACCACAGGCATTGAATGTGCCTCCAACAGGCTGGGCAGAGTTTAGGGACCCCTGCCCACAGTGGACAGGCTCGGGGGCTGCTTTGGACGTGGCTGGAGGGGGGACCCATTGTTCCTGTGGCCCCTCAGTGGCAGCACGTAAGAAGCCGCCTGGAGATTGCTGGTTCAGGGCAGAGCCTCAGCACAGTCCTGCTCCTTGGTATCTTTCACGTTTCTTTTCAGTTCTTTAAACATGTTCTTATCCACCCTTTACAAAAGAGCAAACATTAGATAGAAGGGGATCACAAAGCAGTTAGAGACAGGACTGGCTTCCCTGCCTGAGGCTGTGTGTGACCCTCATACTTTGTTCCACACAGATTTGGAAGGCGCAAGCGCCAATGTGCCAGCCCATGCAAAGGGGCCATCTACTTCTGTCTAGCTGGGGCAGGAGGGAGCCCCGTGCAGGAGGAGCCACAGGCATCTGGGGTCCCCCCGTCAGCCCATGTTCCTGTTTGCCCCCTTTCCTGCTAGTGTCTTATACGAAGGTCACGGCATTGATACGAGGAGCTGGGAACTTGGGAGATGGTTTCTCCGTTGTGAAGCAGATCTCATGACCTGGGTTGCAGTTGAGGAGACTGTGGGGCCGCTGGGGCCGGCACAAGGAGACTGTGGGGCCGCTGGGGCCGGCCACTCCCAGAGCGCATCTTCCCACTGCTGGGAGGTGTCTTTTGTAATGAACATCCGCACAGCTTCCTGCCCTGTGGGCTCCGAATCAGGGCTTCTGTGTGAGGACTCAGGAAGTGAGCCATCCCTGGGCGCAGACCCCAGACGCCGCCTGCTTGCCCTATCTACCTCCTCCAGAAGTGGGTAGCCTTGGCTGCAATGCCTAGAGGCGAGTTTTCAGGTTGTGGACTCCCATGTGGCCGCACCTTTCTCAGGAAAAAATGGTTTTTAATATTTGGATTTGGGCCCTTTACCTGCTGAGACCTCTGAATTGGAGGTGGGGATGAAGCTATGATGGGAGGGTGTGGCCTTTGGATGGACCGTGGTGACAGGCTTTGTTGGGAAGTGACCCTGGAGAGCACCTTGCAGAGGGGGACTTGCCATTGGCCTCTGGTCACATCCTGGCCATCGAGGGCATGTGTGAGGGCAAAGCTGCTGGGAAGCAGCCCCACCCACGTGAGGCCCCTCAGCCCCCTCCAGCTCCTCTGCGGACTGGTTTCACTGTGCGGGGTGAAGGTGGACCATCTTTACAGAGTTCTGGTGGAATGGGGGAGATAGATCACATGACCAGCGGTCATCACCGTGGGCACACACCCACCCTTGGGTACGTAGTCGCTTCCTCCCCTCTAGACACAGCAGACATTCGAGGACCATGGCTACTCTTGTCTGCCCTTCTGGGTCAGGATGCTTTAACACCACGTGGAGGGGATCCAGACCTCTGCGTAGAGCTAAGGTATTCCACCCAGTGATCCCTAAAACTGAAAATAATCTGAGCTCCACCAAGGGATGGAGCTTAGGCCTGTGTGTGTGCATGCACGTGTGTGTGCGTGTGTATGTGTGTGTGAACGTATGTCTGTGTATATGTGTGTCTCTGTATGTGCGTGTCTCTGTGTGTATGTGCGTGCCTGTGTGTATATGTGTGTGGTGTGTGTGCAAGTGCACATGTATATGTGCATGTCTGCATGTATGTGTGGTATGTGTGTGTGTGTTTGTGTATATGTGTGTACGTGTATTTGTGCGTGTGTGTGGTGTGTATGTGTGCATGCATGTCTGTGAATGTGTACGTGCGTGCGTGTGTGTGCATGTGTGCCTGTGTGTGTAGTGTGTATGTGTGTATGTGTGCGTGTGTGTGAATATGTGTGGTGTGTACATGTGCATGTGTGTATGTGTTTGTGTATATGTACGTGTGTGTATTTGTGCGTGTGTGTGTGTATGCGTATGAGTATGTATGTGTATATGTGCACATGAGCTTGCCTATCTGCGTGTCCATCTATCTTTCAAGTGGGATGTACATGAAGGACTACTGGCCATAGGGCTTGAAGACAGACAAGGCATGATCTTAGCTAGCCCTCCTGTTCCCGTGAGACACATTCAGGTCCCCTTTTTCCTGGGTCTGGGAATGGAGAACACCTAAGTTCTGGAGCTGGGGTGGGATCTGTTTTGCTTGTTCGGAATTATGGCACCACTGGGTTGGAATGGACCCTTCAACCTCCTGCCCCATGCAGAACCCCCAAGCACTCCCTGACCATCACAGTTTAGGTACAGCCCATTTTTTGGCACAGGAGGGATTTGCTCACCCGCCTGCTGAGAGTGCAGTTGGAGGGAGTTTTAGGCAGTCCCCTTTCTACCTCGAAAGTGTCCCACCCTGCCTTTTACAGGGAGCTGTCTTAGAGCAGAAGGCTGGGTTGGCCGCCATCACATTTTGCTTCTGGTCAGGGCCCATTTGGGGACTGGGTCTTGAATGCCCACTTGCACCCCTCACCCCATCAGAACCTTGCGATGGGGCTCCAGCTCCCTTCTGGTTGAGCTCTAGCTGGTGCTGCCGCTGCCTGCCACCCCGCCCGCGGTGGGCTTCCATCATGGACTGCTCCCGGGCCTCCTTTCTGGAACTGCCTTGAGAAAGGAGGACCCTTCCTGAGCAACCACATGGGAAGCATTCAGCTGCATTTGGACCCCTCTTCCCTGCCCACCCTCCGCTGTCTGTGTACCCTTCTCCCGGCCCTTCCCCCCATCTCTTCCCTGACTAATTCTACCTTCTCTTTCATTTTCTCTTTTCAGAAAAGCCAGAGTTGGTATAATGTAAGTATTCCTGTTTCCCTTCTTGTTGGGNGTGTGGGGTGAGATTGGGGAGAGGGTTGGAGGTTGGGGGGGGAAGGAGTGTGAGGTGCGATTGGGCTTTCCTGTGGGCTTCTTTCCTTAGCAGCCCCTTTACTCCTAAACCAGCTGCAGCGGTTATTCTCTGCAGCAGGACAAGGCAGCCTTGAAGAGGGAGGATTGCATTCAGGGGACCGAGGAGGCGTGGCCAGCTGAGGCTCTTAGATAAGGGTCTATCAAGCCTGAAGGAGGAGACCAGTCAGGGAGGGAGTGGCCATTCCAGAGCCGGACAGAATTCTGGTGCTGGGGAAGCCTGGGGGCCTGAACTTCATTTTCTTCCCTTAACATTTCGGGGCAAATCTAGCCGGAAAACTTTCCCCCATTGATAGAAGAGTCAACCCATGTGATGGGCTTTGACCCCTGTCCCAAGGACCCCTTCAACAGCTGCAAAACATGCCCTTCCTACAGGACCTCCTGGTGCTTGGGGCCGTGGTGAAGGTGTGGCGTGGGCCCACTGTCTAGGTCATCCTGGGGGCGCCCTGTGCAGCTGCTGCATACCTAGAAACTGTTGTGGAGTAAGCAGGCCTGGCGGAGGCCACAGCCTCTCAGTCACACAAACTGGGTGGTGGGATTTGGACGTTTTCCCCTGCAGAGCAGCTGTCTGAGCTCTCGGCTGGCCCCCGCCGTGTGTTCTGCCCTTTGGGGACTTCACAGTGGAGGGGCTGACCTCAGATGACCCTCTGAGCCTGCCCTCCTCACACCTAACTCTGATGAATCCTGGGAAAGCCATCTTTGCCCCCTCCCTGGACACACCAGGTTCTGCTCCAGCAGGAGATGTGGGCATGGAGTAGCTGTGGCTGTGAAGGACAGAGTTGAGGAGGGCACTCTGGCCAGGGGATGGGCTGGAGGGGAGAGGCATGGGTTTAATGTAGGGACAGGGTTGCAGATCAATTGTGTGGGCTGGTGTGTTTTCCTACTTGGCGCTGGGCGTTTCTTCAAAGTCAGGCATGTGCTCACGAGTCCTGTGGCTGCCAACATCCTGCTGCCCAGTGACCAGCTCTTCCTGGGTGCTGTTGATCTGCAAGCCTTGGCCACCACCTGCCCAGCACCACAAACAAGGCAGAATTTGGTGGGCTGTGCTGAGTTGTGGAGAGGAGTTACGGGCTGAGGTATCTTGGGGTGGGAGAGAAGCCAGACTCTACTTCTATCTCTGAGCCAGCCCATTACCTTCTAGGAGGTTTCCTGGCCTGTGGCCTCAGTAGAGGGGAGGGGGGTGAGTGCTGAGCTTCCTGGGAGCGACCCGCAGCCCAGCTGTCATGGGGACCCCAGCATCCTTCACTCAACTCCCCCTGGCACCTTTTTGAGCAGCATTGCACAAATTCAGGCTCCCGTAGGGGAACAGGACCCACGTGGCTGCAGGCCTGTTAGACAGTTCAGACATCCCCGTTTGGACAGGCCAGCCCCTGTCCGTGTTGCTAATCTCTTTCTTCTTCTCATCTGTCATTGCTCTTTTTATTGCTGATTAGCTCAGCCTTTTGTTTCGTCTCAGCCTATGCTTCCTTGGCTTCTTCTCAGCCCTTTGCTCTCTGACTCTACCCCTTTCCTTTCTTTTAATCTCCCACCATTTGCTTGTTTCTCTGATTTCCACTCTCCCAGGTAGGTTTCCCTCTCTGTCTGATTCCAACAGGCTTTACTTTCTCCCCTTCTCTCCGCCATCCTTTCCCCCTGATTCCTTCTCCCTTAGCCTCCGCCTGAGTACTCTGCATAGCAATGGGGTAGAAGCAGATGCTGTCTCCTGGCTGGAGGATGGGGTGGGCCAGAAGTCAGGGGTTCAGATGACACATACGAGAGCCAGCGGAGGAGCTGGGCATGACGGAGACTTGCTTTTCTGATGGTGCCACCTGCGCCAGGGGTGTACAGAAGCGGTTGGACCTCAGCGACTCTTTGAATCATCCCTTGGGATGTTCTCTTTTCCCGGCCTTGTCCTTCCTCTTCCTTTATTAATTCTCACTTGTCTCCTTTCACCCTCCACCCTCTCATCCCAAGTGCATTACAAAAACATCCCTGACTCTCCACTTAGCTCAGATCATTCATTCTCAGAGGCCAAGCACCCAAGGGGCTCTTTGCTGAGGAGTGTGTGGGGCTGTCCTCTCCTGGAGTCGTGCGGCCCCCCTGGGAGTCTGCCCTCAGGTAACAGGGCACCCCTGCTCCTTCAGTGTGCAGTGCTCATGTCCGTGCTCTCGTGTGCAGATGCCTCCTCAGGAGCTGCAGCTGAACAAGCTCCTCTCCCCAGCACCCCTCCACAGCTGTCATCTGCGCCTCTTCAGGAGGCCCTTGCCCTGCCCCTGCTGCGTTGACTTGGTTTCCTGTGTTCCTTTAGGGAGCTTTTCTGTGTTCCTTTAGGGAGCTCCGTCTTCCTGCCCTGCCTCTGCTGGGCTGCTTGGCATCTGCCCTTCAGGCAGGATCCCTCTCCCCTTCTCAGCTTTGCTGGCTGGCCCTCTATAACCTCTCTCTGGATCCTAGGGTCAGCGCTCCAGCCATTCTGATATCTGAGGCTCATTCATCACACTGGAAGTCCTTCAGATAGGTAAAGGCATTGTAATGCCCAGCCCTGGGGATGTTTAGGAAACCCCTGGCTGGAATCAGAGCAGTGAGGGCCAGTGCCCTGCAGAATCGCTGATGGTGGCAAGAGCATTCAGGCCCACTGGAGCAGCCTGGGTTTGGTAGGAAAGGAAGCCCAGCCACCACCCAGCCCATGCCCCAGCCTCCCCCTTCACCTGCTGCCTCTCTGCAGAAGACAAAAGCATTTCCTTTTACATGGCTAGCCAGAGAGGAGCCATTGCCATGATGACAAACATGCTTGGTCCAAAGAGTGAGTCATGCGGAGGCAAGTGGCTGGACCCCAGGGACACGGGGAGAGGCTGTGGCAGGAGAGTGTCAGGTCCAGAGTGGGGTTTGAAGGCTGTGCCATCTACAGGTACCCTGAGTCCTCCCAGGCCTGATTATATGTACTCCTCCAGTGCTCCAGTCTACCACCCCAGTCTTAATCAGGGCCCTCCAATCAAGGGAGCTGTCCCAGTAGACATGAGATGGAGGGAAAAGCAGAAATAGGATTTTGCCTTCAGCAGGGAGCCAAGGGCAGAGTTGAGGGGCAACCTGGCTAGGGCCGTTGGGGCAGGAGGGGTGAAATTTACTCCCCCTCAGCCCCCAAGGGGGCATAAGGTCACAGGGGCTTCTTTCCTTGGGCTCCTGGTGCATTCCTGCGGGCAGTCTTCTCTATGGCAGCCCAGGAAGGAGCATTTCTGAGATCAGAGCACAGGAGCCCAAACCCTGGCAGCTGCCTGAGACTTAGCACCCTGCTTACCTGAAGCACCTGCAGTTAGGGCTGCAGCTTTGTGGAGGAGAGGGAGGGATGGTGCCAAGCCTGGGGAGTGGCTGGCGTAAGTGAGAGAGCAAAAGAACAGAGGTTTATAGGAATGGAATTCAGGGTGTTGGGGGTGGGCAGTGGAGAGGGTAGGAGACCTGTCTGGCACCTGGCCTTGCCCCAGGACTGACGATGCTCCTCCACCTCTGTCTGTCTCCCCTCTGTATTTACTCCCAACTTGAAGGGTCTTCCTGGCTCCCATCCTGCGTTTTTCAGATGAGCCCCCAGCCCAGCCCCACCCCTTCTCTACCCTTCTGCATAGCCCCCATGCCTGCCTCAGTCTCCCTTTCCCTCCTTTGCTCGGTTACCTCCTCGTCTCCAATCCCACATCTGGCTTCTGCCTATCCGGATTTGGCTGCAAGGTCAGAGTTTCCTGTGTGGATCTTAACTGGTTTCTTCCTAGGTGAGATCAATGCTCCACCGAAATCCATCTGTTTTCTCCTGGGCTCCTCCACTCCCTCCTTCTCGCCGTCCCTGGGAAGAGGGTACCACTTGGTCCCAGCTCCTGATGTTTGCCGTAGAGTTAATGTTTAGCCCAGGGTCAATTCCTTCTCTGCTGACTCTCACCCAGCCCTGCCCAGCCCTTGGTGTGGGTGTGGGGGAGACAAAGCCTTCTGCGAACGGGGCTCATCTCCCGGGGCTTTATCTCACAGGGCGCATCGTGTCTCTATCTCACCCCTTACAGCCCAGGCAGCCACTTGGCCTGTAGCAATTCTCATATGTTTTCGGGTAGTTACTGTAAGGATCCAGAGTCTCTTGGAGCTACCTACAGCTTACATACTGGGGTCTGGTGTCATCCCAAGGGAGGCATTCTGGTCACCTTGGAAAATGGACTTGCTACGTTTGCCTGCCACACTGCTCAGGATAGGGCTGACATGCAGGGCGAAGAGAAGCTCACACGTGTGCTGGAGAGAGTGTTGGCAGCGACCAGGCACTGACATGCCAAACCTATGGAACCAGGGATCTTTGTGTGTACATGTAAGATGCAGTGTCAACAGGCATCCTTTGAGAGGTAGATAAGGAATGCATTCACTTGGTAAATACTTTCTTAGCACCTGATACAGTATCCCTTATCCAAAATTTTTGGGATCAGATGTGTTTTGGATTTCTGATTTTTTTTTTTTTTTGATTTTGGAATATTTACATATATATATACACACACATATACACACACATATATATCTCAAATGAGATATCTTGGGACCCAAGTCTAAACACCAGACTTATTTCCTATATCACTTATACATATAGCCTGAGGATAATTTTATATAATATTTTAAATAATTTTATGCACCAAGAAAAGTGCTGACTATGTTTTGACCGGGATGTGTCACCTGAGCAGCCTGTCACGTGAGGTCAGGTGTGGAGTCTTCTGCTTGTGGCATCATGTTGAGGCTCAAAAGGTTTCACGTTTTCGGATTAGAGATGCTCAACCTGTATCTGCAACACTTCGCGGCAAGTGCAGGAGAAGATATGAACCTGTTTGAGGCATAGATCCTTCCCGGAGAAGGCGTCCTTCTGTTAGAGTGAGACATGCTACACCACGAATGGAGAGCCGCATCTGCATCCACGGGGTGTCCCTCTAGAGAGGATTGTAGGAGTTTGTTAGGGGAGGGTTTGCGGGAGGAGTCAGACTCTTCTACTTTCTCCAACACTGTTTACCTGGGAGAATCCAGGTTCCTCTGAATTAGCATCTTTGGAATCTACTTTTTTTTTTCTTTTGAGAGTCTCTCTCTGCTGCCCAGACTGGAGTGCAGTGGTGCGATCTCGGCTCACTGCAACCTCCACCTCCGAGGTTCGAGCGGTTATCCTGCCTCAGCCTCCTGAGTAGCTGGGATTACAGTCACCTGCCACCATGTATGGCTAATTTATATATATATATATATTTGTAGTGGAGACGGAGTTTCACCATGTTGGCCACGCTGGTCTCACACTCCTGACCTCAAGTGATCGGCCCACATTGGCCTCCCAAAGTGCTGGGATTACAGGCGTGAGCCATCGTGCCCAGCCTGGAATCTACACTTTTAAATGTGTTCACTGGGCCATTTTTAAGTAAAGTTTGGGGGCTGCTTTATTAAATTACCAAGACTCCTAAGACAAAAGTACCATTCCTCATCCTGTGCAGGCCAAGACCCTTCTGGCAAGGTGGTCGAGCTGGGAAGGGTGAGGGGGCGGCCCCATTTGTTTTAAGGGTCTGACTTTTCCTGGGAATCCACATCTTCCCAGCCCCACTGCTGTCTCATCCCTGTCCCTAGCTTCTTGGTCTGGGGCCTTTCTTGCCCCGTTGGCCTGGCTTTCATTTCCCTGGATTTTGCTGCTTTGAAGACCAAAATCTGTGCTTTTGGTATTGCTACTTTGCCCTTAAGATCTGACAATGTTTTTGGGCTTGATCCCCCTCTTGCTAATGCTGGAGGTTGTACAGGGTCCATGGGAAGGAAGAAGGTGCCTCAGACAGATCCTGAAGCTGTTGATCTCAGCTTCTCCGCCACCAGCGTGTCTGAAACTGGGTCAGCAAAATCCCCAGGCTGCTACTGCTGCTATGGGGAAGTTGGTGGATGGATGGGTTGGTGAGGTGTAAGAGTGTCTCCAGGAAGTCCCTGGCGACTTGAGTCTCACATTTCAGATTTCATACTAACAGCAGTGCCCCGCTGCCTCCCCTCCCTACTCCACGCCTCCATGTGGAGCCCTGGCCAGCAACTTCCCATTGCAGGAAACATCTGCTGGGGAGGCCAGGCTCAGCTGGGGGTTACTGGAGGACGTTGGCCGGGACCATCACCCAGATCCTGTAACTTGAAGCATGTATAGGGCCCTGCTCTGCCCGCCCACCCGTTCTGCCCCCCTCCTTCCCTCCCTCTCTGCCACGGGTGACTCTAACAAAGAAGCTGTTTGCTGGTCAGGCGAGCAGAGCAGGGGCTGAGGAAGGGAGTGTGTGTTGGGCTGGAGGTGAGAGCAGGCCCTGTTGCTGCAGCCAGTGGTGGCTGCTCTGCCTGGGTGAGGGCTGTGAGTCATAGCCCAGTGCCCGCCCAGGGTAGAGGTTGATTAAACGTGCCACTCTATGGGACAGACCAGGATTGGGGAGCTGGGCATTCGGTTCCTTTACTGGAGTTTCAGACCAACTATGAGTCACTCTGCTGCGTGTGAATGATTGGTGGGGCTAGACCCTGGACCCGGCTGTGGATCATCGCTGTCCTGCAGAGTCTGCTTGTCTACCCGGGGCCTGCCTTCCAGACCTCCAGCTGGCCCTGGGCACCTGCTGTGCCATCTGCATCCTCTGGACCCTTGGGGTGACTGTCTGCACTGACCAGGGGGAGGTGCATGACCACACCACCTCTGGGCTACTCTCCGCCCGTGGACCAGCCAAGAAGGACAAAGCAGAGCCTGCCATGGGAGACTGGCCAGCCAGCTTGCCCTGAGAACCGCACCGACCACCTCCTCTCACTTGTGAAGCTTCATGCTGGACACGTAGTTCTAGGAGCCGAAGGACACTTGTCAGAGTCACACAGGCCCTCTGCCGAGAAACCAGAGGCCGCCCATCCACAGTCAAGCCAGGGGAGACCAACTCTTTTCATCGTGTGGGGACAGTCAGGAGTCAGTGCTGAGGGAGCCAGGCGTCACTGGGAAGGGCAGCCGTGCTGGGCAATGGAATCGCTGACGGAGTCGGGGGTCCTCTGGAGTCTCCTGCTGGAGCAGGAGAGCCAGCTGCTGCAGTGGTACCTGAAGCAGCTTGGCCATGCACCTGCTGCCACTGAACACCATTGCTGGCACGGATCTGAGGAAATCCCAGCCGTGAGTGTGTGACCCAGTTTCTCTGAGTCTCTGTGGTAGTTCTGCACCCTTGTCATGCCACTTGGCTCTCCTACCCGAAGGCCCCAGATTTGACAATCTTGGAACCAGAATTATTTGACCATTTTAAATTGAACTAGGTGAGCCAGGTCCCACCTTTGGGGTTGCAGGAGGGAGAGGGCTGGGGTCTCTGGCTTCAAGAGGCTGCATGGTGGCAGGCCCAGCATGCCCACCTGATGTGCCTGCCATCCGCACAACAGCCCTGTGGAATAGACATGTGTTGGTTGGATGAAGGAGTCTCCAGACTGGCTGACTTAGCAGGCCAGGGCTGGATTCACCCGCCCCTCTCCCTGCTGCTGCTACAGCTTTGTTTTAAGGAAAGTAGGGGCCCCCTAAATTTGCCTGTGGGTTGGAGACTGTGGTCAAATGCCCTGTACCTCCACTTCTGTGGATACCTGAGCTGTCACTGGATATGCGAGAATCAAGGGGGAGAAGGCACTAGGACAGAAAATTAGAAAGAGGAAGACTTGGGGCTTCAAGGGGTTGGAGGTCTGACATCCAGTTTCACCTGAAGTGTGTTTGGGGTCTCCTGGTCGGCTGCTCCTCAGGCTGACACTGGAACTTTGTAAATATGAAGACCCAGTAGAGGGCTTGGAAGGCTAGTGGGGGCCCCAAAGCAGGTGAACATCTCATTCTCAAGGGAGTGCGCTCTTTTGGGGAAGCCCTTCTGCTTCCTCTTGGCAGGAGGACCAGGAGCAGGTACCCTTCAGAGGCAGCACAGAGCGGGGGCTCAGACAGCACTGAGTCAGACTGCCTCACTCGTATTCCACTCCCAAGTTGCTTAACTTCACTGTTTCTCAATTTCCTCAAGTGCAAAATGGGAGAATAAAAATAATCTGGGGTCTGATGCAATGACCCACGCACAGGGCTTATGGCTGTGCTTGGCACGTGATAATAACTCCGTGTGAGCCTCACAGCAGCACGAGAAGGTCACTTAGGCATAATGAGAACTCACTGGCGATCAGGTGGTCAAGCTGGGGTTTTCAGTGTGTGGACTCTGTTCTAAGAGGCAAGGGGGCCATCTAGATTCCATATCTCAGTACCAGTTTGAAACTAATCCATGGGCCAGAGGAATGTTGTTTTCTAAGGTTTTGTTTTGTTTTGTAGCCATAGGCTACACCCTAGGCTGAGGGTCAGCAGCACTGTCTCTGGGTAGGTGGTCAGTGCATCATAGATGGAGTGCGGGTGTCTCCCTGTAGCCGTGCGTGGCTCGTCCCAGGTTGTGCACTTGCTTTCGTCTGTCATCCCTGGTGCTCCTCCTCTATGGGCACATATTTTCTTTTTAGTTTCTTTTTTATTCTTTATTTTTTAAATGTAAGATTGTAAGCCCTCAGGTCGGGTGCGGTGGCTCACTCCTGTAATCCCAGCACTTTGGGAGGCTGAGGTGGGTGGATCACTTGAGGTCAGGAGTTTGAGACCAGCCTGGCCAATATGTTGAAACCCTGTCTCTAGTAAAAATATAAAAATTAGCCAGATGAGGTGGCACATAACTGTAGTCCCAGCTACTTAGGAGACTGAGGCAGGAGAATTGCTTGAACCCGGGAGGCAGAGGTTGCGGCGAGCCAAGATCACACCACTGCACTCCAGCCTGGGTGACAGAGCGAGACTCTGTCTAAACAAACCAATAAACAAACAAGATTGTAAACCCTCAAAGGGCAGGATTTCGGTGTATTCAGCTGGCTCATGGGATTTCCAAGGAGGATTTGCTAAGGCAGTTTCTGGGTATGAGCCTCTCCGAGGCAGCCGTGTTGCCGGGAGGGAGGTGAGCACAGAACCGGGGGTCATGAGATCTGACACTGACCAGCTGAGGAGCTGGGGCAGGGGGCTTCTCTCTGGCCCTGGTCTCTTCCTCGATGCTGTAAGGATTGGATTAGATAATGTAAGGATGGAGAGGGGAATTGGATGCCTCTCCTGTGCCAGTTGTGTTTTTTAGTTCTCTACCTGTGTGCTTATTGCAGTACTGGTTTTATGTTTTATGTGATTTCTTAGAAAATCATGTCTTTTCCACACAGCCAAGTGCTCACTCTGGTAGTCATGACAACACCTTCTTCTGAGAGGTGCTCTGGGCAACATCATGGGGCACTGGGCAGCCTTCTTGGGTCCCTGCTTCACTGTCAAGGTGGTGTTGGCAGAAGGCAGAACAGCAGTAGCTGGCATGGTGGATCCCAGGAAGCACCCTGGAGGTGTCCCTCCTTCCTTTCTCTTATCGGGGTATAATGAGAGCCCCCCCTTGCTGTATCTGACAGTTTCTCATTGGTGGAGGCCCTGGCTGCAAAGTGTTTCCCAGCACCAGATTCTCCCCACTGTGTTTCTCCGCACCGAGCCCCGTTCCTCAGCCTGGCCTCCTAGGGTCTGTAGGAGGGCAGAGCCTCATCTTTGCTTTTTAAACACACAAGCAAGTGCTCCTCCTCTTGCCCTTCCTTGCTAACCCCACAGAACCGGGGTGCGTCTGCTAACCTTGGCCATTGTCACGCAGGTGTTAAGCCCCACCTACAAGCAGAGAAATGAAGACTTCAGAAAGCTCTTTAAGCAGCTTCCAGACACGGAGCGCCTCATTGTTGGTGAGTTGGGTGACCTGGGAGGGGATGGAGAGGAAGTCTGGGGAGCCCCCGGCATAGCACTCAGGGTGCTTCTGTCTAGAGCCCTCAAGCCAACCCAAGTAAGCAAGGGAACAGGGAGAGAGGCTGTCCAGAGCCCTGGACCCAGCTGTCAGGGCTCCAGGCTGAGTACCAGGCTTGTGGCAGCCTCGAGAGCCCAACCTGGAGTGAGTCACTGGCACTTTTATCTCTGCAGGTGGCCCGGTGGCAGAAGGGGTTAGCATAGTTGTGGATGGGGGAGGGAAGTTAGTTGAATTTTGTTGGTCTTTCCCACCTCTAGCTTCCTTGGCCCACTTTGCCATCACATTTATTTATCTGCCTCTAGGCAGTTGCACGTCACGCCACCTTTACGCTCCTTGTCATGAGATGGTAGGGACTTCCTTGGCTGCTAGTTCAAGTGCCTGGCACCCCTTGTCCATGTTGGGCGCTGGGCTCCCCCAGTGCTCGTGGGAGGGATGACATGCCTACTCTGCAGTGGTTTGCTGAAAATGCTTCCTGCCTCTGAGCTCCCCTATCTCCGCTCCTACCACAGATTACTCATGTGCACTCCAAAGAGACATTCTCCTTCAGGGCCGACTCTACCTCTCTGAAAATTGGATCTGCTTCTACAGCAACATCTTCCGCTGGGAAACTCTGGTAAAGACCTGGGCATGCTCCCCTGAGCTGTCTCCTTAGCTGTGGCTGAGCAAGCTGCCCTCCCTTTCTTCCTTTTGCTGACTTCATGCTCTTCCCAAGCCTTTGCGTAATTAACAAAAGCATGCCTGAGTCTTGAAAGATACTCAATTCTAAGTCCCAATAATAAGGTCTCCTCTGCCATGTTTCCCCTTCCTCTCTCCCCTTTGGGTGTGGAAGAGAGGACTGGGAGCATTTGCTTTTGTCAAATGCAGGCAAATATTTGGCATGAGTGACTGAAGGAGGAGGCATAGTCAAGTAGAAAGGGCTTTGACCTTGGGACTCTGAAGAACCGGCTTGCACAATTTCTGGGTTCTGCAACTAATTAGCAGCGTGATTTTAGGCTAGTCCTTTCTTTGCCTCTGTTTCCTCATTCCATACACTAAGGAAGAGAAAGATTAACTAGATGTTTTTTCGTTTGTTTTTTTTAGACAGAGTTTCACTCTTGTTGCCCAGGCTGGAGTGCAATGGCAGGATCTTGGCTCCCCGCAACCTCCATCCCCCAGCCCCTGAGTTCAAGCAATTCTCTTGCCTCAGCCTCCTGAGTAGCTGGGATTACAGGCATGCGCCACTACACCCAGCTAATTTTGTATTTTTTAAGTAGAGACGGGGTTTCTCCATGTTGGTCAGGCTGGTCTTGAACTCCTGACCTCAGGTGATCCACCTGCCTCAGCCTCCCAAAGTGCTGGGTGTACAGATATGAGCCGCCACGCCTGACCTAACTAGGTGATTTTTATGGTCCCACCCTGCACCAGTATTCTGTGTTTCTGTAAGTGGCAAATAATGGCAGGACCTCTGCACATTTAGCAGACTATGTGGAAATTAGAAAGCTCCTTGCCCAAGAATCAAGATACTCATGGCTGTAGACAAGGCTCAGTCCCCACTTTGCTGTTTGCCCACTGTGAAATAAAGGGGTAAACCAGATGATCACCAGTGTGGCCTTTTTCAGGGTTATAAATATGTGATCTGATTGTCCCTGTCTACACTAGCTCCCCCTGAACACCATTTACCTGACCTACTAATGCCCCCCTTTGCTTGTTACCCATTCTCTGTCCTCTTGGATGCCAGCTGACAGTCCGTTTGAAAGACATCTGTTCCATGACTAAAGAAAAAACAGCTCGCCTCATTCCCAATGCCATCCAAGTTTGCACTGATTCAGAAAAGGTAAGTGGAGTCTTACTCTGGCCTTTCTAATCCTCCCTTACACCCCCTACTCTTGTATTTCTGCCCTTTCTTGAATTGCATGAATATGGAGGCCAATAGGATAGGGATGAGAGGCGCTAAGGGTGGTGCAGATTCCAGGAACCACCTCCTGGATGGACAGGCTGGGCGAGGCTGAGGAGGGGGAGGATGGAGTGGCCAGACATTGGACCTGGAGCCAGAATACCTGAATTTGAGTCCCTCGACTGTTAACGTGTTGTGTAGTATGTTTGAGCCTAAGTTTTTTCACCTGCAAAATGGAGCCAGCAATACCTATTTAACACAGTCTTGAAATGATATCACATATCTGAAAACACTAAATTGTAAAGCAGTATGCAAATGTTAAGTAGTCGTCATTATGTATGAGCTAGCTGATTGTCTTTCGAGAGGATGGGGCGTCAGATAGAAAATGGATTGTCCTTATCAGTATGGGGAGGATATGTCAGCTAAAATTCAGGACAGAGCAAACTTTTCACTAGAGCCTGAAGATGAAGGGGTCCAAGGCTAGGGGTAGACTGGGTTTCTGCTGAAGGCCGAGTTTACAGTTTGGACTCAGGCAGTTTGGTGGCAAGAGTCAGGAGACTGTGGGGTCAGATAGTGTTTGGTTTGACCTATATTTATTTGTTTGTTTGTTTGTTTGTTTGTTTATTATAGTTTAAGTTGTAGGGTACATGTGCATAATGTGCAGGTTTGTTACATATGTATACTTGTGCCATGTTGGTGTGCTGCACCCATCAACTCGTCAGCACCCATCAATTCGTCATTTATATCATGTATAACTCCCAATGCAATCCCTCCCCCCTCCCCCCTCCCCATGATAGGCCCCAGTGTGTGATGTTCCCCTTCCCGAGTCCAAGTGATCTCATTGTTCAGTTCCCACCTATGAGTGAGAACATGCGGTGTTTGGTTTTCTGTTCTTGTGATAGTTTGCTAAGAATGATGGTTTCCAGCTG
>NW_016806331.1:6468384-6508864 GCF_001698545.2 Rhinopithecus bieti
TGGTGCAGAGATGAGTTCAATTCCTGGATATCTTTGTTAACTTTCTGTCTTGTTGATCTGTCTAATGTTGACAGTGGAGTGTTGAAGTCTCCCATTATTATTGTATGGGAGTCTAAGTCTCTTTGTAAGTCTCTAAGGACTTGCTTTATTTGTTTTTTTTTTAAGTAGATTTATTAAAAAACAATTGAAGGCCTGAGTGTTGAGAAGCAAATGGGGCCTCTGGGGGTCCTGTCCTGCAGCAGGCCTGACTTTCAGATGATGGTGCTTATAAGGTAGATCAGGGCCTTCCTGGGCTATGCTAGTTCTTTCCATTTCAGACGCTAGGTTTGGATCCTGGGGCAGCTGCTCAACTCTACCCAACTCTACCATGGCTACCTGGGCTTGGAGAATATGTGAATATTAGCTACTTTTACAGTCAAATAGGGATCTTGTAGAAGAAACAGGTAGACAGACCTATCAAAGTCTCTCATTCTGACCCAGCAAGCAGGTGAAGTGACTGTTGGTCCTAGTTCCATTGTATGTTGGGCTGCAGGCCAATTCCAAATAGCCCAGCTCCTTTTTTTTTTTTTTGAGATGGGGCCTCACCGTGTCGCCTAGGCTGGTCTCAAACTCCTAGGCTCAAAGATCCTCTAGCCTCAGCCTCCTGAGTAGCTGGGACTACAGTGCATGCCACATGCCTTTTTTCTGTCTTTTTTTTTTGAGATGGAGTCTCGCTCTGTCGCCCAGGCTGGAGTGCAGTGATCTCGGCTCACTGCAAGCTCCGCCTCCCAGGTTTACGCCATTCTCCTGCCTCAGCCTCCCGAGTAGCTGGGACTACAGGTACCCGCCACCTCACCCGGCTAGTTTTTTGTATTTTTTAGTAGAGACGGGGTTTCACCGTGTTAGCCAGGATGGTTTTTCTTTTTTTTTCATGAGACAGGCTCTCACTATGTTACCTAGGCTGGTCTCAAGCAACCGTCCTGCCTCAGCCTCCCAAGTAGCTGGGACTACAGGCACAAGCCACTGCACCCAGCTCCAACTCTTTTCTTTATGCAGATACAAAAGGCAGACCTTGGTGCCACACTTAGTCCTTCATAGCAGTCCTGGCTCATCCTCCTAGCCTTTCCCTAGTATTTGCATCAATGGCTAACTAAGCCGATGGCAGACCTCATCCTGGGGTAATACTCATTCAGGGAAGTAGCAGCAAAGGCGGGTGGGGAAAGAGCTCAGGTCAGATTTACATAACATGATGTGTAGCATAACAGGTGCCCATTACATCTCAGCTACTTCTAAAGTTGATCAGAAAACGGTATGGAGGCATTAAGACCTGAAGCACTGAGTTAGTCCATAACCCTGGGCTTCAGAACAAGGTTTAGTTTTATTTTCTGGCAGAATCTTTTTAAATATAAAATAGATAAAACACATCTCAAACCTTCAATCTGCCAGCATGCCTTGTTTCTATAAGAGGCATGCTAGACCATGAAACTACGTAGCAAAAGGTCTTTAAGAGGATTTGGTTGGTAGAAATAGAACAAGCAGATCTCAGGGAAGCCTAGGCTAGTCCTAAAGCCGAGCTACATCCCTGAACGCTAGAGGAGTCCTTGTCTTTTCAGGTCCTCATATGTCTTTTTATTCCCAACATTCCCACTTGAGTCTTCATATTCTTCCTCAGTGTCAGGCTGCCATCGTTCTGACGCCATCTGCAGTTTCAGTTTGGCCCACAGGGAGGCAGCCTCTTCAATCTGTGTCACCTTAGCAAAGTGAGCAGTGTTCGGGATGCCCAAACACCTTCATGTCATGAGCCTGTGATGCCATTCAGCAAAGGGCTGCTGGAAGGCTTTGGGTCCTCGGCAGGTGTCGTTTCCACAGTTCTCACAGTTGTAGTTGATACTTAGGCCATGAAGCTTATACGGCCAGTAGGGAATGGGTTTGCCATCCCAGCCAAGTGGCTGGATTTTGGGTTTGTAAACGATCTCGTTCTCTTCATCTTCACTCTCACTCTCGCTGATTTGCTCTTCTTCCTCTTCTTCTCGCTCTTTTCCTGTCCTTTCTTGCTTGCATTGTACATTTTCATGGGTGAGATGTCGCTGTTCCCCGAGAATCTCTACATATTCATAGATCTTCATAGATCTGGGCTTCTAGAAAAGCAATGTCTTTGTTCCTCTCAGTGTCTCACTTGGTGCTCTTTGACTTGGGACTTTTGGCAAACAAAGAGTTTTCAAGTGACTCCAGGGACTTTCCTTGGGTGCTGAGTAGTCTCTGGGCTCACTCTTCTGGGTCCTGCCACATTTCAGTCCTAAATCTAAGAGAGCAGATTTCAATCTGTCCACACCCAGAGAGGGCAACTCCTCCCAGGAGGAGAGTGCAGAGAGGTCAAGATGGGCTCCAGCGTGCGTCAGGGCACTGCTTGTCTCTTTCGGCCATCCAGGAAAGATCCCATTCTCCCATTTCTTCTAAAATTCAGCCTGAATCTTCCCAGAAAGTTCATTCTGATCTTGGAGAGGCTTCACTCTGTGTGATGGTGAAGGTACTCAAGCAGCATCTCTAGGTATCCCTTATGCTCTGCATTCTTCCTGTCTTTAGGAATGTCAAATGATTGGTCTAAGATGGATAGGTGCGTGATATAATCCAGCTTCTCAGATGCCTTCAGGTTAATGTACTTGAGGTAACAGTCATGGAGATCGAGGTAATGACCATGTCCCTCTTCATCTGTGAACTCCACCCAGTTTTGTGCCTCTTCACTTGGATTCTCTCAAGCCTTCAGGAGCTCCTCAGATTCCACTGACATTGGCACATAGATCTCATTCGGGTGCTTCTGGTGGAATTCCTTTATTTGCTTGAGTCTGTTATAGAAATCAGCAAACTCACGGGGTCCTGAAATGTCATTGAGCTCCTCCTTTCATAATCCATCCCTATCATACAAATCCCTCAGGTTCCCACTGACCTCCATATACCTATCTTGCATGGCCCGAGTGCAGTGATCAGAACTGGTCTGGTCCCAGAGCACGAACTTCTTAGTGAGCATCTCTTTGGCTATGATGTCCATGAGCCATTCCTTCTTCTCGTGATAGCGCCACTGCTGCTCCAGTATTGTCTCCATCTTCCCTTCACCACGGCCTCTCGTTGTTTTTTGAGGCGCAGTCTCGCTCTGTCACCCAGGCTGGAGTGCAGTAGCGCTATCTTGGCTCACTACAACCTCCGCCTTCTGGGTTCAAGCGATTCTTGTGCCTCAGCCTCCTGAATAGCTGGGATTACAGGCGCCCGCCACCACACCTGATTAATTTTTGTATTTTTAGTAGAGGCCGAATTTCACCATGTTGGCCAGGCTGATCTCGAACTCCTGACCTCAGGTGATCCATCCACCTCAGCCTCCCAAAGTGCTGGGATTACAGGCGTGAGCCACAGCGCCCTGCCCGGTTCAACCTATGTTTTGGACACTAACCAGCTTCTTGATTATAAAAGTTGCCTAACCTCCACCAGCCTGTTACCTTTTATTAGTTGTTAGCTTTGTTTATTATCTAAGCCTTTTTGTGTGGTTTAAATGAAATAGCTTTTGTGGGCCACCTTGTGGTTGGTCAGTAAAATCTTCATTACTTTCTTTCTGTCTGTTTAATGGGTAAACGCCACAAGAGCAGGATCTTTCTGTGTTGTTTCTTGTCCCTCACACATGTAGATTAGTGCGTAACACATACTAATATTCAAATATTTGTTGAATGAATGAAATAGGTCAGCGGATCAGTAGGTTGTGGGTTTGTCTTGTCCTTCCATTTAGGCTAGTTCATAGCTCACCCCTTACCCGGTTCCAGTAGGTAGGTGAGGGACATTTCTTATGGAGACAAGAATTTCAAAACAGGGAGAAAAGCACTGAGGAAAGTGTGGGTAAGAATGGAAGGACTTTGTCACACTGGGAGCTTAATAGTACCAGGTACCCAGGCCTCTGGTGTGCTGACCCCATCTCTGAAGCGGCTGTGCGTGATCACAGGTAACTGAGAGTCATTCGTGTTTGAGGATGAAGTCAGTATCTTTTCTTAAAGGAAGGAGGACCATGTCTCTCTTAATGACATTGTAATTCAACAGATATTGATTGTTATTTTCTTTTCCAATCTAGCACTTCTTCACTTCATTTGGGGCCCGGGATAGGACGTATATGATGATGTTCCGGCTCTGGCAAAATGCTCTCCTTGAAAAGGTAAGTACTGCCGAGTTTGCTTTTACTGTGAGACTGGCTATCTCTACAGAAGCCGGTGTCTCCTCAGGGTTCTGGGAATCCCCCACTGATAGTATTCTCCCACTGATAGTATTGACCTGAGTCCTGAAAGTCGCATGTAATCTTCAATGAATGGCCGGCCTCAACACCTCCAGGAAGGCACTTCAGTTCCACTGCTTTGAAATGTCCCAGGATTTTCTCTAATCAGTTATGGTAATGCATGCAGCCATGAAGAAAGAAGTCCTTAAATTCACAGACCCCCAGGAATAGGAGGCACAGCAGGATGAGGGCCACCAGGGAAGCCCCAGGGTCGGTCAGGAGATAGAACGGGAAAGGGGAAGAAGTGGGCAGAGCCTTTAGTGTAGTTTTGCAGGAAGGAGCCGGGGAGGCAGGGCAAGTAGGGCAAGCAGGCCAAGCAGGTCTAGGATTGGCTAGTTTGAATTATTTCAGCAGGCTGCAGGTGCCTCAAGTTGCCTGGAAGCTCGGACGCTATAATAGATAATGGGGAGGGTGGGAATATGAGCCTTGGATGGGCTGGCTGCGTATGAAAGGCCCACTCCTGGATGAGTTATTTCCTCTCTCTAGGAGTTAGCTAACCCTGATGGGTCCCTCCCCAGTCAGCAAAGCCCCAGCTGCCACAACAGAAAGTACAAAAAATGTGGTTAACACAGCCACCACGAATTGACTAGTTGAGTGTTTAAATGAAACTATGAAGAGACACAGTGGAAGGCACCCCTTCATGCAGTGAGCTGTGATTGCGCCACTGCATTCCAGCCTGGATCACAGAGCAAGACCTGTTTCAATTAAAAAAAAAAAAAAAAAAGGTCCCACTCAGATGCAGATGCAGTTGGATGTTGAGAAACTGTCTCTAAGCCAGAGAAAGAGATGTAGGAGAAAATGCACACACACACACGCACACATATAATGTTTCCCCCAGGATTAATTTTTATGTGTGTGTATATATATGTGTGTGTGTGTGTGTGTATATATATGATTGACATGTGTGTATTTAAATATATACATATATTGGCCTTGATTCTGGCCCAAGCAAAAGGCCATGTAAGAAAATTGCGTGGATTTATTATTTAGAGTTTCTTCTATTCTGAGAGTCTGTACCCCTAGTATCACTCCTGATAACTTATTTGAGCTGCGGTCCTCTGCCTTCACTCACCATCAGTACTAGTAAAATGACCATGTGTTTTAGTCTCCACTGGCAGGTTTGAGTTTTCAGCTCACAGCTGCTGTCGTTTTTAAATAAGACACGAGGTCATTCCTATGCTTCGCAAATGCCCTCACAAATAATTGTAGGACTTGGGCCTGCTGAAGAGGGTCTGCTAATTGTCCTGATCGTGGTTGGCCAAGGCAAGCCGGGTGGCATTGGTCAGGGAAGGCTGCAGAGAGCAGGCAAAGAGTGGAGCAGGGCAGGACGTGGTTTGGCAGAGAGGCAGATGTGTCCCAGGCAGGGTGAATGTTGCGCATAAAGGCCAGAGATAGGAGGGGGAGGTCCAGGAGAGAAGGAGGTGATACCTCCCTCAGGCACTATGAGGGCCAGCGTAGAGAGCTGCCACCCCCAACCCCGCCGGCCTAGAGGCAGGGCCCCAATTCTGCCATTCCAAGCACTTCTTAGTCAGAAAGCTGGAATCCTAGCTCAATATACTCTGCCACCTGCCTGCTTCTTAAACCATACCTGAAACCGTGGGCTTGGGAGCTCTCAAATTCTTTAGGAAGTCTATTGGTGCAAACATTTTTGAAATGGGATTTTTTTTTTTAAGATAATGATTGCTTCTGTTTTTCTTCCTGCGCTTGCCCTCTCTTCCACACACTTATCCCTGCCACCTTCTCCCCTTCCTCCCAGTCTGAGACTCATTCATGGTCTCTGCCTCTGATCTTAGTTCTTTGACATCCCGTTGCCTCTCTTTGGAGACTCTGAACCCAATGAGAACAAACTTTTCTTAGGGCAGTGTTTTCTGGGAGGACACATAGGCACCCAGTGAAATAAGAAAACACTGGAACTAATGCTTAGAACTGCAGGCAAACAGATTCTACCTCAGGTTGGGTGTCACGAGGTTAGGTGAGATGACCTGTAAGGTTCCTAAAACTGTGGGAACATAAGACTCTACCCAAAGGAACTGTCCAGCTATGGAATGGGCCACCTTTGAGGTTGAACCTCCTTCTTGGAAGTGATCCAGTAGGGTCTGTAAGGCCACAGTTAATATAAGAGGAGATGTCTGTGCAGTGTGGTGGGACACTGGGTCAGTGGACCTCTGGGCATTCATTCAGAGTGCTAATCAGAAGCTCTGGGATGGCCTTGGCCCCAGAGTCACATGGGTTTATGCCACTCAGTGCTGGACCTTTTCCATAAGAGCAAAAGGTGAGATAGTTACCATCCTCTGGGAGCCAGTTGGTCACGTTCTACAAAGCTCTGTTGAGGGATCAGGCACCGAAAGGCCGGTTCCTGGTTTTGTTGAAGTCCGCCTTCCTAGGCAGCAGACTGGTGTCCTGCTGAGACCCCCAAGGCGGACGGGGGTGGTTGCTGGCCTCTCGTTCAGCTAAGGAGAGAGGAGTTTCTCCTCCTCTCCAGGGGAACCAGCCAGGCTCAGTGCCTCTGTGCACAGTGGGGGACCTGAGGAGGAAGGCTCAGTCGCTCCTTTTCTCCCCTGAAGCCTCTGTGTCCCAAGGAGCTGTGGCACTTTGTTCACCAGTGCTATGGGAACGAGCTGGGCCTGACCAGTGATGACGAGGACTATGTGCCCCCTGATGACGACTTCAACACAATGGGGTGAGTGAGGCCGAGGGCGGCTGCCCAGAGCAGCCATGCAAATGCCTGCAGGAAGAGCCTGCCAGGCAGAGGGAACGGCACGCATGCCCGTGCAGCCGTGGAATGAACCATGGAATGAACGAGGGAAAGTGGTCACAGGTCAGGGAGCTTGAGGGGGCAGAGCCCAAGGGCCTGGCCAACTTTATGGTTGGCTTTTACTAAAAGTGGGATGGGAAAGTTTGGCTTAGGTAAATGCTAAGGTCTGATTTAACATTTCAGCAGGATCACTCTGGCCTCTGCACTGAGAATACATTGAAGGGGAACCAGGGCAGAGGCAGGGAAAACCATTAAGAGGCCGTTGAGTAATTTAGGTAGTTAGATGAGGGATGGTGGTGGTTTGGAGGAGAAATGGCAATAAGTGTTTAGTTCCTGAATAGATTTTGAAGGATATGTTGATGGAACAGAAAAGAACCAAAGGTGGCTTTTAGACTTTTTTGGTTTTACTGCCTAGAAGGATGGCATTGTTGCAGGCAGAGATGGACAGTACCTTAGGCAGAGCAGGTTTCAAGGGGAAGATCAGGAGGGCAGTTTCAGGCAAGTTGAGATTGAGATGCCTATTAGCCAAATGGAGATGTCAAGTGGGCATTTAGGTATGGAGTGTGAAGGTCACGGGGAAGCCTGGGCTGAGGTCATAAATGCAGCAATTATTGGTGGATAGTCATGAGATTAGCTGAAATTTCAAGTGACTCGGTGAACATAAAAAGAAGTTCAAGGACTGCCTGGGAGCACTCAACGAGGGGAAGAAGCAGCTGAAGAGAGCTTGAAAGCACATGTGGGCCCTAGGAAGGTTTCCTATCCTGGGAGCCAAGGGAAGGAAGTGAAGCAGAAGGTATTGTCACTGTGTCACATGCTGTCGATAGGTTAAGGAAGATGGGAAGATGTGCCCGTAGACTGGCACAAAGCATGCTCGAGAGTGGAAGGGTAGCTAGCTGCAGGCTTGGTGGTGGTGCCAGAGGCATACACAGGGAAAAAGCAAGAAAAGAGCATTGAATGTCTGTTGTGCTTAGGTCTGGGCTCAGTCGAAATAATAGTCTTGTCGCTTAACCTCTACGAATACCTATCTGGTTATCTCTAAAATGCACACAATGATTTCCAGAGAGTTGCCAAGCATCTGGATTTGATAAGTACAGGTCAGATGAGGATGATGATGATAGGGTGATGATTGCTCTCTTGGAGGAGGCAAAGGCAGCATCCCTGAAGTGTCCCTAGATGGGCACCTACCTTCATCTCAAGGAGGTTTTCTTTCTAGGTGTGTAATGCAGGGAAGTTTTCTAGTTGTCATCCAGAATTCGGGCAGTGCCACTGAAGGAGTGCTCGTGTCCAGAGTCCTGTCTTAGTCACTGTTTGGGAAATGAAGTGCATGCTCAGAACCCAGAGATTTGATTCAGAGGCTTAAAATGGAATGGGCACCCACAGGAAAAAATAGCTTAAGACAAATAATCCTTTCATTGAGGTAGGGATAACTCTAAGGAGGCTGCCTAGAAAAGGTGAGTTCGCAGCCAGAAATTTTACATGGGGGGCAGGGAGGGGTGGGGTGGGATGTGAAGGAGATTTCAGGAGAGCAATGGGGTAAGCGGGGGAGTTTTGGTTAGAGGAAGATCATATACAAAGTGAAGAAGCAGGAAATCTCATAGATTTGGATGAATTGAAAGGTCTGAGATTCTTAGAATAGTTGGCCGTCTTGAACCACTGAGGTTAACGTGGACTCACTGGTGTCTTCTCTCAGATACTGTGAAGAGATCCCTGTGGAAGAGAATGAAGTGAATGACAGCTCATCCAAGAGCAGCATAGAGACCAAGCCAGACGCCAGTCCACAGCTGCCCAAGAAATCCATCACCAACAGCACACTGACATCCACAGGGAGCAGTGAGGCCCCCGTCTCGGTATGGGCAGTCAGCCTTTGGCTTCTACCCCCAGTCCTGTGGCCAGCATTTCCTAGCATAGTTCACTGGGAACCCAATCTGGAAAGCAAGTAGAGAGGAGATTGGTTACATTGTGTTCAGTTTCTTCAAGGAGGCATTCTGGAGCAGATAGGCTCTCTGCATTCTAGTGGCGTAGCCCGGGGTCCAGAGCTGGGGCTAGGTGCCTGGGGTACAAGATTGGGTCTGACTTCTGAGCAGATGAAAACCATTTCAAGTCGGCTGTGTGGGCTTTGCTTTTGCTGGACTGCTGCTGATCAGCCCTTCTGGTAGAGAACAATCCCGGGTGTTTTTTCACTGCCTTGATCTGACGTCAAAGTCATGCATGAATATAGAACTGTAGAACAATTCATTGTTTATCCACTCATTTGGTTGATATTTATTGAGTATATGTATTGTGGCTTGTTTCTCCACTGTGGTAGACTTTGTGAAAGCCATGACAATGTGTAAGAGGACCTCTGTCCTCTGGGACTCTGTTATAGAGGAGGTAGAACCTTGTTGAGGAAAGAGGGTCAGGGCGTGTGCTGGCAGGCAGGAGAACAGGTAGGGTTCTTCAGGAAAGGACTCCCTCCAAAGGGAACCTTGTGTTTCAGTAGGCTGTGAGTCAGACCACCTGCCCTTAGAATGAAAACATTATTCATTGGATGCCTGGTCTTTATTTTCCATCTCTGAGGTTATCTTGAAAACGTAAAGTGTTGTATTGATTCCCTTCCAGGGCTAAGGAGAGAATGAGTTTTAAAAAATGCTTATGAAGCCTTTCGAGCTTCTTAGGATAAACAGGTACTACCTGGAGGCAGGCTGACCCTGTTGCAGGATGGTGCAGGTGCGGCTCCAGGAAAGGGCCTGGCCCTGTAGGGACCAGCTTGTTGTGCTGTTGGAATGGCGAGCGTGAGAAGTGCAGTCAGTAGTCCTTGTACGGTGTTTGCCCATCCTCTGTGGCAGCTCTGGGGAAGGGCTTTGGAGCCTGATTCTGACTTCGCTCCTGAGCAGCTGAGCTGGGAGTGCGAGAGCTGCCAAGGCTGGATCCCTAATCTCCTTTCGGAGAGTAGATCCAGACCAGGTTTCCCTGGTGGATGACTCCTCTGTCGTGGCTGCAGTTTGATGGGCTGCCCCTGGAGGAGGAGGCGCTGGAGGGAGACGGGTCCCTGGAGAAGGAGCTCGCCATTGACAACATCATGGGGGAGAAGATTGAGATGATCGCTCCTGTGAACTCCCCTTCACTGGACTTCAATGACAATGAGGACATCCCCACTGAGCTCAGTGACTCTTCCGACACACATGATGAAGGTGGGCGTTTGAAAATGGGTCTGGAGTGGCCCTTTCTCTATTTTGAAGGCTGAAAGGAGATCTCTATGTGGGGACTGGAGTTACTCTCTAGGCTCCTGGTGAAAAGATGGGAGCAGGGCTTCTTTAACAAAAGGCACCTGTGTTATTAGTCTACATCCCTGTTTTCAGTTATTTGCTGTAGGAGCCTCTCATAGATAATGCTTTGTTCTGTCATTTAGTCTTGTCACTAAATTTACCCCCTGTTGACATTGGCTTGCCTTGTGGCCCCTACCCTCAAAGACATGCAAGGCTAGGCAATGTGTATAAGCCACAAGGAAGGCGCCAGTCAGCTGCTCCCTGGAAATAATTAGATTTTAACAGAAATAGCCTGAAGGTAGTTGCAAAACTTGTTAATGCAAGTTTTGCAGCATGGGGTGTTTAGGCCCAGCTAGAAGAAAAGGTGTTGCTGAGTCAAACAGGGTTTGGAGACTCCCTTGTTTCTCTAATTTTTGTAAGCAGGTAGCTTCTAACTTCATGCCTGCGTAGGATTAACTTCTAGGACCTCCCTTGGGCACATGCTGCTTCTTACCTTCCGTGGAGAGAAGCCAAATTCTCAGCATTCAAGAAATCAATGGATGGATTTCCTCCACTGAATGAGTGGTCTGTTATGACTAGTGAGCGTATGAACACAGTGCTCCCTTGTGAATCTGTGGACACCTCTCCTAGGGGCCATCTGCAGTGGTTTTCTAACCTTTGGTTGATGTACCCACCCCCATGTAGAGTCCAGGGTCAGCACAAATGACTGCATGGGTTGGGTACTGCCTAGTTCCGGGGTGCCATTCACATAAACGAAGGTGTGAATACCCCCTGTGCTGCACTTGTGCGGTACCCATCTGTGCAGTCATAGGACTTGACCCTACAGGGCACTTCAGAGTTCTCTGGTTTCCTCAGGGTCGTAGGGGTGCCAGAAAGGTCAGCCTCCTCCTGAGATCACATACCCACCCACGCAGGTGCAGTCATTAGGGACTGAGGGGTGCCAAGGGCTCGGGTGGAGCACTGAGGCTTTAGCAGCTCACCTGTATCCTCAGATGCATTCTCCTGTAGCAGCTGGAAAATTCAGATTACAGGTGAAATTCCCTGGCTGGTGATCTTCTGTATATGGACCACTGATGTGCCGGGAGGGCTCTGCATCCCTGAGACTGAAGGCAGCTCCACTTTTGGAGCCCTCCCACACCTTGCTCTGTGCGCCTCTCATTCTGGTTTGAATTCTTATTTTGCTATATGATGAAGCTGTAATCCTAAGTTTAAAAGGGGGAGTAGGTATTGACTTCATGGTAGAAATAGGCTGCCTTACAGAAGTGTAGTTAGGAATCATAGCCTATTGGGCCAGCCCCAGCCTTAGCAGCAGTTCTGTACACTGATACTTCCAGATTAGTCTACGTTCCCTCAAACACACCTATGCCATGGGTTACAACTACAATTTGTTGTTGACTGGAGTTGACTTACAGACTCTCAAAACCCCATTCTCTGGGTTTAGGCAACTTCGAGAAGTAGTCACTTATTTGAATTTTAGTCTAAGATCAACTGAATTAGGGAGGTTTGAAAGTGTAAAAGCAAATCGTACATTCCCAAACACTTTGTAGAGAAGGAATGGGCAGAGTGTCAACTAAAGGAAATGGTGTGCATCCCAGCAAAGGAAAAGAGACTGAAAGCAAAGTCATAAACCGTGCCCATGAGCTCAGCTATCCTACTCCGTGGTCTCTCCATACCCTTGGTGGCTGTGCCCATGTTAGCCAGAGACGTAAGTTGGAGGATGTCCCCGGGGCCCCCTGCCCCTCCGCTGTCACTGTCTACTTTCTGATCCTCTCTTCTGTGCAGGGGAGGTCCAGGCCTTCTATGAGGACCTGAGTGGCCGGCAGTACGTGAATGAAGTATTCAACTTCAGCGTGGACAAGCTCTATGACCTTCTCTTCACCAACTCACCCTTTCAGCGGGACTTCATGGAGCAGCGACGCTTCTCTGGTCCGTTCTGCTGGGACTGTACCCCCCATTCCTCCCTCTTCGTCCTCGCTTCTTCCTTCTCTACATTTGCTACCTTCCCTTCCTTGTTCCTCTTCCCACACACCCTCCTTCCCTCGGCCACCTGAGGGCCCAGACACTCTCTCTCCAGCCTTCTGTGGTATGGGAGCTCCCTCAGACCCTGTTGCCCTCCCTTTTCACCAGCACTGCAGCTTCACCCTTGCCCACTGCACACCAGGCCCTCGATGCCAGCCCCTAAGACCTGCCCTGTCCCTGCCCTCACAGGGCTCACCGTCTAGCAAAGCACAGCGGCTCTCCCTCGCTGGCAGCACCCACTCCATGCCATGCTTGTGACCTTATCTCATTCAGACCTCATAGCTACCCTGTGTGTGGACACCGATGAGGCTGCTGGAACTCAAACTGTTAGTGCTTGCCTGACCTCATGCAGCTAAGAAGGAGCTAGGCCGGGCCTCACATCTGGGATCTGGAGGTTCATGCTTTGACCCTCTGTGCTTCTGCCTCCTCCCCTTCCCCCAAACTCTTCCTACAGCAGGGACCTGTAAGCATCCAGCTGTTACAAAGCATTTGGCCTCAGCGATCCTGTGTGCCAAGAGGAGAGGGCATGCTGAGGGCATGGGGACGTTATGGCTTAGAGGAGAGGACTTGTTCCCAAGGGACCCTAGGCCTTCGCCACAGTAACACCAGTGTTGCCAGCACCCCCGTAGGTGGCCCCAAGACCTCCTGTCCCAGCCCCAGGAACAATCAGCATTCTGGAGCTTTGTGTAGAATTTTGACAATGCTACAATGAGCCTCTTTCTGCTTCGACTACTCCTCCTCTTCCCACCCTCCGCCTGGCCCTCGGGCTCCCATTGGCTTCCTTTTGGGGGCCAGGCAGTAGTAAGCACAGTCCAGAAGGTCACTTGGAGGGGAAACTCAGATTGGGGAGGGGGGTTCTGCCCTCCCTTCCTCATTCCAGGGCTCTCCTCTACCCTTAGATATCATCTTCCATCCATGGAAAAAGGAGGAGAACGGAAACCAGAGCCGAGTGATTCTTTACACCATCACCCTTACCAACCCTCTGGCTCCCAAAACTGCCACTGTCAGGGAGACACAGGTGAGCAGAGCCGGCAGATGCACAGAAGAGCGGGCTGGAAATTCCTGTGTTCTGTCTTGAAGGATTCAGGGCAGATGTCAGGAAGGAGTTTCAGGGTGCAAGTGTCATTTTTCCCCAAAGCAGTGGTGGCATCTTTCTTGTTTAGATGCTGCTGATTCCGGTGATTCCGGTTCTCCTGTTCAGAAGTCGTGGGGTGGGATGGGGTGGGCTGGGGGAGGCGGGAGAAGGTGCTTTTCCAAGCTTCTTGCTCCTCTTCAGTCTTGTCCAATGGACCTTTTCTGCCCACAGACCATGTACAAGGCGAGCCAGGAGAGTGAATGTTACGTGATAGATGCCGAAGTCCTCACCCACGACGTGCCCTACCATGACTACTTCTACACAATCAACCGCTACACGCTCACCCGCGTGGCTCGCAACAAGAGCCGACTCAGGTGCGCTGTGTGCAGGGCGCCGGGCAGTCAGATGGGGGTGCTTACCTTAGAGAACGTTCATTTGCTCCTGACGGGGAAGGCGGAGGTGGGTGTGCTTGGCTGCTCACTCTCTTTATTCTGCTTTCTCTCCGAAGCCTTCAGAGGCTCACCCACCACCCTATTTTGAAAGAGTTAATTATTCTCTCCACTCTGTACATCTTGTTAGTAAAGCTTGTATAGCTACTGCTATTTATTGGTTGTGTATGGCTCATACAGTATAGTGTAGGCGCTTTACCTACCTTCGCCGGAGTCTTTAGGACAACTCGAAGAGGTGGATTTATCTTCATTTTTCAGATAAAACTGAGTTTCATATAAGTTAAGGAACTTTGCCAAGAGTCATGTCTTTAGTAAGCACTGAAACCCGGATCTTAGAGTTGTAAACCTGTGCTCTGTCCACCATGCTGCGTGGATTGCCATTAGTGTTAGACAGTGAGCTCCACGAGGACAAGGATTCCATTTCACTCACACTTCATTCCCAGCACCCAGCTGGGCCTGCACATATCAGAGTCCAGAGAACACTGATTGAGTGAATAATTAGTTCTGGGCACTGTGATGTGCCTCCAAAGGAAGGAAGAAATTTCGACCCTGACATTTTAAGAAACTTGTGGTGTAATTGAAAAGGCAAGACACACACCCATTTGAAAATCATCAGACCGTTTACCTGTACCTTAGACCGAGTTTTTTTGGTTGTAAGGAGCCAAAAATTCACTGATGTAGTTCAAATAAAAGTTTAGTAAAAGGTTGCACGGGGATCTCTTGGGCTTCAACAAGTGCGCCTCAAGAAGGACTTTTGTGCTTCATGCCTATATTCTCACGCTTTGGGAGGCTTAGGCAGGAGGGTTGTTTGAGCCCAGGAGTTCAAGACCAGCCTGGACAATGTAGTGAGACCCTGTGTCTGCAAAAAATTGCAAGTTTTCCAGGAGTGGTGGCATGTACTGTAGTCCCAGCTACTCGGGAGGCTGAGGTAGGAGGATCGTCTAAGTCCAGGAGTTTGAGGCTGCAATGAGCTATGATTGCACAGCTGCACTCCAGCCTGGGAGACAGAGTAAGACCCTATCTCTTAAAAAAGAGGGCCTGCATCTTTTTCATTCTCTCGGTTACTTTTTGGGGATTGGGTGTTCTGTGCTTCCTCCTGAACATGTACTCCTCCTTCAGCCTTCCTTCTCTTCCTCCTTCCTTCTTTTATTTTCTTGCCTTCTCTCTCCCTCCTATTCTTATCCTTTCCTCCACAGTGCCTAGGTTTCTTAATTCCGGGTTCCTCAGAAGATCTTTCAATTGCATCTTTTCTCTGCAGCCTTGCAGAGGTAGCTGGTTGACCTTGAACAGACCATTATAGGAGGGTGCCCATCCACGATGCAGTCAACGGTTGCTGAGTTGGGGAGTAAGGTGTCTCCAAGTACAGGCATTGTCCCATTGGGACATGGGTGGAGGTGGCATCCCTGAGGAGGGGGATGAGGGTGGCCTGGCAGCCTTAGTCACAGGGTGGGATGGGGTGGGATGGATTAGCTGGGAGAATCTATTGACAGATACAGATGAACCTAAGGGGGAGTCAAAGAGCAGGGCTGCTGCATAGGAGAGAAAAGAGCTGATACTGCAGGGGGTATGGGCAGAAGTGCGACCAGCAACTGGGAGCGAGAATGCTTGGAAAAGAGCAAGAGCTGGCGAAGTCTGGGGTGCAGTGGAGAGGCAGGAGCCAGGGCCAGTAGTAGGTGATACTCTTTTTTTCTTTTTTCTTTTTTCGGAGACAGGATCTCACTCTCCTCCCCAGGTTGGAGTGCAATGGTGTGATCATGGCTCACTGCAGCCTCAGCCTCAACTTCCCATTGGCTGGGACTACAGACATGCCCCTGGCTAATTATTTTATTTTATTTTGTAGAGATGGGGTCTCACTATATTGCCCAGGGTGACTGATGCTTTTAAAGGTTAAAGTCATAAAACCCCAGAACTTGACTTAGACTTAAAAGTCTCTAGAGAAGGAGAGAAGGACCCTGATGAAAGGATGGGCCATCTTACTTTCTTTCAGTGTCAGTTTCTCAAAAGACTTGAACCTCAGGCAGAGCCTCCCCTTGCCTGGCAGGCAGGCTGCTGGGCCCTATGTGAGACCCCTGAGAGGAGGCAGTGTGCCATCATAAGAGAACTCTGGAGTCAGAACCCTAGTTGTTAGCTTTTGCTCTGCTTAAATATCCTACGCCTCAGTTTTCTCATCTATAAAATGGGGATAAATTCACCAGCTCCACTGAGCTCAGAGGGTAGTCCTGGAGATCAGATGATGTGATGGATGTGGAAAGACCTTTTAACTTACAAAGTTTAGTACAACTGTGAAGCGGCTTTGGCCTTAATCCCGAATTTCCCTTTTCCCAGCAGAGGCAAGTCCACCCAGGAAATGACTGATCTTGTCTGGCTTGCTCCTCAGGGTCTCCACAGAGCTGCGCTATCGAAAACAGCCCTGGGGGTTAGTGAAAACCTTTATCGAGAAGAACTTCTGGAGTGGGCTGGAGGACTACTTCCGCCATTTAGGTGAGCACTGCAATCCTTGCTGCTAGCTGGGCTGCAGAGATGATAAACTGCACTCCTGCTGCCCACCATTCAGGGGAATGGTATTGAGAATAGAGGCAGAGACTGAAAGGTGAAGTCGTTTCCCGAGGTACCCGCGCCTGCTCCAGATGTAGACACCAAATTTGGCATGTGTGTGGACACGTGCATTTTTCAAGACTGTCTAGGATGTTTAGGAGATCTTTGAGGGATCTATAACACTCTTCACCCCAAAAGGAACCACAGACCTACCCTTCACCCCAAAAGGAACCACAGACCTAGTGACTCTGTGACAAGGAGTATTTGTAAAATGCCTGTGAATGCATCTATTTAAGAAGTGTATGCCCCAAATTGTATACATGAGGGTGCAGATATTGGGAACATATGGTTCCTTGCAATGCTGAACAACCCCGGAGGAAGGGTTTGACTGGGGTTGGGTCCCAGAAGTACCTCCTGAGGCTCATTGGCATCTCTGAGGGTCATCAACCCACCCACCCAACTTCCCAGAATACAGAATAGGAAAATGGTTCTGCAGAGAGTTGCATCTGGAGGGCTGAAGGTAGCCTCTCCTGTGGCCCTTTTTTTCTCTGATAGAGAGCGAGCTGGCCAAAATGGAGAGCACTTATTTGGCTGAGATGCACAGACAATCTCCCAAAGAGAAGGCCAGCAAGACTACGACGGTGCGGAGGAGGAAGCGTCCCCATGCCCACCTGCGAGTCCCTCACCTGGAAGAGGTGATGAGCCCGGTCACCACGCCCACAGATGAGGATGTGGGCCACAGGATCAAACATGTGGCAGGTGTGTGCCAGGTGGGGACAGGTGGGGTGAACTGAGCTTTGGGCTGGAGCTGCATGCCCACACCAAGGCACACACATGCACACTCATTTTGCACCTTGGATATAATTTGTATGTAATTTGAACATAAGTCGCTAAATCTGAGGCTCCCAATGCTCTGTTTCTCTTTGCTCTCTAAGTTCCTCAGCCCCAGCTGAACCCATACGTGCGCCCTAATTTACAAAAGCTGTCTTAGTGTTTACTCTTCCGTGTTGCCCTTGTTCCATGGCTACCTGCATAGGCTCAAGTATGAAGCTTCCAAGTTCTTGGGAAATACACTAAGGAGGTCCCACAGCTCAGACCACAGAGATGATCTCATTACACAAAGACCAGGGAGTTGAAGACAGTCCCCTTCACTTCACCCCATGGGCCAATCCATCCAGGCTTGCCCTCTCAGACCATGGACTCCCTTCATATTTCTTCCTCTTCCCACCCAGCCATTCACATCCTTGTCTTTGCTGAATGTTGGAAACCTGGGACTCTAAGGGGCCTTAGAGACCAACTAATTGAGCTGGATAGGGACAGGGGAGGCAGAAGAAGAGGGGAGAGTCGGGGGAGAGTGCCAGTCTTCTGCATGCCCCCTAGCTTCGCCCCTAGCACTTCCATGTTACATGTTTTGCCTTTAAGATTTCTGACTGACCTTGCATTTGAGTAAACTGACTCTCAGAGCACTTACATGACTTGTCCACCGTCATGTAGCTTCCTAGGAATAGATCCAGAGCCAAAAGCCAGCTGTCTTTAGTCCTAGTCCAGTGCCATGTCCCCTCCCATAGCTGAAGATCACTTTGTCCTGAGCCTGTATATCCTGGCTACATGGGCCTGTTGATTTTCTCATTTGTTCAATGATTACCTGACCCAGCCTATGACCTTGCCCTTGAGGATTTTACCTTCTCCTCTTGGAGAGCTGGCAGTGTCTAGCATATCGTTGCTGTCGCAGTGTCGTGGACATTTTTCCATCAGTCTTTGAAGTTTGCTGTTTGACCAGTGTCCTCGCCAGCAGTTGTTGGACTTGTGGGTCACCATGGTGATGGTCTCTTTAATTCTCCCCACAGGTTCCACGCAGACGCGGCATATCCCCGAGGACACCCCCAATGGTTTCCACCTGCAGAGCGTGTCCAAGCTGCTGCTGGTTATCAGCTGTGTGTAAGGGACTCTAGGTTCTCCTATCCTGCCCTCACCACCTTCCCTTTCCAGCCTGGTGCCCCAGCCCTCGTCTCTTGAAGCATCTGAGCACCCTTACTGTTTTCCCTGGTTTTGTCTGTGTCCTTTAGTCTTCTCTGTCTGGATTGGTTGCTCTGCCTGTTGCTTACCTCTTTGCTTCTTTTTCTCTGCTTTGTTCATCATTTACTGTATGCTAGGCCTTCAGAAGAAAATGCTTCATGCAGCATCCATACCCTTCAGGGATTCAGTTTCAAGTGGGTGAGAGAGACAGAAGGTTTGAAATTCCTGCACAGATGGTTAAATGCGAACAGGGAAATGCTAGAGGGCATTTTAGGAGTCCATTCGTTCATTAGATGTTCTGAGTGTCTGCTCTGTGCCAGGCACTGAAACTGTGCACTCACAGAGCCCACACGTTGGCAGGGTAGCCAGACAAAATCAATGCCTACGATACAGGAAAAGTGGATGCTTATTTTAATGTAGACTATTTATAATAATTGCTATGATATTATAAAACAGTAGGCTCAGTAACTTGCATAGAAAGATGCTGTGCCGGCTGGGCACAGTGGCTTACACCTGTAATCCCAGCACTTTGGGAGGCCAAGGCAGGCGGATCATGAGGTCAGGAGATCGAGACTATCCTGGGTAACACGGTGAAACCCCATCTCTACTAAAAATACAAAAAATTAGCCGGGCGTGGTGGCAGGTGCCTGTAGTCCCAGCTACTTGGGAGGCTGAGGCAGGAGAATGGCATGAACCCAGGAAGTGGAGCTTGCAGTGAGCCGAGATCGCGCCACTGCACTCCAGTCTGGGCAACAGAGCAAGACTCTGTCTCAAAAAAATAAAAAAATAAAAAAAAATAAATAAAGAAGAAAGATGCTGTGCTAGGGAAAAGTAAAGTCAAAAGAAATGAAGACATACGATGGGAGAACAGTTAGCTGTCTGAGGAATGAGTCCATGCCATCAGCTGCCCAGGGCTTTATTCAACCATTTTGGGCAGGAAGCACTAGGACATCTAAGGACAGCTCTTCCACTTGGCCCAGCCCACTGCACAGTCCCATGCCTTCCTTGGATGTGTGTATGCTTCAAGAGTGTGGGGCATAGGTGGATGGGAGCATTGCAGCTGGCCAGATGTAGGCTCTACCTGCTGCGCACTGTGCACCAGATTGTCTCTAGTTCAGTCTTGCTTCTGTGACCCTGGCCTCACTGAAGCATTCTCTGAGAGGCAGAGGCAGAGCACAGCCTCACCCTCAGGAAGCTCTGATGGAAGCCCAGGAGTGACATGGTCAGATTTGTACCAAAGAGAAAATCACTCTGACAGCAATATGTCAGATGGATTGGAGTAGTAAAGACTGGAGGTAGGGAGGTCAGTCAGAGTGAGCTGTGAGATCTAGGTGAGAGCAGCTGTCAGGTTGGATGAAGGCCTGGAGCTGGGAGGCAAAGACTCATCACCCATCGGGTTGTGTAGGGAAGGAAGATGAACTACTGATTTGAGGGACCATACATGGTCGTGTCATTCACAGACATCTGGAATTTAGCAAAGCATTTCCAAAGAAAACATTAACAGTTTCAGGTATGTCTGAGGTGCCATAGGTTATCCAGGAAGAGGTGACAGATTTGTGCTGATGTGGTCCTGGAGCTCGGATGACAAGTATAAGCTGCAGTCACTGCTTAATTATCCATAGCATTAAAGCCATGGTGTGAATGAAAGCATCCATAGAGAGTATAGAGTGTGACAAAGAAGACAAGGTCTAGGATGGCCCTGGGGATCACTTACAGGAGGGGAAGCCATGAGGAACGTAAGGTGGACTCTTTCAGTGACTTGAATATGTCACATAAAAGTAGATGCAAAATTCTTCTGATGACAGCATAAGAAATGAAGATATTATTACAAAATTAAAAACAAACAAAAGTAACTGTAGGCCGGGCATGGTGGCTCACGCCTGTAATCCCTGCACTTTGGGAGGCTGAGGCGGGTGGATCATGAGGTCAGGAGATCGAGACCATCCTGGCTAACACGGTGAAACCCCGTCTCTACTAAAAATACAAAAAATTAGCCGGGTGTGGTGGCGGGTGCCTGCAGTCCCAGCTACTTGGGAGGCTGAGGCAGGAGAATCACTTGAACCCGGGAGGCAGAGCTTGCAGTGAGCCGAGATCACGCCACTGCTCCAGCCTGGGCTGAAGAGCAAGATTCCATCTCAATAAATAAATAAATAAATAAATAAATAAATAAATAAATGTAAAACTAGTAAAAGTCACACTTAGCAACATTGATTTAATGTGATTCATGCCATTGTTCTGTTAAATTAAATCTCTTGTATTGGATTTCGGCTTGTAGAACACTGTAACCTCAGGTTAGTTCTGTGTTTAAGCTTTTTCTGCATTTTGACTTTAAGTAGAGAAGGCCTGCACTCCTAAGCAAATTGTATAGCATGTTATCAACTAACTTTTTGGTTTTGTAAGTTTAGAATGATCAGACTCTAATTCAGTGCTACAGGATCCAGGCCGAGTGTCTGCTGACAGCCTGTGTGTGGGACGGGCTGACACAGCACAGCTTGCCCTGTGTCTGGCAGGCTCTTGCCCCCACGTGCCTGCTACAGCGTGACTCAGCCACCTCCTTTCCCTGTGTCGACCACTGTGCAGCCTTCACTCAGACAGCACACAGGGGTATCCCTTGACCTTCACTTAGCACAGACAGGATTGCAAACGTAAACCCAAATGCAGGCACCAAGATCATGAGCAGGCTGTGCTGAAGAGGCGGGTGTTCAGATGACCCAGTGTGTGCTGATAAAATTAAAGACCGTGGCATTGAAATTCAACACAAAAGTTTTAAAGGCCTTGCGGACAACTCAGAGAGGCCTGAGAAGACAGCAGCCCCAGAAACTTGTGGCTGCCAGTTTAAAGACGTCCACCTTCCACAGTACCAGAAGCACGGATGAGAAACACAGTACCTCTTGCACAGGCATATGCTTTGAAAACCCTAAGGCATCGCACAGGCTTTCTTTCTTTGCTGTCTTTTATCCATCTCTCTTTTATCTCTTTTTCTTTCTTTCCTTTTTTTTTTTTTTTTTTGAGACAGGTTCTCACTCTGTTGCCCAGGTTGGAATGCAGTAGCATGATTTCAACTCACTCTAACCTCCACCTCCCGGGCTCAAGCCATCCTCCTGCCTCAGCTTCCCTAGTAGCTGGGACCACAGGTGCATGTCACCACACCCGACTAATTAAAAAAAATTTTTTTTGTAGAGATGGGGTTTTGCTGTGTTGCCCAGGCTGGTTTCGAACTTCCCAGCTCAAGCAGTCCACCCACCTTGGGCTCCCAAAGTGCTGGGATTACAGGCGTGAGCCACCATGCCCGGCCTATCTTCTCGTTTTTTGTCATCTTCTCTCTTCTTATGTGTGTCCACATCTCCCCATTAGTGATAAGAACTACCCTTTGTGTAGGGCCTACAGTGTACCAGGATATTTTATAATATATTCCCTTTCATCTACACAACAATCCCAGTAGGATAGGTGTTACTGTCCCTAGGTCGGAGAAGCTAGGAAATTTGATCAAAAGTTAAGAGAGTTTTAAGTGGTGAGCCAGGGTTTGCATCCAGTTTTGTGTGTCTCTGGATCCTCTCTACCCACGATGATGTCTTCATCTCTCCATCCTATGAGCTTGTAATACAGTGATGTTTAGGCAGCCAGTGAGGCTGAGAGAAGGAGGGAATTCCTGCAGTCTCTCTGTGACTCCTCATTCCCCACAGCCCCTCCAGCCCCTGGATGATCCTTGCCTCCCCTGTCTCTCACCAGTTCTGAGCCAGACTCTGGGAAACCTCAGCCTGTCTCCATGATCCCTGCCAGCTCGTATCAGGTTGAGGGAGGGAAGTCTGCAGCTTGCGGGAAGTTCTGCTGATGTCTGAGGAGATGTCACTGGCAGAGCTAGGGACCCAGTGGAATTCCTCCTTCAGTCTCACCTTTCAATTACGTCCTAAGGTCGGGTTGGTAGGGGGAATCTTTTCTCAATTTAGCACCCGTGAAATACTAAGAGTCTGTCTGTTGCTTTCTCGTGCCCTGTCTTTGCTGGGTCTTCTCATCCGTTGTGTCTTTGCTTCTAGTGTTTTTTTTTCTCATATACTCTCACTCGCTCCCAGCTTGATTTTCAGTGCAGTTTTCCCCTTCCCCACACTTGCCTGTTTCTAACCTCTGCCTCCTCCCCATTTTTCTTCCTTGCTCCCATTAGGATCTGTTTCAGGTACTGGCTCTATGATTACTCCTTTACCCCCTCGTCTCTCTTCCTTCCCACCATACCTCTCTTCCCCCAGGTGCCCAGGTTCTGGGTGCCTGTGCATCTCTCCTTTCCAGTGCCTTCATTCCACGCCCCTCTCCATGGCTCTCCCCTGTATCCTGGCCCGTCCGGATTAGGTTGCTTCTTTCTCTCTCCCCCGTGCTGCATCCCTCCAGCTCACTCACTCACTCACTGCAATGCTTTGGATGTACCACTGGTCAGGGACAGCAGCCTGTGGGATGGGGGATGCCCTAGGCTCAGATGACATCTCACTGCTGTTGGTTTTTTTCCCCATGTCTCCTTCCTAGTCTGGTGCTGCTGGTCATCCTTAACATGATGCTCTTCTACAAACTCTGGATGTTGGAATACACCACGCAGACCCTCACTGCTTGGCAGGGTCTAAGGCTCCAAGAAAGGTAATCCTGGCCTCGTCCCCTCACCTCCACCTTCATCCCACCCAGTGCCATGACACCTGTCTCCCAGTCTCCTTGGAACTGCCTCACTGCCCTTGCCCAAGGGATAGCCCTCTGGGAAGACCCCACAGGGAAACTCGGAATCTCTCCCTATAGTTTCAGCCCACTTCTGATCTGGGGCACAGGGGAACCAGGGGCAGTGGGCAGAGGACAAAGCACTCTGATGTGACTCTCTGTCCTTTAGGGGTCTGGGAGCACAGGACAGTTCGCTGAGCATAACTCCAGCTGCTGGGGTACCCCTTCTTCTACCCCACAGGTTACCCCAGTCTCAGACAGAATGGGCCCAGCTCTTAGAGTCTCAACAAAAGTACCACGATACTGAGCTCCAAAAATGGAGGGAGATCATCAAATCCTCAGTGATGCTCCTTGACCAGGTGAGATACCCACCTTCTCTGCTTGCCCCAGTCTTTGGGAGCAGGGACTCCTTCCCTTATGCAGTGAGAAAGATCCTCGTCTCTATCACCACCCTCCAGACTTCTCCCTCCAATTCATTCTTCCTCCAAGCCATGCATTGTTCTAAATGGAAAGCCTTCCTTGAGTGGGCTGCTAGAAATGCAGGTGTATTCTAAAAAATAATAACAATAAAATGACCCACTGAATGTGCACCAGGAAAGCTGTAGGTTAGTTGGAAGGAGAACTCTTTTTATTTCTATTTTTGGTAACCATAACCATCTGACAGGCATTTAAACAGAGAACCCCCTCAACCCTTTTACAGAGATTTGTCTTCCCAGAGGGCATGTCTTTGAGTTTTTTCAAATGTTCACCGCCCCCTCCTTTGACAGTCGGTGGCACTGCACTGATAGTCTGGGAAGATGGCTGTACTATGTCTTCTTGTCGTAGCATCATCTTTGTCGTACAGTTTGCCTGTATTCCCCCCCGCAAAACGAGATCAACTATTTAGGCAAATCATCCTGAGGCAAAATCAAAAATTAGCCTAGTTTCCTTGGGGGAGGGAGCTTCCTGCTTCCCCAGAATAGTTTAGTATCTTATAAAATATGCCTCCATGTGGTTGCCTAGAGAGCAGGAACCTGCCTTTGCTGTGCAAGAGAATTAGAAAGTGATAGACTCAGGATTTACCCTGCTACGTGACAACTTCTCTCCCTAAAGAGTTGCCTTTCTGACGTTTTGTGACCAGCCAGAGATGGCATCCCAGCCTTGCCACTAACTAATTTTGTGACCGTGAGCAAGGGACCTTGAGCTTCCATTTCTTCATTTATAAAATAGGAATTGTAATTGTAGCTTCATGGAACTGTCATCAGGATTTGATGGCATATGGGTGGTGCTCATTAAAATTAAACATTATTTCCTTGCATTGTTTGGTCTTAGCTCTAAATAAGGAGAAAGAGGCTGGGCGTGGTGGCTCATGCCTATAATCCCAGCACTTTGGGAGGCTGAAGAGGGCAGGTCACTTGAGGTCAGGAGTTTGAGACCAGACTGGCCAACATGGCAAAACCTTGTCTCTACTCAAAATATAAAAATTAGCAGAGCATGGTGGCGCACGCCTGTAATCCCAGCTGCTTGGGAGGCTAAGGCAGGAGAATTGCTTGAACCTGGGAGGCGGAGGTTTCAGTGAGCTGAGATGTCGCCCAGGCTGCACTCCAGCCTGGGCGACAGAGTGAGACTTCATCTCAAAAAAAAAAAGGGGGGGGGGAAAGAATCTTAATGCAGCTCTCAGGACCCAGTTGAATGTGTTTAACTTTGTCACCATACTTAAGGAGGGCATTTTTTTTTTTAACCAAAAGAAGACAAAAAGCATAGTGAGGACTTTAGAAGCCCTACCATTTCAAGAATCGTTGATGGAAATGAGGACAAACCCAGGAGAAGGGAACACGGGGGTGAGGAGAACAGGGTGGTCTTCAGACACCCAGGCCAACAGGTGTCAAGGGTTAGATTTACTGGAAAACTCCAGAGCACTGAACTACTGAACTAGGGCTAGAAGTTTAAGAAAGTAATTTTTCTTCATCATCAAATGCAGACAACTTGTGGCTAATGCTGTCCAGCAATGGAACAGGCTACTGTAGAGAACTGAGATTCCAACATTGAAAGTGTTCAAGGGGTAACTAGATGATGATGGATAAAGAACTTATAGATTAAACTGGGACAGTTGGACTAGATGACCCAGGGGTCTCTTCCAATTCTAGAATTCTATTTCAGAATGGGGCTCATTAACTTGGGGGTTGGGGCTGTCAGACTTATAGCCTAGTAGATTCTACCCTACAAGTATGAAGAGAGTTGTTTTGTTTCAATCTCTTTAAAAGTAACTTTTAAATAACAGAATGGCCTCGTCCTCTGTCTTGAGCAGAAGATATAAATGAACCAGCTGGAAGAAAGTGGTAGACTAAGCAGGGAGACCAGACTTTCCCCAAATCTGTAACCATTTACCCCAGAAATGTTGTCTTACGTTGTAACAGAGCAGTTTACCCAGAGACAGTATGTAAATATGTGAGTATTTAAATATGTGGTGTGATGGGCCATTTTAGAATTCTCCTGCCGGGCTCCATTCTAGTCTCCCATTTAGACTGCAGTCTATGACCTAAAAATGTTAATTTGCTGATATGGGTACCAACTAGGAAATTACCCAGTTCTCTGCATGGTGCCCCTGGGTGCACAAGAGAAGGATTAGACACAGTTCTAGTCCTAGCAAACATGAAACCAAGCAACGAAAGATGACTGAAGTCCAGAGCCTGAGTGTGCTGTGTGAGAGACCATGAAGGAGAGGGATGACTGAGAGCTGGAGAAAGTTTGGATTTGTTCTGAGCCTTAGCAGATGGGTGAGATTGGCCTAGGCAAGAGCACAAAGATTCCCAGGTGGGGGAACAGTGTGGCTAAATGTACAAAGACAGGCATGTGGTATATTAAGGATCATCAGGGAAACCAGATGAAACGAGTAGATCAAGTCAGTGACAGCCTGAGAGGCTCTTTGTAACAATTGAACACTTCAAGAGAGTTCTCGATTCAGCACTGAGACCCAGTAAGCCCTACCCAAGGGCTTCCCATGCTAGATTGTCTGTCTCCTTTCTTTCTTTCTTCCTCTCTTTTTTCTTTTATTTCTCTCTCCCTCTCCCTTTCCCTCTCTCTCTCTCTCTCTTTTTTTAAGAGGCAGGGTCTTGCTCTGCTGCCCAGGCTGGAGTGCAGTGGTGCAGTCATAGTTCTCTGCAGTTACGAACTCCCGGGTTCAAGCCATTCTCCCACCCCAGCCTCCTGAGTAGTTAGGACTACAGGTGCATATCATAGGGGCTGGCTAGTTTTTAAATTTTTTATAGAGATGGGGTCTCTCTGTGTTACCCAGGCTGATCTGAAACTCCTGGCCTCAAGCGATCCTCCCACCTCTGCCTCCCAAAGTGCTGGGATGACAGGTGTGAGTCACCATGCCCAGCCTGACTGTCCCCTTTCTGTTTGAAACAGCGTGCCCAGAGAACCAGCCTTGCTTTAGGTGCCTGACTCTTTTCAGCCCCATGGCGTGGTTGGAGGCCTGCCCTAGGCGGGTGTGGGGAGAGGGCTGCTTGGTGGAGAATCCCACTGAAAGCGCAGACCCAGGCCTGGGGTGGGGTTTTCTGTCTTGCAGATGAAGGACTCACTCATCAACCTTCAGAACGGCATCAGGTCCCGCGACTACACGTCGGAAAGTGAAGAAAAGAGGAATCGCTATCATTGACAAGGCAGGAACAGGGTGGCTGCAAGAGGCCTGTGCAATACGTGTACATAGACCATATAAATATATATATAAATATATATATATACAGAATATAAATATATATATTATATACAGATTTTAAAAAAGAGATAATGCCTATGTACCAGGGAGAAGGAGCGGGCCCTCCCGCTCCCTGTGCCGGCCGGAGCAGCGTTTTCCTGGGGTGGAGCAGCTGAGGAGGGCAGGAACCGCCTCTCAGCACCGACCGCCCCGATCTCCCTCCTCCCACCCTCTGTTCCCCACCCCTTCCCTTGCTGGCCATTCTTGGCTCTTAGAAGGGAAATGTTGAGCCAAAGTGACGCCTGTGAAGACCCTAGGTCTCAAAAAGAACTCTCAAGACGGCATTGCTTAAGGTGCTTGGTTCCCTGATCCCCTTTTAATTTGTTTCCAAAATAAAAGAGAATCTTTTCTTCCCTACCCCAGGCTTCCCCAGGCCTTCTCTTGGGAACACAGACACATCAAGGGAGCCCAGTCTAAACTCCTAGGGTTGGCCACCCACGTGATCCGGACCGTACTGAGCATCAGATGGAGAGGATGCTTAGAAAGTTAGGAAGGCTGCATTGTGGGGTGGCAGGCTCCCAAGACTCGTGTTCTGAAGGATACTCTCCTCCATCACCCCTGCACCTTCCTCCGACCTGTGTAGGGTGTGGACCCAGTAAGGGCTGGGAATTTCTTACTTTCCCACCCACTTTCTCTCTGGTCTTCTCCCAGGCTGGATCTGGGCGAAGTGTCACTTTTTAGTGCCTAAAGTCCTATTGTTTTCTGTGCCCTAAGAGCACATTGTTTATTAGCCAGGGTGGAGCATTTTTGACCTTATTAAACCTCTTTTAGTGCTTCTAAGCAAGTCAGGTCTGTGGCTCTGAGGCCTTCCCTTGGAGCTGTCAGTGTGATTTCCAGGATAAGTCAGGGTGTGCTGGGCCCTCCAGGATTTGAGAGAGGAAGAGAAGGCCCTTGCCACGTCCGGGGTGCAGGGTTTACCCACAGAACACTGTGAGTGGTGAGCACCAAGATGGGTTGCCAGCGTCATTTGCTCTTGGAATGAACCAGCATTAGCCAATGGAGACAACTGTCTGAGATAGCTTGCACATGGAAAAAGCATCTAAGCCATTGGAGGGAAGGAACTGGCAAAGGTGCATGTGTTTGGGCAGGAAAAGGCCAAGTGAAATCTATGCCCCAAGGGAGTCATTCCAAATCCTGAGTTTCTCAGACTTGGGAATGGGGGTTCTGGCAGGGGATGGAGTACAAATCCTGTTCTGGTCTCTGGCCCCACAGAGGTGTAAGATCATTAAGGAGTAGAAGGCACTGGCTTGAAAGAGTGAGACATTCAGGGCCTTTTCAGGGTTGGCCCACTAGCACCATGCATTTATCTGAATTCACGGGGCCCTCTGGGCACATTCATCATCCCTCATACACTAACTACTATTTCTTCATATAATGATCAAAAGAGTCCCACCAGCTCCAGGCAGAGCTTGTGGAGATTCATGAAAGAGTCACAGCCAATTTGGCATGCAGAGCTCTTCAGTCTTGCTTGTTCTTCTCCTGGGCTTCTTGATGCAGGGGCAGAAGGAACCCCAGATGTCCCAGATGTCCCAGAACATCAGCCCAAAAGACAGAAGATTTTATCACTCATCTACCCCACAAAGTTGTATCTTTCTCTTAGAATGGCCTTTAATTCCCTGTGGCAATTACAGTTTTTGACTTTTCCATGTGAAGATAAGGCCTTGGTATTTCCCTAAGGGCAGGATCAGAAAACAGGAAGGTCCATGCCCAGGTCATCCTCCAAGGGAGGAGGGTGAGGAGGCTCCAAGTCATCAGCTAGAGCAGGTATTCCTCCTCTAGAAGAGGAGATGGGAGGAAATGCAGTTTCATGTAATCCCTGTGAAGAGTGCCTATGCGCACAGCCCAGTGTGTCCTTGTTCACTTCTTGTCTAGGACTTTGGGTAAGGGACAATGGTAGGGATCAAGGCTCATGGGGTCTGAGCCAAAGAAGGAGGCATGATGCAGACTGCTGGAAATCTCCCCCTTGGCACAGTCAGAAGCCAAAACTATTCCCAGAAAGTTTTGAATGCAAAATTGGAGATTCCTGAATTTATTCCATACATAATTATTTACTTAAGTTATTTAATTATGAAAGGTGCCATGGTGGAACCTGTGGGATGACTTTAAAAGGGTTCTTTGTTTGGAGTCAAGTGACAGAGCAGACCTGGCTACAGGGAGTTGTTCTGCTTCTGCTTTACCTCTCAGGACCATTCCCAGGAGGAGAAGGTGGCAGGGAGGGCAGTACTGAGTATATCAGAAGAACCCTCCTCCTGGTTTTTTAGTGATTTGAACCCAGTAGACAATGTGTGCACATAGGGAATGACCTTTAAGAATTGTGGGTCTCTTGTAGGCTCTCTCTGTACCAATAATTTTTTGACTATCATACCAGGAGAAAACCAACAACTCTATTCATTCCCAAACAAAATCTCTTCCCCCTTGGTTAATAGCTTGTGAAAGAGATCTTAACTCACCCTTGCAGATAAGTCTGGGAGTGAAACAAATAAATAGCATTGTATTCCTGGCCGTTAGCTTGGCTAGTTGCTGTCTACAAGGGAGCATCAAAAAATCACTACTTATGTAACTTCTTCCAGCCAGTGCTTTTTGTGTTTGTTTTTGTTTACTAGGGACACGCAGGAGTCTTTCTGTAATGACTCATATGGTACAATGTTTGAGAGTTTGCACTCAATTTTAAAGAATTTGCAATTTCTAATGAGGTGAAGAACTACTATAGGATCTAAGGTTCCATTACAGCTTACCGTGAAAGAATTGACAAGACTGGCCTCAGACAAGCTAATCATGGGTGCAACTCTCTCCCTTCCCCATCCACCTCTTTGGGAACAAGAGGATTACATCTCAGGCCAGCAAGATCAGCTGCCTGAAGCTCTGTATAAGAGCACTGCACTGATGGTTTGGAGACCTGGGCCTGGGTCCTGACTTTTCCACTGACTAAGCTCTGTGGCCTTGGGCAAGTCATTCCCGTCTCTGAGCTTCAGTATCCTCCTGTCACAGGAGGGAGTGGGGCTAGATCATCTTTAAGGCAGGTTCTAGCTTTGACATCATCTTGGGGGTTAGGCCAGAGGCTGAGAAGACTGGGTGGAATTTCTCAGTTACTCTGCCAGGAGGGAACAAGCCCAGAGGCTGAAACTTCCCAGTATTTAGAGGCGTGGTAGGGCAGTGTCTGCATTCCCAGGAGACCCAGGGTGGTTAAAATATATTCTTTAGGTGGCTAGGAGGGCTGGGGAGGCCCAGTAGGGGAGAGAGAGAGAGAGAGAGAGAGAGAGAGAGAGAGAGAGAGATCGAGCTTGATGTATTGCTCAGTATTCACCTAGAAGAGTTTCTTCCTTCTTTGGCCTAGTTTGTGGAGGGATCTTCCTTTGGACTTTCTCTAAGTTGGGAGAAGAACATTCTTTTCAATGGAGCTCATCTTCTATCTCTAGGCTCTGTGAAGCCTTTCATCCATCTGTCCTTCCTCCTTACTGGTAGAAGAAACAGTGGAGAGAAACCACTTCTGGTCCTAGCACTTCTCTTTGGTCTAGATAGGGTTTGGATTTAGTATGAAGCTTTGGCTAAAACCCTTGGGTTTGCCTTAGAGCACTGACACTAAGAACCTAGACTGACATGGGGAGGACCAAGAGAGCTCAAGAGGAGTGCTTTGTGAGAAGTGGATTCTCTCCGTGTCCATGCCCCCCACCCAAACTTGAACTATACCTATTACATTTCCAGGCAGCATCCCTAGGATGAGGTCCTGGAGAAGGGACTAGGGGAAGTATCTTTCTGGATGCCTGTGGTCCCAGAAGGGTACTTTCTGTGCCATACCATGCCGCTTCTTTAAGCTCTGCAGGGCAGCCAAAGCCAGCCCTTTTCTCCTACTGCCCCCAGGAGAAATAGCACTCTTCTCCCTCCCCCAGACGGCAGGGCTCTGGTCTCCCTACACCTCATACCCTGCCTGCCTCCTCCAGGAGGAAACTCCGGGGCCCCTTCCTGATTCTCCCCACCCTCACCACTTGTCTCTAGGCTATGGGACAATCATCCCATTCACCACTTCACATCCTTGACTTTCATTCCCCCAACCTCCAGCAGGTTGGCCCCAATCCGCTTCACCTCTGTGTTTTCTTCCAGAAGATGCATTTTGGGTCTGAGGAGCACTTTCTTGGAAGGCCATCTTTTAAGACCCCTGCTTGCTGTCATAGTGCAGAGCAGGAATTTGCACACTGTTTAGAGAGCTCCCTTCCCACCGCTCTGCCCAGCCTTGTTACCTCACTTCTGCTCTGGCCATGGTTGTGAAGGGCCCAGCCAGCTCCCTGTTTTGATGTTCTGTGCAACAGCTCTGGGGTCTTGTGACTGGAGATCCTCAGCAGGCCCTGGAGCCCGGACTGGAGTCTTGGCAGCTGATGAGCAGCACCTTGCCGGCCAGGAGGAGCTGATGCTGGATGATCTCCCCAACATTCGAAGGCTTAAAGAACATTGTCATTCTTCAGCCCTCCTTGCTTCTCTCAATACAATAAGACATTGCAGAAGCAAAAGGGTGGCCTCTGCTCCAGGCAAGGCAGCTGTCTGGGGCATTGCCTGGGGCTTGGGTGCCACGTGCTGAGATTGCATAGTCAAAGCAGCCATTTTTGCCAACAATAGCTTGTGGCTCCCCACATTTTCCTACCCTGCACTCAAGGGCCAGACCACTCTCTGCATGGACCAGACCATCTTCCCAAACCCATGGTGCTTTTTCCCCAACTCAACCTAGACTCCAAGGTGGGGAGGGATGGGTCAGAGGCCATAGCGGCCCCTGGATAATCCTGACATGAGGTGGAGTGGGGTGAGGCAGAGGGAGCAGCCCCAACACCTGCACTGGGCCATCTATGGGAAAGAACACGGGTCAAGTGCAGTCGAGTTGTCTGGCCGTCTGTATTTGGATCTGTAACTGTACTTTGCCTGGCGCTGTGCGCAAGGTCGGAACACTTACTGCTAGTACCTAGAAACACACAAGGCTGCCCAGCCAAATCTTAATGTAAAGTAGCTAGAGCCATGGACGGACGTACAGTATGAATTAAAAAGAAAAAAGTATTGAACTACAATAATAAATGGTGTGCGTATTTATTGCTTGATTTATGAGTGCTCGTCAACTCAGATGTTTCTGGTCTTCCCAAGTAGACTCACAGCAAGTCGTGAAGGCATGTGTGTGTAGGTACGCTTGTACACACACACATACACATACACGCAGCCGTCCACCTTCTCACAGGCAGGAGGGAGGCCGCCTGATCAACTGGAATGGGTAAGTTTTGGAGTCAGATCTGAGTACAACGTGCAGCATCACTGTTTACCAACTGTGTGGCCTTATGCCCCATCTGTCATTCCAAGCCTCAGTGTTTCAGAGATAATACATTTAAAACAACACATCGTTCTTAGTATGGCAGCTGGTATTATACTAAAGTATTTTGTTTTGAGACGGTCTCACTGTCACCTAGGCTGGAGTGTAGTGGTGCAATCATGGCCCACTGCAGCCTTGATCTCCTGAGCTCAAGTATTCCTCCCACCTCAGCGTCCTGAGTAGTTCAGGCTACAGGCACACACCACCATGCCAGGCTATTTTTTTTCTTAGAGATGGGGTCTCACTATGTTGCTCAGGCTTGTCTTAGACTCCTGGCCTCAAGTGATCCTCCCGCTTCAGCTTACCAAAGTGTTGGGATGATTAATCTTTTTTTTTTTTTTCTTTTTGAGATGGAGTTGCACTCTTGTTGCCTAGACTGGAGTGCAATGGCATGATCTCAGCTCACTGCAACCTCCACCTTCTGGGTTCAAGCAATTCTCCTGCCTTAGCATCCCGAGTAGCTGGGACTACAGGCACCTGCCACTACGCCTGGCTAATTTTTGTATTTTTAGTAGAGATGGGGTTTCAACATGTTGGCCAGGCTGGTCTTGAACCCCGACTTCAGGTGATCCGCCTGCCTCAGCCTCCCAAAGTGCTGGGACTACAGGTGTGAGCCACCGCGCCTGGCCGATTTTTAATCTTATGATGAGTAGTACTGTTGCTGTAGGAGATTGTGGTGAACTGTGAATCCTGATGATGGTTTCTTGTTGAACTTTCACCTCTTCGGGCCTTAACACTTCCGGGAAGATGAATGTTGAGACACTGCTTCGCCTTCTTCTTTTATGTTCCCTAAACTGGTGGAGCTGAGAGCCAGATTGGCTCCTCCCTTCATTAGGTCAGCCTTGCAGGGAGCTCCTTGCTACCTGGTTAGGAAACCTGTTTGATGTCAGGCAAGAACATAAGTGACTCTTGTGTTCCTTTGTATTGGGGTAGAGGAGGAAAGGCAAGCAGACAGGCTAGATCACACATTTAGTGTGTGTTTAATGTGAGGCTACTACATGGTTTTCATTCTCATGCATATCCACAGATCGGGTACAGGAATTTGAAGCAGGCTGGGGTGCTGGGGGAAGGCATAGTCTATGGGGCAGATACACTTAGTAAGTAGAACAAAACCAAAGAGAGTGGTTTTTAGGGATACTTTATTGAGAGTGGTTTTTAGGGATACTTTATTGACATGAACAAGGAGTTTACTGAAAAATAGCACATACAGGCATTATGTGTTGAGGGCTTAGGTGGTCAGGAACATTTCTAGAGTTTGGAAAACGATTGGCTGTGGAAAATCAAGAAAAAGCAATATGAAGATGATAACATGGAAAATACTTCTATCTGTTGCAAGACTAAGAGTTTGTGGATTTTGTTGGATGGCGGTTCACAAGCCTGCAAGCACTCGGCCTTCAGCGGCCTCCCTCTCCATCACACACACTGCTGAGCAGAAGCAGCTCTTGCCAAGCAGTGACACAGGGAGGAAGCACAGAGCATTGCTGGCTCTGAGGGTTAGCTGGCCTGGGCTGGAGACCCGAGTTTGATGTATAAATCAGACTTGCTTGGAAGTGCTTATCTCCTGAGTCCTGCTGCGAACTCAACTAAGGGGGAGGAAGTGGGCTGAATTAATCATGAGCTGTCCACCAGCTGAGAGTTTAGAGATTAAGTAGGGTTTGATGCTGTTTTTCAGACCGATGACTGCATAGCACACTGAAAGTCTAGGCTAGCGCTTGACAGAGTGAGTGCAAAAAGATGTTACTAGAATGAGTGGATGATCAGACTGGCAAGCACACCAAGCACTATTCAGATACATTGGCAGTGACTAGGTGAATTCACTGAATTAGGGATTTTTCATTTACAAAATGAGGTGAGAGGAAGGCTTGTTTTTTTGTTCTTGTTTTTTCATTTTCATGTTAAACTGGGAAAGGACAAACTAAGATATATTCTGAAGTGTGTCTAGCTCTTGCTTCTTTTTCTTCCTGCAAAGATGAAATGACACAGCCTTTTCCCTCAGATTTATGTGAGGAGGACTCACAGATTCTGAGATGGGTAGAATTTCTTGTTTTGATCCAATAATTTTGGGGAGAGAGGAGGGAGCTGCTGTCTCTTAACCATGCACTGCGCTTCACACTTTCCAGCATATTCCTGCTTTGAAAAGTGACTTTCCTAGTAATATTTCTAGGTGGACATCTAAGGAGAAACCTGCAACTGAGAAGGAAGTCTGAGTGTGTATTCTCTATTTGGGAATAGAGAAACTAAAGGGGCATGCCATTAAACAAGTGGTGAGAATGAAGGCTGGGGTAGGGACAAGCAAGGAGTGTTTGAGGTTGGGGCTCTGATTCAAGACTGAGGTGACAGTGAAGGTCAACAGGGCAAGGTGCTCTTGGGGCCAACTGGATCGAGCAATCACATTCATGGCTGTGAAGCAGTAAGAACGGGAAAATCAGACTGAGCCAAGCTTGGCCTTTAGTGAATTGTGTTACCGAGGATCAGACATGGGAAATATCCAGCACCAAGACAACAGATGGGGTTTCCAAAGTGATAATAATAGCCCTTGAGAACTCTTCTAAGCCCTTTAATAAGCAACATCAGGCCAGATAAAGCTTCCAGAGAAACACACATCTAGTCTGGGTCTTTTATAAGATTATGGGAAGAGACAGGGAGGTGGGTGGAGATTGGAAGTAGGCTGGTGATCACAGTACCTTGTTGATTTACAGTCAGGATCAAATCTCCCAGGAAGGAGTTTAGTTGCAATTCAGGAGAAATAATGATGTACAAACCAACTAGAAAGAGAACCAAAGTAGGACCGACTCTCAAAGCACATTGCTAGCATCCACCAAAAAGCAAAGTGGTAGAGAAGCAGTGAGTGGGATTAGGGGTGAGAGAAGATGGAGAACATTAGGACAGGCAAGACAGGCAATGGTTAGATGGAAGCTAAAAAATAAGAAAAGGAAGCAGCTATGTTCTCAGTGGAAAGAGAACGGAAAGAGGAGTCAGAAGACCTGGATTCTCGCTGTCCACCTACCAGCTAGGTTTCCTTATAATTTAGTAAAGCTACTTAACCTCAGAGAGCCTCAGTTTCTTCTTTTGTAATGTGAGTATTCATAATATTGACCTCACAGGGCCAGTTATAGAGAAGAAATAAAATAGTTAAGTGAAAATACTTTGTAAACCATATAGTTCTAATGAAAGTGTCAAGAATGAGAAGAATGTAGAAGTTAGAAAGAGTGTGGAAGGTAACCTGTCAAGGATAAATAAGTGATAGGTACCATTCAGCTTCATTAAAAGCAAAAGCCATGCAAGCAGCATTCTAGAGTTGGGTTTTTTTTTTTTTTTTTTTTTTTTTTTTTGAGCCGCTCTGTCGCCCCGGGGCTGGAAGTGCAGTGGATCGGATCTCAGGGCTCACTGCAGCCTCCGCATCCCGGGTTCACCTGCCATTCTCTGCTTAGCCCCGAGTAGCTGGGACTCACAGACGCGTCACCCACTCGCGGCTAGTTTTTGTATTTTTAGTAAGAGACGGGGTTCACCGTGTTAGGCCAGGATCGGTCCGATCTCGCGTCGACCTCGTGATCCGCCCGTCTCGGCCTCGCCAAGAGGCTGGGATTACAGGCTTGAGCGGGCCACCGCGCACTCGCCCCGGAGTTGGGTTTTTTTAAAAAAGAAGAGAAAAAGGCAATCATGCATACTGCCTGGTTCAACTTAGATATAAGAGCTATTGGACCACCGAGGTAAACGGAGTGGTAGTAAGCATCTTGCTACTACGGCAAGCTGTGGTATCCACGAGCTATGGACTGGAAAACTTTCACACTAAGGCCAATTTTCCTAACTATAAAGTTAAAAAGATCTATATTATCTCCCTTATTTCAGAGGGATTGTGTGGAAAATTACCAATAAGAAGAGTCTTGAATTTATTGCAAATATTTTCTTCAACAAAATCAGACTCTTTAATGTGTTAACGGTCTAGTTTGGGACCGGGCACGGTTGCTCATGCCTGTAATCCCAGTGCTTTGAGAGGCTAAGGCTGGCGGATTGCTTGAGCCCAGGAGTTCAAGATTAGCCTGGGCAACATAGCAAGACCCCAGTCTCTACAAAAAATACAAAAATTAACCAGGCATAGTGGTGCATGCCTGTAGTCCCAGTTACCTGGGGGCTGAGGTGGGAGGATTGCTTAAACCTGGGGCAGTTGAGGCTGCAGTGATCTGAGATCGCGCCACTGCACTCTAGCCTGGAAGACAGAGTGAGACTCTGTCTCTAAAAAAAAAAGGTCTGGTTTTAAGTACTTTCCTAGGGATGGAAGAATGAAAAAAAATGAGCTTTTAAAGTAAAGCTCTAAACCAATGGAATATGGTCTTGCCCTATAAAGGGAGGTCCCAGATCTGAGGGACCTCTCTCTCACTAAATCCCAGTCACCTTCATCTTCTTACATTCTGTAAAGCATCTTTGCCCTCTCTTGTCCCTAGGTGCTGAAGGATGTCACACTCGGACCTGTCACTCAATTAAAATGAAACATGAGATATCGACTAAAATTTTTTCCAGTTTCTCTACTCCCTCAAAATCTAGGGGAAAAAATCTTAACATTATGCATTCATAAGTGAAGTATTTGGAAGCCACCTACCCATCCCTCCCCTCTCACACCACTTATTTGCTCATGCTTCATCTCAGACTAAACATTTTTCTTAGTTTAAATATCACTCAGATGCACTCTCTTTCTGGAGGGTATTTCACAGTCACAAATCTTTACATAAAGGAAGTTCTTTAAGTCTACCTCATGTTCTTCTCTCTGCTTTTTTGGCCACTTTCTAGTAATCTGACTCTATCAGAGTTGACCTCAGCCCAGTGTGTGCTTGTGAAAGAAGCACTGCCATAGACAAGTCCAATGTCAGTCTGTCCAGAAACAAAGTTATCCACTGGGCACAGTGCCTCACGCCTGTAATCCCAGTACTTTGGGAGGCTGAGGTGGGTGGGTCATTTGAGGTCAGGAGTTCGAGACTAGCCTGGCCAACATAGTGAAACCCCGTCTGTACTAAAAATACAAAATTTAGCCAGGTGTGGTGGTGCATGCCTGTAATTGCAGCTACTGGAGAGGCCGAGGCATGAAAATCGCTTGAACCCGAGACGCAGAGGTTGCAGTGAGCCGAGATCACACCACTGCACTCTAGCCTAGGTGACAGAGGCTCCATCTCAAACAAAAAAACAAAAAACAAAACAAACAAAAAAATCCATCCCAGGAAGTGTAAACTGGGCAGCACCTAAGGCTTATTTCTGCTCCATTTTACCCTCTTAAGCCTCTTATTCAGTTAGCCCTGTATGAGTCTTAGTTGCCTCCTGTTTGTAAAATGAGGAATAATACTGGTGGCACAGAAATTTTGAGAGGAAGAACTCAGGAATTTCAGTCCTAATGCCCAGGTAGTGTGCTCACAGGGAGGGCACACATACATTCTCGCAATAGGATCAAGAACGTGTTCAGAAACATGTTGCATGACTTTTTAAGAGCCACTTAAATTACCATTGGTCCTTCCTAAGTCTCCTGGCCTTGTCTTCTTGAAGGGAACCTTAGCGACCCATCAGGATCTAGCTCAGGAGTACTAAGCTCCAGAGAGCACGTTAGTCCATGCTTCAGGATCTTTCTGTCACTGGAGAACCTAGACAGGCATGCTTCACTCTGATGCTGTAGCAAAGTGGGCCATGAACTTGACAAAACTGACTTCAAGGAATCCAAGTTCATGACACACTTTTGCTGTAACCCGAACTAATCACTCCTGCTTCCTTCTATTAAGACATCCATTCTCTTGCAGTAATGGAGAATGAACCAGTTCCAGCCAGTTAAGGGCAGAGGGAGGTGCTAACTCCAGCACTTTTACAAAGTCATTTGGAGCACAGGGGAGAAATCCAGTTGGCTTTGGAGTGTCTTGCTGGAAAACTAGGACAGGGTGAGGTTGAGTCTATGTAGAAATGTTGGCTTCTCGGTTCTGGCAGAGTCTTACGGTACGTAGAGGTCTGATGGAGTTAGGAAGTCAGAGATGAAAGCTCAGAGGCAGGTGGATGTATGGATGAATGAATAGAAGGATGGATGCATGAAGGGATGCAATGGGGCCCTTGGGGCGCCCTCCTGAAGCCATTGACATTGCTGAACATGGGATGTCCAGTCCCTCAGGTGTTCAGGCCACCTACCAAAGATAAAATAACTCACTGAGAATTTCCCACCCAGTTCAGCCCAGCCCAGCCCCAAAATTCTTTGACCAAAGAAGGGAGTTGGAGAATCCTATGCCTCTGTTACCATGGGCAAGTTCAGGTTGCCTCAACCCTCAGGCCAAAGCAGTTCCCTTCTGAAGCGCTGACAGCATACAGAGCTTTGTGGCTTAAAGAATTACCCTGAGGGCGGGGACCCCAGGCAGGGTGGACAGTGACCTAAGGGACCAAATTTAAAGTCACTTCAGTTGTGGGCAACAAAGTCACTTGTACAACCTGCCATCCACATCTGCCTTCCCCTCCCATGTTCCTGTAGGTCACCTCATGTCACACTGCTCCTGTTCTATTCCTCCACTGGTACTGCAGAGTTCTCCTTGTTCTCAGATGGGATGGCAAGGTAGTCAGACCTATAGAGGACACAGGGAAAGGGAATCAGAGCTTCAGTGCCTGGGGTGGGAACACAAGAGGGGGAAGGAGCAGGGCACAGGAGCAAGAATCTATAGAACAACTCTGCATTTCCTTCTGCTGTGTTTCCCAAGAGAAAAACAACCTTTTCTGCAGATTAAAATAAACATTTCCCCCATATATGTATATGAACACCCACCAGGAGTGTATAGCTTCTCATTTATCCATGTTGTCTTCAGCATTTAGTTAGATTAATATGTTGGCCAAGGCTCATGCCTCTAATCCCAGCACTTTGGGAGGCCAAGGCAGGAAAATTGCTTGAGCCCAAGGGTTCAAGCCTGGGCAACATAGCGAAACCCTGTCTCTACAAAAAAGACAAAAAACTAGCCTAGCATGGTGGTACGTGCCTGTAGTCCCAGCTACTTGGGAAGCTAAGGTGGGAGGATCACCTGAGCCTGGGAGGTTGAGGCCATGATTACGCCACTGCACTCCGGCCTGGCGACAGTGAGACCATGTCTCAAAAATAAAATAAAATAAAATGTTGGTCAAAATGACAGCTGTGAAATTATATTTTATAGTTGTTTCACATGTTTATAGGCTATTTGGGTTTCTACTTCTGAAATTTGACTGTTCATTTGCTTTCCGGTTCTTCTGAGATCTTTGCCTTTTTCACATTGATTTTTCTTTGATGGTTTCACGTTTTGACAATTTCTCCCAGTCTCTTGTTTGTCTATGAATTTTGCTTCTGGAGTCTTCTAATGAACAGCTGATTCTTTATATATAATGTAATCAAAATTATTTTTCCTCTTGGATTTGTGCCTTTTGTATTTTATTTGGGAAATTTCTCTATTGCAAGGTGATAAAGATATTCTCTTATATTCCCTTAATGAAATGTTCAAGTTTGACTTTTACTTTGTGTTTAAATCCCCTCACAATTTACTTTGGTTTAGTATGAGAGACGGGGAATCTAATTTTGTTTTGTGTTTTTCTTTGTTTGTTTCTATATAGATTAGGAATTTTCCCTGGACCACTTACTGGGCAGTTCATTCCTCCTTCAATGATTATAACGTCATCTCTCTCACGTATCAGGTTTTCCTACATGCATTAACCTGATTGGGGGCTTTTTGTTTTGTTTGTCCATTTCGTATGCCTGTGCAGTATCACAAACTCTGTATTCTGATAGCTCTGCAAGAGACCTTCATCTGGCTGGGCGCGGTGGCTCACACCTGTAATCCCAGCACTTTGGGAGGCTGAGGCAGGCGCATCACGAGGTCAGGAGATCGAGACTATCCTGGCTAACATGGTGAAATCCCGTCTCTGCTAAAAAAATACAAAAAATTAGCCAGGCATGGTGGTGGGCACCTGTAGTCCCAGCTACTCGGGAGGCTGAGGCAGGAGAATGGCGTGAACTAGGGAGGCAGAGCTCGCAGTGAGCCAAGATCGCACCACTGCACTCCGCCTGGGCAACAGAGCAAGACTCCATCTCAAAAAAATTTAAAAAAATAAAATAAAATAAACCTTTATCTCTGATAAGACAAATCCTACCAATCTCTTGCAAATTTACTGCTCTTTCTTCGAAATGGTTTAGACCAAGGGTGGGCAAACTATGGCCTAAGAGCTAAGGATGGTTGTTTGCAAACAAATAGAAGAACAATACGTGACAGGGACCTATGGAGCCTGCAAAGCGTAAAACACATATTATCTGGCTATCCCTTGGTTTAGACTATTTTGGCCACTTAGCCTTCCCTGTGAC
>NW_016806331.1:6512958-6517327 GCF_001698545.2 Rhinopithecus bieti
GGCATTTTGATTGGAATTTCAAGATCAGTTTATTAAGTTCTTCGAGAAATCTAATGGGCATTTTGATTGAATTTGAAGATTAATTTGGGAGAAAATTGTTTACACTTGTGAGGTTTTATTCTCCATCTAGTTACATTTAAAGCCTTTCAGTAAAGATTTGTAACTTTTTCTTTAAGTGTCTCATATATTTTTGTCAAATTTATCCCAGGAACTGGAGAGTACTTGTTGCTATTGTAACTTTAAAAGCATTTTAATATTTTAAATATTTAAATATGTTACTAGATTTGTTGCTGGAATACAGGTGATTTTTATATTTTGATTTCTATCAACAATTTTGTGGAATAGTCTTCCTAGTCCTAACAGTATTTTTGTAGATTCTCTTAGGTATCCTATGTAAATAGTAGGTATAAATAATGATCATTTAGCTTCTTCCTTTCCAAGTCTTTTTCTTCCTTGTATTTAGCTGGTCTTCACCTAGGATTTCTGATACAATATTGATAGAAACAGGGAGAGGTAGTCTCCTTGATATGTTCCTGATATTACAGGCATTTGAGGTTTCAACACATAGATGATATTTGCTATAGGCTCTCTTAGGAGCTGCCATTTATCACTTTAAAGATGCTTGGTGTTTAGGTGTAGATGTATTTTATTTATTCTGCTCGCGGTATATTATGCATCTTGAATCTGAAGAGTCATCCTTCCCTCAGCCGCTCTGTCTCTGAACACTGTCTCTCCTCCATTCTCTGTTCTATTCTTTTTTTTTTTTTTTTTTTTTTTTTCTTTTGAGATAGAGTCTCACTCTGTCTCCAGGAGCGCAGTGGCGTGATCTTGGCTCACTGCAACCTCCACCTCCTGGGTTCAAGGGATTCTCCTGCCTCAGCTTCCTGAGTAACTGGGATTACAGGCACGCACCACCATGCCCAGCTAATTTTTGTACTTTTAGTTGAGACAGGGTTTCACCATGTTGGCTAGGCTGGTCTTGATCTCCTGACCTCATGATCTGCCTGCCTCGGCCTCCTAAAATGCTGGGACTACAGGTGTGAGCCACTGTGCCCAGCGTCTCTGTTCTATTCTAATACACCTTCCCATTTTGTTTCCTTTAGATTTCTTTGTCATGGTTCATCTTTTTCCATCTCTGTTCTTCAGTCTGTAGAACTTTCTCACATTGATCTTCTGGTTATCAGTATCTAATCTTCTGTAGAACCAATCCATTGAGTTTTAAATTTTATTGGCTATGTTGTTCACTTCCAGATTATTTTCTTTGTTTCCATTCAAATCTGCCTGCTCTTGTATCTGAGAAATTTACTCTATTCTTATGCTTTTGGCTTTTTCTTTTATTGCTCTAACTATTTAAACAAGCTTATTTTTATTATTTGTTTATTTCTGAGACAGCCTGTCACCCAGGCTGGATGGCAGTGCTGCAATCACGGCTCCCTGCAGCCTCAAACTCCTGAGTTCAAGTGATTCTCCCACCTCAGCCTCCTGAGCAGCTGACACCACTGGTACGCGCCACCATACCTAGCTGATTTTTTAAAAATTTTTTGTAGAGATGGGACCTCTCCATGTTGGCCAGGCTGGTCTTGAACTCCTGGACTCAATCAATCCTCCCTCCTCTGCCTCCCAAAGTGCTGGGATTACAGGCGTAAGCTACTGTACCGGGCAAGCTTATTTTTTATATTTTGTTGGGTCCTTCTTGTGTCTAAAGCTCCTGGGATTCAATCCTGCCATTTTCACTCTTGCTCATGCTAGATGACTTTTCGCCTTGTCTTTTAGTTTTGGACTGGACTATGAAATCAGATCCAGCAGTGCTCTCTCTGGGGAGTCCTACTAGGCCTCGGCTGAGAGTGAGTTCCTTCAGAATGGGTTTCATTTGCTTCTATAAGACATTCATAGTTATCACTGGCTGGGGACTAATTTTTACTGCATTTCTCAGCTTAGAGGTTCCTGGGTCATGTGGATAGTATACATTGAAATCTCAGACATTGTGAGAGCAGGTTTGTGGTTACTAATTGTCCAGAATCTTTATTTTTCTATTTGGAGTTAGGCCAAGATGGCTAAGTTTCCTTGGTTTCTCCCTGGGCTGGTGGGCTGATTATTTTCTGGACTACCCTTTATGTGAGTTGTAACTTTCTGAGGATTCTGGCTCTGCGGAGGGCCTCAGTTCCAGCTCTGTTTCTTGTGCAGGCCCAATTGTAGGTTCTTCCTATCCAAGCACTAAAATCCAAGCACTGAAGTCACCAGGAATTGCCGCCTCCCTCAGCAGCATGCTTCTTTCCCTCCTTATATTCAGTCAGTTGTAATGTTTTACTTCCCTAAGATCAGAGATATCATGCAAAATGATGCTTTTTTTTTTGAGACTGAATCTTGTTCTGTCGCCAAGGCTGGAGGGCAGTGGCACAATCTCGGCTCACTGCAAACTCTGCCTTCCAGGTTCATGCCATTCTCCCGCCTCAGCCTCCCGAGTAGCTGGGACTACAGGCACCCGCCACCACGCCCAGCTAACTTTTTTGTATTTTTAGTAGAGACGGGGTTTCACCGTGTTAGCCAGGATGGTCTTGATCTCCTGACCTTGTGATCTGCCCACCTCGGCCTCCCGAAGTGCTGGGATTACAGGCAAGAGCCACTGCGCCCAGCCAAAATGATGCTTTCTTTATCGAACATTTCTAACTGGTAATAGCCTAGACTTTTTAGGGTTTGCCTTAGCAATGTTGCTAGAAATCTGTGGGCTTTTTCTATCTTTTCCTTCCCCAGCTAACCAGCCAGCTGATCTCTTAAGACTCTTTGCTCTTACAGACCCCATCATTTCTCAAATATGCTCACCCTCAAGTGACTAGAGTCTCAGAGCAAATGGCTAAGGTACAGGCTGGACATTAGAGGATTAGAGTCCCCACTCTGGACATCTAAGCACTACCAGGCTTTAGGGGAAAGAACATGTTGCCTGGAGCTCCTTTGCTAGCAAAGGGCAGTGCCCAGATGACCTGAGGAGCTCTATGGTATAAAGCAAACGGTTAAATGTGATAGAAAGAGCATGAACATTAGTACTAGAGAGACCTGGGTTCAAATCTCAGTCTCTCCTCTCACTATCTGTGTGCCTTGGTAAGCTGCTATGAGACTGCTTGGCATTTATAGAATGGTTATAATAATGTTACTTTTTTGTTGTGTTTTTGGATTTTTATTGTTGTTATTTTTTGAAATGGAGTCTTGCTCTGTCGCCTAGGCTAGAGTGCAGTAGCACCATCTTGGCTTACTACAACCTCTGCTTCCCAGGTTCAAGTGATTCTCCTGCCTCAGCCTTCTGAATAGCTGGGATTATGGGAATGTGCCACCATGCCCGGCTAATTTTTTATACTTTTAGTAGAGACAAGATTTCACCATGTTGGTCAGGCTGGTCTTGAACTCCTGACTTCAGGTGATCCTCCTGCCTCAGCCTCCCAAAATGCTGAGATTACAGGCATGACAGCCACTATGCCCAGCTATAATAATATTACTTTAATGGGTTGTGGTAGCAGCTGATGGTCTTTGACTTAGTGGTTAAATGTGCTGGCCAAGAATCAGCAGGCCTGAATTCAAACATCGCTTTGTTTCTTAAGTAATGTTTGAATTAAGCAAATGTTTAATATTTCTTAAGTGATATTTCAACATAATGTTGGAAGTTCTGGCTAGGGCACTCAGGCAAGAGAAAGAAATAAAGGGTATTCAATTAGGAAAAGATGAAGTCAAATTGTCCCTGTTTGCTGATGACATGATTGCATATTTAGAAAACCCCATCATCTCAGCCCAAAATCTCCTTAAGCTGATAAGCAACTTCAGCAAAGTCTCAGGATACAAAATCAATGTGCAAAAATCACAAGCATTCTTATACACCAGTAACAGACAAACAGAGCCAAATCATGAATGAACTCCCATTCACAATTGCTTCAAAGAGAATAAAATACCTAGGAATCCAACTTACAAGGGATGTGAAGGACCTCCTCAAGGAGAACTACAAACCACTGCTCAGTGAAATAAAAGAGGACACAAACAAATGGAAGAACATTCCATGCTCATGGATAGGAAGAATCAATATCGTGAAAATGGCCATACTGCCCAAGGTAATTTATACATTCAATGCCATCCCCATTAAGCTATCAATGACTTTCTTCACAGAATTGGAAAAAACTACTTTAAAGTTCATATGGAACCAAAAAAGAGCCTGCATTGCCAAGACAATCCTAAGTCAAAAGAACAAAGCTGGAGGCGTCACGCTACCTGACTTCAAACTATACTACAAGGCTACAGTAACCAAAACAGCATGGTACTGGTACCAAAACAGAGATATAGACCAATGGAACAGAACAGAGTCCTCAGAAATAATACCACACATCTACAT
>NW_016806331.1:6519820-6577348 GCF_001698545.2 Rhinopithecus bieti
GGGTGGGGGTGGGGGTGGCGGGACAAGAAGCAGTGGAAAGAAAGCCTGCAGGATAGGCAAACAATCTGGATTTTCGTCCTGCTTCCAGTGCTAATTTGCTTCATGTCCCTGAGCAAGTCCTTTGCTCTTGCAGAGAACTCTTCTCCCAGTCACAAAATGAAGGGCACCAGAGCTGCACCCTCCAATCACCTGGGGAGTCATTCAACTTGCATATGACCTCACTCACTCCTGCCGATCTCACACCTGCAAGGGTGCTGCAGAGGTGTCTACATTTGGAGGAAGCCAATGTGGGCGATTCTGATGTCTGCCCTTTATCCAGAGGCTCTGGATTAAATAAATGATATCCACGCTTCCTTCACACCCGACCATCCACGAGGCTCTGTGGCTCTGATAATAAACTTGTTTTTCCTTCTGTTTTTACCCGAGGCTTGCTCTGGTGCCTGGCAGACGAACTAGCTCAGCCTTGCCACACTTCCCACCAGCTATGCACGAGGGTCTCTGGAGGCAAAAGCCTGAGAGAGCGGAGGTGGAGACAGTTGGACACTGTGCTAGGGTCTGGCAGGCACCAACCGAAAGCTCCAGATGGTGACCAGGAGAGGGCGCCAGGGCCCCACCCCCAAGGGGAAAGGCGTGTAACAAACAGGGGCTAAAGGAACTTCAGAACAGGGGAGTATCTTAGAGAGCCCCGGCCCACCCCTTCATTTCACACCAGAGGAGCGGGGCTCAGAGCAGGGAGGTGACTCATCGGGTCTGAATTTAGGAGCCCTGAGAGTCCTTCTGCACTTTCAGAATTGACCTACCTTCCATTTTAGTCATATCGTCTGACCCGTTTGTTCATTCACTCCGAGCACTGAAACCTTGCTTCATTATTTTTATCACAACGACATGATAAAAAATGAATAAACCTGTGGCCTGGAGGTTAGGATTCCTGGATCGTTTTTTCTAGGAAGAGCCCTGTCTTTAACTTGATCTTTTCTTTCATGCCCCACGCTTTGGCCGGCTTACCAGCAGTGATAATGCTGGAGATAGACTGAGAAAGGCTGGAACTCCCCCCTCAGGATGTAGGACTCCGGTTGCAACAGAAACACCTGAGTTAGGCTGCTAAAAGGCCTTCCCACGCACGAACACGGAACTAGCTGTAGATGTCCAAAGATTTTAAACAAGGCTAGAGAGCTATCACCCTGTCCCCTTCTCCCAGCAGAGAATGAACTATGTAATAAGAGATGCTACAGATGGGGACGGGGTTGCACGTGTGATGACTGTGAAGAAAGACAAAAGAAGAAAAGATTGTCAAACTCTGGTTTAGAGAGAGGTTCTCAAAGTGTGGTCCTGGCAAGCAGCACTGCCTGCCAGGCGGCGTGTCGCGCAATGCAAACTCTCAGGCTCCACTGACAAAAGCGGAAAGGCTGGCTTCCAAAAAGCCCTGCAGGAGATTTTGAGGTTTGCTAATGTTTGAGAACCCCTGGCTTAGAGGCATGTATTGCTTACAAGCAGAAGGAGAGAGGACTTCGAGGTAACCTCATGAGATTTCTCTGCGCCCACTGAGTCAGGGATTCAACCTAGGCCAGAGAAGAAGGCCTAGCTGAGTCAGTAGCTTTAGGCCTCATGGCGGCTAGCCTCTTTCTCTGAGGAAGCAGGACGAGCTCATTCTACCATCTCCAAGCCTTTCTGCTTTGAGGAAAGGCACAGAAAGACAGGCTGCTTGGGCGGTTTACAGGAAGCTGGCCACCAGAGGAAGATGGGTCAATGGTGACATTTTTAGATGTCACCATTCCAAATACACAGGCTTTTGCACTCTTTAAGGGCCTCCCTCATGTGGAAAACTGCTGTCCTACCCTTCCCTGTCCACAGAGAGCAGGGCGCCCTAGAGACCCTGTGCCTCAGCCTCACCCTCCTCGGTGACTCTTAGGGGGATCAGCCGCGTCGTCTTCACAAAGGGCCGATGCGCCTCAAACTCAAACTCCCGGGACACGTTGCAAGTGTAGAGGCCAGAGTCGTTCAGAGTGACGTTGAGCACAGTGATGGACACGTCCTGCAGGTCCTTGCTGCCGTCCCACTGCAGGCGGCCCCGAAAGGGGCTCTCCACCTCCTGGTGACCATTCCGATACTCGTAGATCTGCAAACAGAGGAGCAGACGACGGTAGGGCCAGGAGAGGAGATGGCGGGAGAAAGCTGAGTTACGGACGGGGCAGAGGAAAGGAGCAGAATTGTGCATGGACAGGGAAGAGAGGGAACAATGTCACCAGCAGACCAGAATGTGGGGGTGGGATGAAGAGGCAAAGAGGAGGGTAGGGAAGGGAGCAAAGACAGGGAAGAACAGGCAGAGGCAGCAAGCATCAGCGCATGTGGACATGGTGAGGACAGAGGCAGCCAGGGGTGTGCAGGAAGAAGCTTGGCAGAAAAGAAAGTGGTGGAAAGAGGGAGAACAAAGGCAGGTGGGAGAAGGGTATGGAAGCCCAGGAGGCAGACATTGAGAGAAAGACAGGATTGGAAAGAGACAGAAGGAGAGAACAAGAGAGTAAGATGTGTCCCAGGGCCACCAGCTAGAGAACAAGGTAGAGACAGCAAGACAGGCAGATTCATTAGTAATAAAGACATGTGAAAGCCTTGGCTTTAAAACTGGACTCCCTGTGCTAGTACTCATCAGGGGCTGTGGGACAGGCAGGGCCAGGCCACAGGAAGGGGGCCCAGGATGCTGAAGCATGGCAGATTAGCAGAGAGCCATCACCAGAGAGGCACACATCACATCTTTTGCTTTGGACTGAATTTTAACTGAAATCTCATCTTTTAAATTTCTTTCCTCAACACTTCCACCCTCTGACATAACACACCTTTTTTTTTTTCCCTCTCTCTCTATAGCTGTGCTGGCTATTCTAGTCTCCACTAGCCACAGGTAGCTACTTAAATTCAATTTCTTAGAAATTAAATAAAATGCAAAACTCAGTTCCTCAGTGGCACTGGCCACATTTCAATTATTCATAGCCACATGTGGCTGGTGGCCACTGTATTGCACAGCACAGAGAGAGAAGGTTGCCACCATCACAAACATTTCTATGAGACAGCCTTGCTCTGGATTTCCATGGCTTTTTTTTTTTGCTGTCATTGTTTTATTTTTCATTTTCTTCTTCTCCTTCTGATCCACCTCACTTTGGGCAGATCTGGAAGCACTGCGGGCAGCTATCGGTGGTACATGACCAGGCCTGAAGTCCCTGGGGGCCTTTGCATCTGGCCAAGACATCCAGCCTCCTACAGCTGGGGGCTAGCCTCAGTTGCAGCTTCATTGACGTGTCACTGTCAAACCTGAGCCAGGCTCTGGGAAGTCTCCGCTGGTCCCAGTCTTGGCACCTGACTGTAGCAAATTTACATCAGAATGGCACATAGAAGCTAGAGTAGAAATGAGTTCGGCTTTAGGATAGTGAGAAAGAAGAGCAAGCTAAACCCAGTTTCACCCTTCTGTTGTCTCCGTTACAAATCTTTGTGAAGGAGAAACTTGCTCCCAGGAAGGCAAAGCAGTGCCATAAAAAGGGCCTTGTGGCCGGGCGCGGTGGCTCAAGCCTGTAATCCCAGCACTTTGGGAGGCCGAGACGGGCGGATCACGAGGTCAGGAGATCAAGACCATCCTGGCTAATACGGTGAAACCCCGTCTCTACTAAAAAAAATACAAAAAACTAGCCAGGCGACGAGGCGGGCGCCTGTAGTCCCAGCTACTCGGGAGGCTGAGACAGGAGAATGGCGTAAACCTGGGAGGCGGAGCTTGCAGTGAGCTGAGAGCCGGCCACTGCACTCCAGCCTGGGCGGCAGAGCAAGACTCCGTCTCAAAAAAAAAACAAAAAAAAAGGGCCTTGTATCTGCTGTTAGACCACCTGGCTCAAGTCTAAGCTGTCTTAGTTATTAACTTCTTTGAACCTCAGTTTCCTCATTTCTGTGTCTATCTTTTCTCTAGCAAACACTTAACATAGTGCTTACTATATTCCAGAAACTATTTTTAATGCATTAAAAATTATAGCTCATGAGTCCCGGTAACAGCCCTATAATTTGGCTACGCTTTATATCCCCACTTTAAAAATGACGAAACCGAGGCACAGAAAGGTTGACCAACAAGTCCAAAGACACAGAAGTAATGTGTGAAGTCAAGAATCAAACCCAGGTGACCTGGTTCCAGAGTCAGTGAAGGAGTAAATAATGGTCATCTCCAAGGTGGTATTCAAAATATATGACAACCGACCAGGCGTGGTGGCTCACGCCTGGAATCCCAGCACTTTGGGAGGCCGAGGTGGGTGGATCACCTGAGGCCAGGAGTGACCAGCCTGGCTAACATGGCAAAACTCTTTCTGTACTAAAAATACAAAAATTAGCTGGGCATGGTGGTGCATGCCTGTAGTCCCAGCTACTGGGAGGCTGAGGTGGGAGAATCGCTTGAACCTGGGAGGTGGAGATTGCAGTGAGCGAGATCCTGCCACTGCACTCCAGCTGGGTGACAAAGGGAGACTCCTTTGAGAGAAAGAGAGAGAGAGAGAGAATATATACATACATACATACATATATACGTGTGTGTGTGTGTGTATATATGTATGACAACCACTTTGCCACTGGCACCAACCAACCAGAACTGACATTGGCTATGGTGCAGGAGCAGAATCCGGAAGACTCCCTGCTCTGCCAGGAGCAAATCTCTCAGTTTCCAAATCATGGATAAGTCTGGGGGTTCAGCCACTTAGGAGACTTGGCACAGCAAGTATCCATGAGAGAACTGTCTAAAATAATTTATTCGCTGATGTGGCTGTACTGGGTGTCCCGGGTGAATATCAGCCTTGGATTTCTCTTGGTCATCCCTGTCATTCCTATTTCACTAGGACTGTAGGAGTTAAAGGAGCTAACCTTTGTTATTTCACATAATGATGCTTTGTGTTATTCCCATTTATTTGTTAACATAATGCATATAATAGGATGGCACGGAAGATTAGATGAAAACACCTGCAAATTGCCTGTTAGGGTGCCTATCACATAGTAGGCTTTATGGCTTATCTCTTTCCTCTGCTTCCTCCAGCCTATAATCAAGGGTGCTTGCAGCTGGCCCAGTGCCCTTTCTTTCAAAGAAGCTGGGGCTTCACTAAGGCTGTCAGTTATCTGCTGAGGAGCTGTCAGTGTTTGAAAGAGAAAGAGCCAGTGTTTGCTAGCTCGGCATCCCCCAGACTGTCAGGAGCCAGGCTGGGAACAGCAGAGGCCAGCAGAAGAAAGGCCAGAGTCAGCAGTCGAACATACAAGGAAATCTTTACCGCCCTCGGGCCTGTAGAACCATTCCACCACCGTGGTGGCCTCCACCTCCTCTCTCTTCATGCAGGAGATGCAGCGCAGCTTCATGGGGTTGCCCTGCACGGCCTCCGTCTCTGAGGGCACTTCCACACACACAGGGAAGCAGACACTGGCTGCGGAGAGGACGGGTGACAGGGAAGGAACAGCAGGTGGGGGGGAGGGGCACAGGAGAGAGGCGTTGGAGAAGAAGGAGGGAGGGAGGAGAGACAGAGAAAGAAGAGTCATGAGGCGAACTTGAAAAAAGTCACGTGCACGTGTCTACACCCTCACCTGCGCTCCCTGAGTGTACAGGCTCAGAACAGGTACACATTGGAGGTCTAGATCTCCAATCTAGACATTGACTGAAATGCTTCCCCTGGAGGCAGTAGAGATGCAGCACAGGACATTATACTTGAGCCCTGCCCTCTAAGTCTTATAGCCCAAGTGGGAGACAGGGCATGTGCCTACCCAGCAACCATCCATCCTCCTTCATTCCCCTACCATTCATTAAAATCCACTCTCTGCCAGGTCTGATGCTAGACTAGAGATGCAAAGATGAATAAAACACTAACTATGCCCTGCATGCATTTATAACCTAATAGGGAACACAATTCCTAACTAGGGATTAAACCTGACCACAGCAAGTAACACACTCATGATATGTTCTGCTCACAGAAGACAGGCAGTGAGTTACTCCCAGTTGGCCTGGGGAGAAAGGAAGAGAAGGATGGTGAAACATGAGGCTAGAAAGGTAGACAGGACCCAAGCTGTGAAGACCACTGTGTGTCCCTTCCAGTGTGAGGTATCAAATGTTTTAAAGCCATGGAGAGATGTAATTATATCTGTGTTGCATGAAAACTGTAGGTAATTCTGACACATGGTAGAGGTTGGAGCAGCAGTGAAGAAGATGGCGAGCGGACTGCTAGGCTGGAGCAATGGTCTATGTAGAGGAGTATAGTGAGGCAAGTTAAAATCTGGAGGGGGGTCAGATTGTGGGACACCTTGCATGCCACACAGAGGTCTAGACTTAGTGTTTCTGCCCTCTGGAAACTTGAAGTCTGCTTTTTAAAATGAGGCAAGTATATCAGCTTGATAATTCAGAATAACTTGAGTGGGACAAGGCTGCCAGCAAAACATGTGCAAATGTGGGCTGCATTAACAGATGTACAGTGTGCAGGAGGAAGGAGGCGTAGCTTCTTGGTACTGCTTTTGGAACAAATCTGGACTATTATGATCAGTTCAGGATGTCATATTTTAAAAAAGGAAGTGGTTCAAAGAGTGCACGCCCAGGGGTGAAGGGATGGTGAAGGGTCTGGAGATAAAGTCTGGTGAGGAACAAATGGGAGGACTTGAGTTGCTTAGCTTGGACACAGAACATATCTGTCTTCAAATATTTGAAGGCTGGCAGGTGGAAGAGAAATATGATTCTGCCCAACCCTAAAAGTTATAAGAAAAAAGTAAGTTTAATGCAATAAAAAAAGAACTTGCTGGTTTTAGAGCTGTTCACAAATGCAAATAACTAAATGGTAAGAGAGTGTACACAGCATTGTTTGTGATATTTGAAAGTAAGATGAGGCCAGGTTCTGTGTCTCACACCTGTAATCCCAGCACTTTAGGAGGCTAAGGTGGGAGGACTGCTTGATGTCAGGGGTCCGAGACCAGCCTGGGTAACATAGTGAGACCCCTGAGTCTACAAAAATAAAATAAAATAAAAATGAGGCAAACATGAAAGCACACAACTGTAGTCGCAGCCACTCAGGAGGTAAGAAGGTTGCTTGAGCCCAGGAGTGTGAGGCTGCAATGAGCTATGATGGCACCACTGCACTCCAGACCGGCTGACAGAGTAAGACCCTATCTCTTAAAAAAAAAAAAAAAAAAAAAGTTGGCCACCACGGATTCTTACATTAGAATTAGAATTAGACTTTGAAGATCCCTTCTGATGCTATTTTTTCATGAATTAATAATAAAACAGAACCCCAGAAAAAAAGAAATATTACACACGACATTTAAAAACTAGTCTACTGTTAATGGTCAGCCTGTTCATCTCCTGGCAGAGCGTTCTTTCCTAAAAGCAGGGGAAGGTTTTATTTAGAGCTTAACATGACACTGACATAAATGAATTTTGAGTCCAAAAACTGTGTTTGATTGACTTAGAAAGCAGTGTATTTCATTTTAAAATATAGAGTTTAAAAACAAGTGGCACCATAATTAACTTAAAGTTTTAAAAATCAAGGTAAAATAAATTTAATTGGGTTTTCAACTCTCCAGCAAGCTGGGCGAGTCTTATCTGACAGTCTTCAAGAGGGCCTAGTGCTTCTGCAGATGGTGAGCCACTTTAATGGAGAGGGGGCCCACATCTAGGGAGAACTGATCAGTAACATCTTCAGCATGTGATGAGTTTGAAGTATTGATTATAGATCTGATTAAACAAAAAGGAAATGTGGTTTGTGCAAAAGTTTGTGAGTGGGCAGAGGGGTAGAGGGTATATAGCAGGAACTCCACGTAGCATGGAACCTTGAGGTACATTCATATTTAATGAGAGCTGGCAAAGATAAATTCATTCATTTCATGTTGACAAACTCAGAAGTGGAGTAAGAAGTCGCAAGGAATGCACAGTTACAATTATAGAGGCAGGGTGAAGATAGAGGCACGCCCAGAGGTGAAGGGATGGTGAAGGGTCTGGAGATAAAGTCTGGTGAGGAACAAATGGGAGGACTTGAGTTGCTTAGCTTGGACACAGAACATATCTGTCTTCAAATATTTGAAGGCTGGCATGTGGGTTTGACAACTGAAGAGCTGGGTTTGATGTACTATGTAATTTCACTGAGACTCAGTTTATTCATCAACATAATGCTGAAAATGACATCTCTCTAGTAGGTTTATCATGAGAGTTCTATGGCTTAATTTACATGAACATGCTTTGTACAAATGTCATTATTCATGTTATTCTATCCTTTGTTTATTTCACAAATATACTGAGTACCTTCTGGGTGCCAGGCATTATTCTAGGCACGACGAATACACCAGAAAACAAAATAGAAGAATCCCTGTTTTATGGAGCCTACATTCCAGTGGAGGTAGAGGGAAAACAGCAACATTAAATGGTAAAAAGTTCTGTGAGAAAAAACAAAACAGTACAGGAGAGAGCGTGTTCACAGGATCATTGGAGGATGGCCTTTCTGAGAAGGTATCATTGAGTAGGCACTGAAGAAAAGAAATGAGGGTATAAGCTATACACATATCTGTGTGAAGGCATGTCAAACACAGGAAATTGCTACTCAAGGGCTTAAGGGGCCCAAAGGAATGTGTTTGTCATGCTCAACAGACAGCAAACAGCCCAATGTGGAAATTACGGCAAACAAAGTGAGAATAGAAGGGGATGAAGTAGTGGGAGGGATGGGCAGGGCCAGATTGCAGCAGGTCTTATTGGTCATGTGACAACCTTGGCATTTGCTTAGAGTAACATAGGAGCAGCAGAAGGTTCTGAGAGGAAGAATGATGGGATCTGATTTGTGCAAGATCATATGACCTGATGCTGCATTGGGAATAAATGGATGAAGTGAAAGACACAAGGGTGGAATCAAAACAGTTACGAGGCCTGGTACAGGGATCGGATTGGAAGACGATTTTGTTTGGGTGAAGATGACAGTAGAGCTGGTGGAGTCTGAAAGAAATGAAAGAAAATGATTTGCTGGATTAACATCTTTGATTAGGTGAGAGGTGATGTGCTCTAGGGAACAAGTAGATGGGATGGCAGAGATAGAAGCACAGTTAGTTCATTTATAGTTAATGGAGGGAGGGCAGTCAGGATGGCAATTGGGGTATGGCAGCAACTGGGGTAGCCCCTCTCCTTTCTGGGTTGCCCCTAAGGTAACAATAATCCAAGGTATCATCATAGAGCAAGTCCCACTGCTTCCCTTCTAGTCAAAATCCAGTTTCAGGGCATGAGAACTCTGCTCATGTGATCCTGGAGAGTACATTGAAAAACGGCCACAAAGTCTCCCCACCTCTGTTTGCCTTTTGCAGTATGACTTGCTGCTCCTTGCTTCAAGAGGTAATGTCTGTTTCTCCATCCCTTGAGTCTTCAGCACACCACTGCCTTTCTCTTTCTCTTTCTCTTTTCTTTTCTTTCTCTTTCTCTCTCTTTCTTTCTTTGTCTCTTCTTTCTTTCTTTTCTGTTCCTTCCTTCCTTTCTTCTTTCTTTCTTTCTTTCTTTTTCTTTTCTTTCTCTCTTTCTTTCTTTTCTTTCCCCACCCTTCCTTCCTTCCTTCCTTCCTTCCTCCTTCCTTCCCTCCCTCCCTCCTCCCTCCTTCCCCTTACTTCCCTCCCTCCCTCCTCCCTCCTCACTCACCTCCCTCCCTCCTCCCTCCCTCCTTCCCTTCCTTCCTTCCTTCCTTCCTTTCTTCCTTCCTTCCTTCTTTGCTTCTTTCTTTTGATGGAGTTTTGCTCTTGTTGCCCAGGCTGGTGTGCAATGGCACGATCTCGGCTTACCGCAAACTCCGTCTCCTGGGTTCAAACAATTCACCTGCCTCAGGCTCCTGAGTACCTGGGATTACAGGCGCCCGCCATCACGCCTGGCTAATTTTTGTATTTTTAGTAAAGATGGGGTTTCACTATGTTTGCCAGGCTAGTCTCAAACTTCTGACCTCAGGTGATCCACCCACCTTGGCCTCCCAAAGTGCTGGGATTACAGATGTGAGCTACCGTGCCCGGCCCACCACTTTCTTTCTGTGAAGCCCTTTAGGTATTCAAAGAAGGCTGTAAATATGGCAGGAGCTCAACCTACATTGCTGACTAAAAGTAACAAACTCTTGGAATAATGTTGACCAAATCATTTGACCTTTGTTCTTCTCTTCAATTTCCATAATACTAATGAAGAAATGTATGAGAAGGAAAACCATGATGTATTAATAATGATCATATTTCACTAAGGAGTAGCATCCATCTATCATAGGTGGATAATAAAGTATTATGAACCAACCTCTCTGAGGCCCTCAAATCTTTCTCTTCTTCGGACATTGCCAAATTTTTCCTCCTAAGATTGCTCTAAAATGCTTTCCTTTGCACTGAGATAATGAAAAATTTGATTAGAATATAAACAATTTCCAAAAAGGGGTAATAAATGAAGTTATTTTTAGATTCTGACACCCTGACGTGACTTGGTCTGCCAATTTAGCTGGTCACTTAGTGCCTTGAATAGGATGCATGAAGGACCACTAGGGGAAGAGAGGAAAACACTCCCTAATGCACAGGACAACTAGAACGGCAGGCCTGGAGAGGAAGGGCAGAGAAGGTACTAGGTGCTAGTAGGTGAGGCCCTAGGACAGGTGATGGTGTAGGGGAGGGATGGGATGGTAGCTCAGAAGAGAAATGGGAGGACAGGTGCCCTCCTGGCAATTGTGCATAGTAGCACATGTGTCCATGTGAGGTGCTGGAAGGAGCACTGGAAGACTGAAATCAGAAAACAAGGGTTCTCTAGCAAGTCCTTTCCCTTTCCTGAGCTAATTTTCTCACCTCTAAACTGGAAAGAATACTCTTTCCCCTGACTACCTCAGGGAGAGATATGAGGACCAAAACAAGCAATGTATTGAAAATTACTTTGTAAACTGTGATGCACAGGCAAGTATAGGGTTTTATTTATTTATTTTTTCAAAGGCTGAGCATGGTGACTCATGCCTATAATCCTAGAACTATGGGAGGCTGAAGCAGGAGGATTACTTGAGCCCAGGAGTTAGAGACCAGCCTGGGCAATATGGCAACACATTATCTGTATTAATTTTTTTTTTAATCTCTTTAAAAAGTAAAAATTATTACATGCTTTAATAAATGAAATAAGGAAACTTTTTTCCATGCATGCAGAAAGTAAATGGAAAGACTCTTTCCCTTCATATTGTACATCATATTAAAAAATCAACTTTGGAAGGGGGAATGCATCTAACCCAGCATTGTCCAATATTGGAATTACATGCAAATCAAATGAAATTGTGCCTGTGAAGGGAGGCTGTTTTTCTTTCTTTTTTTCCTTTTTTTTTTTTTTTTGAGATGCAGTCTCGCCCTGTTGCCCAGGCTGGAGTGCAGTGGCACTATCTTGGCTCACTGCAACCTCTGCTTCCCAGGTTCAAGCAATCCTCCTGCCTCAGCCCCCTAGTAGCTAGGATTACAGGCATGCACCACCATGCCCGACTGATTTTTGTATTTTTAGTAGAGATGGGTTTTTGCCATGTTGGCCAGGCTGGTCTTGAACTCCTGAGCTCAGGTGATCCACCCACCGCGGCCTCCCAAAGTGTTGAGATTACAGGTATGAGCCACAGCGCCTGGCAAAGGGAGGCTGTTTTTCTTACATGTAACAACCAGGTATCCTGAACCACTGCTCTTTCCCTTCCACAGCCTTTCAGTTTGGTGAGACAACACTCAGGTTGCAAAGAAACTGAGAATGGGCAAAGATGGGCATACTGTGTACACTTCTTCCAAAGTTTTTTGGGGGCTGGGGAGGGGATGGGCACTCTGTCAATTCTAGCAATATTCTTCAAAGATTTCTCTACCATTCATCTGTGGAGCTGAAAAGGATGTTAGATATCACCTATGCCAACTTCCAAACATTACACAGAAGGAACCAGATAGCACTCTAAAGTTGTTACATCATAAGCTAGTGGCAAAGCTGAGACTCCAATGCAGGTTGCGCAAGTTCTAGTTAAAAGATTCTTGGATGATAGCATGTTGTCTCCCTCCACTGCAATTCAGAAAGGGATCTCAAAATCTTAGATTAGAGTTTAGGAAGAAAGTCTCTGCAGAGTCTCACCCCAACCCTTATCTACAACTTCAGCTCTACCTACACTCTTTTTATATGGCCAGACTATCATCTTCTATGCCTCCTGTCCCCAGCCTTAGTCTCCCCTGAGAAAATTTCAGCCTTAATCTTCAAGACAGGTGAGATCATTGGCAACCTATTATGGCTGCTCCGTCTCCAGGTCTGGTACTCTATTGGGGATGGCTGGTGATGAGTCTGCCCTTGGGGCTGACGTTACCTCCCTCCTCGACCTTCCTAGTAGTCTGTCTCATCAGGCATTTTGACAGGAATCTTGGCTCTGCCTCTGGTCACATGCAAAATCCATATAATGCTGGCAGCTGGAGTTAGTCCTGGAGGCTTGAAAAAGTAATACTAAAGCAAAGAGGCAGTTCCTATCAGCATGTCTGCCACCATATAGGCAGGATGAGTTTCATGCCAACCATGTTCAGGCGTGAACATAAGCTCACATGCCTCGTTTCAGGGAGGCAGGTGGGTACAATTGTGTCCAATTACCCTGGGTATTGATTTTAGCACGGAGAAAGGTAGCTAAGATCATGTAAAGCAATCTATCTGCTGAAGAGAACCTATATTTTATCTGAGGATCTAATCATAGACACCAAGGCAGAGATGCCCAGAACTACCACACCCCACCCCCCACCATACACACACTACTACACTCTCACCCATGCATTCCGATGTCTATACTAACATGCTCAGACACATGCTAATGCACACATCCAGACACTGAAATATATTTACATACAGTAAAACATTGTCTCAATCACACAATTAGATGTTATCATATAGACTCAACTCCCTTTACACACATTCAGGCACTCCAAGACCATTTCTGACACTCTCCTCAGTCTTTACTGTTCCAAGTGTAAGATTCCCTTATTTGGAGGGGGAAGGTCACCTCAGTCTCTCACAGCTGACAAGCAATAATCTATCCACCTTTGAAGGCAAAAACCCAGCTCTCCTCCCCAAACACCAAAGCATCTTAGTTCCACAGGTTCATGCAAACAAACAAACAAAAAAAAAAAAAAAAAAAAAAAAAAAGAAGAAGAAGAAAGATGCGTTTCACAGTTGCCTATTTATTTACTATATAGCAGTAAATGGCTGAAGCCTGTTTTCTTCCCATTCCTTGTTAAAATTAAGAAGATGATGAGCAACTAATGTATTTTCACTCTCAAAATTCATGCATCCAGCTTTCATGTTTATTTTTTAATATACAGAAACGAATTTGAAGACCCAGTAAGCTTTCCAAGTATGGACTCCTTGATGAGATATAAAATGTAACCACACAGGAGGTTTTTGTTCGTGAACGTGACTGCATTTCCTTTCAGCAAAGGGAAAGGGAAAAAATACTTTGGAATGATCAGGAAACTGGAGGAAGGGCGGAAGAACCACCAAAGGAGGTTGGAGAATACCGGGAAAGGGCGGTGGGGAGGTGCCTTTCCAATCTCAAAATCCCAGCTCTCATGGAACCCCTGCGATCTCCATGTCTGGCAGATATGCACAGAGGGAAGCCAGCCAGAGCTCTTTTCTGTCACCAACGACATCAATGTGTTATTATTGTTAGCATTATTACTGTTACCTGCATGCGGCATGGCGAGGTGCTGGTACTTACCCCAGTAGATAAGCACGAGAGAAGCCAGGGGAAACAATCTGTTGAAGGCAGGCATCTTCTGGGGCTGGCGGCTTCCGAGGCTACACAGAGAGATTCCCTCGGTCAAGGACTGCGCCTTCTCAGATTCTTTCGAGGAAACCCTTTGGGACGAACTGCCCCCAGGGGGCGACTTTCTGACCGAAGGAAGGGCCGAGCACCGGTGCTTGGGGAGGCCCTGGGGGCTTTTGGAGCCTGGCGGGGGCTTTGGACCCAAAGCGACCCCACTGAACCTCCCCACTTCGAGGGAGATGATCAGCCGCTCCGCGCCCGCTCTCGCCGGCGCTCAGCACCACGGACAGTCGCCTCCCCGCCCACCCCGGAACTCCAGCTTCCACTCGCGCCCCTGCCTCGCTCGTTTGCGTCCAGGGCAAGCTCAGCTCGGAAGGGAGTCGCACTGCTGGCCTAGCAGCCAGGCTGTCGAAGGGTCCAGGTTGATTCACCTCTCGCCTCCCCAGGATCTGCTGCACTCGAACTGGGATCCTCCGAGCCCCGCGGCTCCTGCTTCGTCCACCCTGACTGCTTCTTCAGCTGGGCGTGTCCCCACTCCTGAAGCCGCCGGGGCCGCCCGTCTGGGCTACAGAATGCGTTCCACGTCGGTCCCGTCCACGGCCGCCCACGGCTCCCCGGGGAGGTGCAGCGGGGCCGGGAAGGAAGTGGCAGCTCCCGTTCGGCAGGCGATGTCAGAGGTTGGGGGGTGGGTGTAGAGGGGGAGCCCCTTCCCGGGAGCTCGCCCCCGGATGGTGCGGGGTCCCGACCCCGGGTGGCGGGTGATCAGCAACCCTTCTCTAGGCCCCCAGGCCGTGTGTGCTGTCAGCTCTGACATGCGCAGGCGGCTCTCCGCCCCCACCGCCCCGGACCCTCCCCTAGTGCACACTCCCCACCCCCTAATGGGCGTGCCCCTCCCAGTGCCCAGCGCCGCGCCGAGAGGGGGCGGAGCCGGGAGCGGCGCAGGCAGACACTTCCAGCCCGGAGATCTCGGCTCGTGCGCTGGCTGTTCTCTCCAGGTCTCCCTCTCGCGCCGCCGCACCTTCCCCGAGCTCGGGCGCACCGCCGCCCTCGGCTCACGCCCTCCAGGCAAACCCACTCAGCTCCCGCAAGGACTTGCCGGGTGTAGCTCCGGGAAGGGGAGGGCCAGAGCTCTTTCAGGCAATGATGTCATCTGCAAGGCGCGCTATATGCGGTTCCTAGCTTCGCCTCCCAGACCCCATCCCTTCCAGTTCTCGCTGCCTATCCTTTGCCTAGCCTTGATTAATTGGCCCCGGACACAGCAAACTCAGCAAGATAATCCCTGTTTAGGGCAAATGGGGTAGGGATGAGGCGCACCTGTTTCTGTGTTCACCTCATCACTCAGTGAGGTGATCCAAATGTCAGCGCAAGGGGAGGGGGACCCAAGAGGACGCCTCTTCCCTTCCCCAGGTTCTTTGCAGTTCTCCCTTTTCCTCCAATTACTCCTTTTAAATAAAGCAGATAGATTGAGTTTGGCGTCTTCCAACTGTTAGCCACTCCCTAGTCCTAGCAGCTGTTCGAGTGCCCCCGCCCCATCTCTGGAAGGGAAACCTGAAACTTTGCATTCAACTATAAACTCAAATTGACATAACAGATTAGGAATGCCTGGAACTGAAGTAAAAGAGTAATCCAAGATCCCTCCTTCAGCCTCCTTTTTCTCCTCTTCTGCTCTTTCCAAAAGGGGAAGCTTAACGCTGATATTCCAAAATGGAACAGCAGAGCAACAGCTGACGGTGAGTGGACCAGAAGCAAGAAATGCTCCCTCCTGACATCTCACAGAGCAACAGAATGTCCCCAATCGGATCTTCCTGGGCAGGGAGCCACCAGGCCATAAACTCTGTGCTGTTTGGAGGACTAGGCCTTGAAGCATACACGCTGTGTTAAACTTGGATGGGAAGTTAAAGTTGACCTAATTCAACCTCTTTTCCAATTTGTGACTTCCCCCAGGAACATTTCGGATGAATGGACTTGATCTTATTTATTTATTTATTTGAGACGGAGTTTTGCTCTTCTTGCCCAGGCTGCAGTGCAATGGCGCGATCTTGGTTCATAGCAACCTCCGTCCCCCGGTTCAAGTGATTCTCCTGTCTCAGCCTCCCGAGTAGCTGGGATTACAGGCATACACCACCACGCCCGGCTAATTTTGTATTTTTAGTAGAGATGGGGTTTCTCCATGTTGGTTAGGCTGGTCTTAAACTCACAACCTCAGGTGATCCACCCGCCTCGGCCTCCCAAAGTGCTGGAATTACAGGCATGAGCCACCGCGCCTGGCCTTGATCTTTTTAGTGATGAGACCTTTCTACCTCACAAGTTCACTTCTTCTAATGCTTAAGGAAGTTCTTCATATTCATTTGAATTCCGTACACTCCCCCTCCCCCTCCAAACTCCATTAAGTGGCCCTAATGCTGTTTTCTCTTTAAAAGAGCTATGCTTCCTCACATCCACCCTAAGATATTTTTGTTCGGGGCTACTCTTCCTTAGTTTCTTCCAACGTATTTTCTAGAATTTTCCAATCCTTTACCACCCTGGCTGCTTTTTCAGGAGGATTTTCAGTTTCTCAGCATGATTCTCCAAGTCACGTCCAGAACAGGAACTGATGGTCCCTGTGTGGTCTGACCAGCATAAATCCAGTGGAATTATGGCTACATTTGCTTTGAAGGATAAAACTATTCAAATACATTTACAGCCACATCTTAGTCATAATCAGCTTAAATCCAGTTAAAATCCCTGAGTATTTTTCACTTGACTTGTTGCAGAGTCATTATGTCTTGTACAGGCAATTTTGGAAATTTTATTATGAAACTTTGCACTTATTGTTGTTAAATGTATTAGTTTCAACCAGTTATCACATTGTGTTAACACTGTTATTGAATTCAGATTCAATCGCCCAATATATCTCTCTTCTTTAGCCTTGTTTCATCTCTAGGCTTGACAATCACATGATCCAAACATGGATTTAAAAACAAAGAAGTAATAGAAAAAAAGAAGAGATAGTCCTTTGGCCTGCTTCTAAAGACCTCATTCTACCTTGACAATGAGCTAATAATTAACATTCTTTTTGTTTGTTTGTTTGTTTTTTGAGACAGAGTTTCACTCTTGTTGCCCAGGCTGGAGTGCAATAGTGTGATCTTGGCTTACTGCAACCTCCACCTCCCAGGTTCAAACAGTTCTTCTGCCTCAGTCTCCCAAGTAGCTGGGATCACAGGTGCCCACCTGTAATTTTTGAATTTTTAGTAGAGAAGGGTTTTCACCATGTTGGCCAGGCTGGTCTCAAACTCCTGACCTCAGGTGATCTGCCCGCCTTGGCCTCCCAACATGCTGGGATTACAGGCATGAGCCACTGCACCTGGCCTAATTAGAATTCTTTAGTACAGTTGCTCAATCATAAAACCCAAACATAGCTCCCTATTTTTTATATGTACAGCATGACACATTCTGAAAATCTACAATAAAAGGAATCTGTGAGAGGAATTAGATATCTAGTCATCCACAGGAAAGAAATAGGATCAATGGCTTACACTAACACAAGAACGGATTTTCAGCAATACATTTCAAACCTTTCCAAAATAGGACTAATTACCTTTCGTTACGTCCAAGCAGTTGTTATCCAAACAACTACTGGGATGTTTAAGAAGGAAAATCTTTATAGGTTAGAAATTTGGAATAGATTATGTTAAAGTTCCAATCATCTTTGGGGTTCTATGATTTTATTGAAAGCCTCACCAAGACTGAGATACATAGACAGACTGAGATATTTTCAGTCTGGTAATTTTATCAACTACCACAGCAGGAACTGGCTCAGCCCTAGAAAATTTTTCTTATGTCTATTCATGTGAATTGCTAATATTCATAATGTTGTTTTCTAATTGTTTATCAACCCCATTGTAATTGGGTACTGTGAGGATTTTACCTCTACTTTCCATATACCACTTCTGCCCTCTCCTGTATTGAAAATAGGAGCATTTAGTCTTTTCTTTCTCCTACTGTTTCCCTTGATTTTTGGCTGTCACTCTCAGTCACTTTTGCAAGCACCTTAGTTAGGTTCCCTGAAGTACTCTTGGCCTTGTTCTGAGAGTTTTAAAATCATTTAAATTAAGCTATCCCTTCCTCTTTCCTGCCATTTTGGCTTCAATCCTTTCTCACTGATGTTTGCTTGGCCTCCCAATTTAAGAATCATTCTCCCTTCACAGTTAATGGGTGAAACCATATGCTCTATTCTCCAAAGAGTAGATAGAACAATCTTTGTATTCTAAAAGATGTGAACTTCTCTTGCTTAAAGCCCTTCCACGGCATCTCACTACACTGCAATAAAATGTAGACTTGTCACCATGGCCTAAAGTCGGCCTTGTGCTCTGGCTATCTCTCCACACTCATTTCTACCACTCTCTGTCTTGTCCACAAATGTTCCAACTATGCTTAATTTTAAAGAAATGTACCTCATAGTTATCAAACTTTTCCCCACTATTAATATTTCCCATCATTATTATTATAGCCTTAGCATTTGATGTCCCCTCTTCCTGGAACACCCTTCATTCTGCGGCTGGTTTCTTGTCATTTTGGTCTTACCTCAAATGACTTCACCCTAGAGTGACATTTCCTGGTCACGCTAAGATTGTTTCCTGCCACCTTCCTCACCTGAAGCTACTCGCTATCTCATTGCCCTCTTTCTTGTTCTTCATATCTTCTCTCATTATCCAAAACTATCTTATTTTTAATGTATGTACTTGCTTATTTTCTGTTCTTCCCATCAGGCTGGTTCTCCTTGTTGATAGCAGCCTTGTTTGTTCTGTCCACTGCTGTCATCCTGCACCTGGATTAGTGCCAGGGAGATATTAGGTCCTCTTCACAGAGGACACAAGTGAATGAATAAATGAATAAAGAAGGGAGTGAGAATAGTGTGGAAACAGTGAAGAGCTGAGGCCAGAATCAATAGAGGAACAGAAAACCAAGAATCAGAGAAATAGGAAGAGACCCAGCAAGGGGCAATGCCATGGCAGGCCAGGGAAAAGAAGGTCTTTAGACTTGAGGACACTTCTCCTTAGAGGGGACTTCAGCTAATTATGCTCAGAGATTGAGGAAGAGGAGGGAGTACAAAGCCTAGGTATTCAGGGATCTTGAGGTGGAGGGAATGGCGTGACTCTGCTGAAGGAAGAGTTGAATGGGAGCTATGCAGGGAAATGTTAGTTTTCTTGAGGAATGAAACACATTCACTGAGACTACTGGAGAGGAATTAGAGACAGGAGCAGTGGAAGTGACACTGTAAGGAAAGATAAAGTGGGACCTTAAGACGCACACGTTGATCTTGGTAAAGTAGGAAGCCACATTATCCATTGAGTGTAGGTGGTAGGGAGGTACAGGGGAACCTGGGACAAGGGAGATGGTCTGAATAACTGTGAGCACCTTCTTAAAGCATAGAAAAATGTCAAGAAAAGTTTGTCAAGATCAACATATACCTGAACTAAGAGTAAAGATGCAAAAATTAGAGCGCAACCTAGGCAAGTCAAGTAACCTGCTTTTGCTATTTGAAGTGGATTTTGAAAAATAGTGCACACCCCATGGGACAAGGAAAGGGAAGAAATATGTTCATTTTTAACTGTGGCCAACGAGCACATATGGGACTGAGAGATATCAGGCTCTTCCAAATTATTCCCTCATCCTGCCAGCCAGCTGTGCGGTGTTGTCACTAGCCAAGGGAAGTTTGGGATTAGAATAGGAAGCAGTGACATTATGATTAGATTGTGCAATTCCTTCCTGGATTTGCACGTGGCACAGAACCTGGCAGGTAAGACGGGGCCAAAAAATGTTTGTTGAAATGAACTGAATATCACCTGACTGATTATGGAAGCCAACGCTTTCCTGACATCCAGAAGAGCCCTGCCCACCTCCATAACACCCTGTGCACAAAAGAAATGCCATCTGCTCTTGACCAATCTCTAGAAAGTCCATGGTTATGCCTCAGCCAGCACACTATTAATATTTAGTTTTGATCACCCAAACATGTAAATGGAAATAAAGAAAATATTATCAGTGATAAAGTACTTTAAGCTCCCCAGAAGCAAAGTTATAATATATTTCAAGTATTGTTATTAGCATGGCATAATTTTTTAATGCATTTCTGGCATGCATATGGCTGCAGCTCTTAGGCAGAAAGGAAAGATGTGTATTGTTTAATTTTTCACACTGCTATAAAGAACTTCCTGAGACTGGATGATTTATAAAGAAAAGAAGTCTAATTGACTCACAGTTCTGCATGGCAGGGGAGGCCTCAGGAAACTTACAATTATGGCGGAAGGCAAAAAGGAAGCAAGGCGCATCTTACATTGTGGCAGGAAGTGGAGTGGGGAGCCACCACACACACTTTTAAACCATCAGATTGTGTGAGAACTCACTCACTATCACAAGAAAACTGCCCCCATGATACAATCACCTCCCACTAGGTCTCTCCCTTGACACATGGGGATTACAATTTGAGATGAGATTTGGGTGGGGACACCAAATCAAACCATATCAAGATGTCTTGTGGAAATAAGTACAATCATTATCTTTGGTGCTGATCAAAGTCTTGTTGTTATTCTGAAGTTTGGGGCAAGAGCAACATTCAGCCCTGATTTGCTCAATGTTTATAAGCAATATTATTGAAGAAGAAAAAGAACCACTAAATGAGGCTCAGGTGGTATACAGGAGGCCTATGTCCCATGCTTGGTGCTGCTCTGAGATAGTGTAGTATTGACCTTTTCACCTAATCTCTCTGAACCAATTCTCTCTCTAATTGTCTGCCTCCTAGAGTTGCTGGAAGCACAAAGGAGATAATATGAGTGTGTCTTGGATTCTGTCAAGTCCTATAAACCAAGAAGTGTTCAGTTCCTATTTAGATAAGTTTTAAAATTCCTTACAGAGATAGGCTCAGCTCTTCACTTCAGCATCATGGGAAATAATCAGCTTTCATAATCTATCATTAATCCAGTATCATTTTCATCATTATCATTATTTTTAAGGGCATGCGTTGGCCCCAGAACAATGATATGCATATATCATTGAAAAATTGATAAATTTATTTAATCCTTCTAACCATTTTAAAAAGTAGGCACTATTAGAATTTTCCTTTTTTTCTTTTTTTTTTCTTTTTTTTGAGATAATAAATACAAGAGAAGTTAAATGACTTAGTCACTCAAGTGCATGGGCAGAACCATAATTGAAACCTGATTTTTTGTCTCTAAAAGCCTTAAGATCTTAATATCTTTCTATAAGATCTTCATCATTGAAAGACACTTCCATGTGCACATCAGCCAGGAAGTTAACGACTTGTTGTATGTTGCGTGGTTCTCAAATGAGTGTGCTGTGTGTGTATTTATGTGTAAGAAAAAGTAGGAATAATTCCTTTACTCATAAAACTTCTAGTATGATGGGAAAGTATAAAATCTAAGAAAATAGACATAGGAAAATCTAATATATTTTGTGTTCTTCCTTTCTTTCTCTTTAGTGGCTTCAGATTTAGAGCACTCACATGCATTAACATGAATGAAAACCTCCTAGTTGTTTTTCTTTTTTCTGTAAGCAACTGTTTAGCCTCATTTAATATCAAAGTTTTATTTTTAAGACACACTGTGTATTAGTCTGTTTTCATGGTGCTGATAAAGACATACTTAAGGCTGGGCAATTTACAAAAGAAAGAGGTTTATTGGACTTACAGTTCCACATGGCTGGCGAGGTCTTACAATCACGGCAGAAGGCAAGGAGGAGCAAGTCATGTCTTATGTGTATGGCAGCAGCTAGAGAGCTTGTGCAGGGAAACTCCAATTTTAAAGTCATCAGATCTCATGAGGCCCATTCACTATCACAAGAATAGCACAGGAAAGACCCACCCCCATAATTCAATCACCTCCCACTGGGTTCCTCCCACAACACATGGGAATTGTGAGAGTTACAATTAAATAAGAGATTTGGGTGGGGACACAGCCAACCACATCATTCTGCCCCTGGCCCCTCCCAAATCTCATGTCCTCCCATTTCAAAACCAATCATGCCTTCCCAACAGTCCCCCAAACTCTTAACTCATTTCAGCTTTAGCTCAAAAGTCCACAGTCCAAAGTCTCATTTGAGACAAGTCAAATCCCTTCTGCTTATGAGCCTGTAAAATCAAAAGCAAGTTAGTTACTTCCTACATACAATGGGGGTACGGGCATTGGGTAAATACAGCCATTCCCAATCAGAGAAACTGGCCAAAACAAAAGGCTACAGGCCCTATGCAAGTCAGAAATCCAGCAGGGCAGTCAAATTTTAAAGTTTCAAAATGATCTCCTTTGACTCCATGTTGTACATCCCAGTCATGCTGATGCAAGATGTGGGTACCCATGGTTCTGGGCAGCTCTGCCCCTGTGGCTTTGCAGGGTACAGCTTCCCTCCCAGCTGCTTTCATGGGCTGGCATTGTGTCTGTGGCTTCTCCAGGTGCACAGTGCAAGCTGTCAGTGGATCTACCATTCTGGGGTCTGGAGGATGGTGGCCCTCTCCTCACAGCTCCACTAGGCAGTGCCCTAGTAGGGACTCTGTATGGGAGCTCTGACCCCACATTTCCCTTCTGCACTGCTCTAGCAGAAGGTCTTCATGAGAGCCCCACCACTGTAACAAACTTCTTCCTGGACATCCAGGCATTTCCATATATCCTCTGAAATCTAGGTGGAAGTTCCCAAACCCCAATTCTTGACTTCTGTGTACTCGCAGGCTCAACGCAATGTGGAAGCTACCAAGGCTTTGGGCTTGCACCCCGTGAAGCCACAGCCTGAGCTCTACATAGGCCCCTTTCAGCCACAGGTGGAGCAGCTGTCACAGGACACCAAGTTCCTAAGTTGCACACAGCACAGGACCCTGGGCCCAGCCCATGAAACCACTTTTTCCTTCTAGGCCTCAGGCTCTGTGATGGGAGGGGCTGCCGTGGAGACCTCTGACGTGCCCTGGAGACATTTTTCCATTGTCTTGGGGAATAATATTCTGCTCCTCATTACTTATGCAAATTTCTGCAGCCCGCTTGGATTTCTCCTCAGAAAATGGAATTTTCTTTTCCATCATATTGTCAAGCTGCAAAGTTTTCAAACTTTAATGCTCTGCTTTCCTTATAAAACTGAATTCCTTTAACAGCATCCAAGTCAAATGTTGAATGCTTTGCTGATTAGAAATTTCTTCCACCAGATATCCTAAATCAACTCTCTCAAGTTCAAAGTTCCACAAATCTCTAAGGCAGAGGCAAAATGCCTCCAGTCTCTTTGCAAAAATGTAACAAGAGTTACCTTTGCTCCAGTTCCCAACAAGTTCCTCATCTCCATCTGAGACCACCTCAGCCTGGATTTGGTTGTCCATAGCATTATCAGCACTTTGGTCAACGCCATTCAACAAGTCTCTAGGGAGTTTCAAACTTTGCCACATTTTCCTGTCTTCTTCTGAGCCCTCCAAACTGTTCCAACCTCTGCCTGTTACCCAGTTCCAAAGTTCCTTCCACATTTTGAAGTATTTTTTTCAGCAACACCCCACTCTACTGATACCAATTTACTGTATTCATTTTCACGCTGTGATAAAGACATACCTGACTGGGCTATTTGCAAACGAAAGAGGTTTATTAGACTTACGGTTCCACATGGCTGGGGAGGCCTCACAATCATGTTGGAAGGCAAGGAGGAGTAAGTCATGTCTTACATGGATGGCAGCAAGGAAAGAGAGAACTTGTGCAGGCAAACTCCCATTTTTAAAGCCATCAGGTCTTGTGAGACTCATTCATATCATGAGAACAGTGCAGGAACATTCTGGGGTCTGAGGGATGCCCCCAAAATTCAATCACCTCCCACTGGGTTCCTCTCATGATATATGGGAACTGTGGGAGTTACAATTCAAGATGAGATTTGGGTGAGGACACAGCCAAACCATATCACACAACGCATTATTTTATTTAATTTTCATGTTATACTTGTGAGATGTGAAAGACTATTAATCTATTTTAAAGGTGGCAAAACTGATATCTAGAGAGAGATTAAATGACTTGTGTACTATTGCACTCCGTTCATTCACTCAGAAAACTTACAGAGAGCCTACTCTATGCCAGGTACTGTCTTAGTCTCTGGCTTTACTTTTCTTTAACAATAACTGTGAAATAGTGTGGTAAGAGCTATTGTATACAGGTGTCCCGGAAGATGAAGTCAAAGTTTTGGGGCCTGGGGAGAGGACAGTTGTAAAAACTTCAAAAGAGGTAATATTTGATAATTACCTGGAAAGGATAAGCAGAATTTCTCAAAGAGAAGGAATGGTAGATTGGGAGTTATTGGATGTTTTGAGAGACTCAGCTTCTTGGTGCAGTTGGTACTCTCATGAGTCTCAATTTGGGGCATTTTTCACTGAGTGACACTGCCATTTTCAAGTAAGATTGTGATTTGAAGTAGCTGAATAGAGCAATGGAAAAGAATGATACCTTTGGGCCAGACAAGTTTATCCTGGACACTCTGCTTGTTACTTGGGGACATTATTTAATCCGTCTGAGCCTCAGTTTCTTCAGACATAAAATGAGAATATTAATACTACCTATTATTTTATGGCTATTTATGAGGATTAAATAAATTAAACGTATGTCACCTGGCACAATGCCTGGCCCTTAGCATAAACTTAATAAATATTAGTTTCTTTCCCTTCTGTATAAATAAAGAGTTGGCACCACTGCTGCCTTTATTTATTTATTTATTTATTTTAGGAAATTAAATTCAAGAGAAGTTAAATGACTTGGTCATTCAGCTTATATGTGGCAGACCCACCCATTCTTCATTTTCTAATCTTTGATTTCTCTCAATCACCACTCTCTGAACCCAGATTTCCCAGCAGCCGTATGGCCAGGAAGGCCTTGTACACCAACCCCAGGACTGAAAAGAGGAAAGAGAAGGGCCTCTATAACTAGACTATCTGAAACAGAAATGTAATCTATGAGTTATTACATTTCAGTAAGTACTTGCAAGACAACATGACTATACCTAATGTTTGGGTAAGACGTAGTGCCGGACTTTGTATTTCAGAATGATTAATGAGGCACACTGAAAAAAAGCTGACTGAGCTGAATTATTTCATCCTGCAATCAGACCTATTCTTCCCTGCTCCCACTCCCTGAAGGTGACACCTCCCATACCTCCCACAGCACACACTCCTATTCTTGTCAAACAGCTTATAACTGGATGCTTTGGGGTCTGTCCCTATAGAGCAAAAAATTGCATTCAGAATCCCAACGTGAAGATTTGAGAACACACTCCCCCTTGCTACTGTGGTAAAGATGGCCCCACTTTTTCTATGTTCTCCACATTTTAAGGAGTGGCAACAGGAACTCACTCACCTCCTAAGTGAATGAGAAACCTGCATAGGAGAGTGGGGATGAGGAACATAAATACATTTTTTCTCTGGGTAAGAAGGTTTTGAATTTCCCGGGGAAATTAGAAAAACTTTTTATCTGCAGGGCCTTCAGAACGTAGCAAATACCTGGAAAATGGTATAAAGACATTGATAATCTACAGTGAGGATAACACACCATTTGTGACAAGGTGGCACATTCACAAATAGTAATGACACAGAGCAGATCAAGGTAAGATATATGGGATCAGAGGACAAGTTATAGCCCTAAGCAGTAAAAGATACATGAAGAAGGTGTATTTTAAATAGGTCCTGGCTGGGCACAGTGACCAAGGTGGGCAGATTGCTTCAACTCAGGAATTTGAGACCAGCCTGGGGAACATGGCAAAACACTATATGGACAAAAAATACAAAAGTTAGCCAGGCATAGTGGCACATGCTTGTGGTCCCAGCTACTTGGGAGGCTGGGGTGTGAGGGTTGTTTGAGCCCAGAATTTCAAGGCTGCAGTGAACTGAGATCAGGGCACTGCACTCCAGCCTGGGTGACAGAACGAAACCCTGTCTAAAATAAAAAGTGAAAAAGTAAAATAAAACATGTCCTGAAGCAAGGATAGGATTTCTACAGGATGTAAAAGCATGACATTCTTGGCAGGGGAAAAAAAAAACACCAACAAAAGCATAAAGGCAGAAAAGTTTCAGGTCTGAGCTGGGGAAAGTAGATGATATACTTTATCTGAACATTGGAAACATTTAGAGAAATAATAGTGGTTAATGCTGGAAAGATAAGTAAGTAGTCGTAATGCTTATTAAGGAGTCTGGACTTAGTTTGATAGAGAACTGGGAGCTGTGAGTCATGTGATATGCAATGAGTTAGGAAAAATTAATCTGGCAGAATAGGAAACATGGAATGAAGAAAAATAGGAGAAATATTTGCAGTAGCCATAGTAAGAGGGAGGGAGAACCTGGTGTAAGGCAGTGTGAGATGGAGACATCTGATCCTAAAGAAAATGTGAAGGTAAAATACATTGGATTTGGCAAATGACAAGATATGAGGCAAAAGAGGAAAGATCACTAGTCATGGTCGATTAGGAAAACTTTTTGTACTACTGATACCACATTATATATAAAAAGTTATGCCATTTTGTATATGGAAGTTATAGAGAAGATAACAGGATTGGTGATTTGGGGCAAAAAGTGACAGATCTTGTTTGGCATATTTTGGGTTTCAGATACTGAATGAAAATTTAAGTCAGGTCCTCAGAAAAAATAAGTGCTGGCAATTCAGATTTGAGAGTCATCCATACACAGTGATAATCAAAGTAATGGAAATTGACGATATTTAAAAGAGAATATAAAGAGATAGAAAGTCTGAGAACCAGGCGCAGTGGCTCATACCTGTAATCCCAGCACTTTGGGAGGCTGAGGCAGGTGGATCACTGGAACCCAGGAGGTTGAGACCAGCCTGGGCAACATAGCAAGACCCCATCACTACAAAAAGTACAAAAAATTAGCTGGGTGTGGTGGCACTCACCTATAGTCCCAGCTACTAGGAGGCTAAGGTTGGGGATTGCTTGAGCCTGGGAGGCTGAGGTTGTGGTGAGCCATGATCACACACACCATTGCACTTCAGCCTGAGTGACAGAGGGAGACCCTGTGTTAATACTTGAATTTAGGAGGGAGAGGAAGCAGTAGAGCCAGTAACAGAGACAGAAAAAAAAAAAAATGATCAAAGTGGCAGGATGATATTGTTTCACTGTGTCCCCACCCAGATCTCATCTTGAATTCCCAGATGTTGTGGGAGGGATCCAGTGAGAGGTAACTGAATCATGGGAGTGGGTCTTTCCCCTGCTGTTCTCGTGATAGTGAATAAATCTTACAAGATCTGATGGTTTTATAAGGGGGAGTTTCCATGCACAAACTCTCTCTTTGCCTGCTGCCATCCTTATAAGATGTGACTTGCTCCTTCTTGCATTCCGCCATGATTGTGAGGCCTCCCCAGCCACATGGAACTGTAAGTCCATTAAACTTCTTTTTTTTTTTTTTAAGTTTCCCAGTCTTGGGTATGTCTTTATCAGCAATGTGAGAACAGACTAAATCACAGGAGGAGATCAAAACAGTGCTGCATTAGGGAGTAAAGAGAGAGAATGTTCCATGTCAGCAGTGAGTTCTGCAGCAGAGAATTGATTGGGGGAATAATTGGCGGGGAGACTTAGTAACGCGGAAATTACTGATGACCTTAGGAGGACTTTAGTTGGAGGGACTGAGGGACAATTACATATTGGAAGATGTTAAGTAAGAAGTGTTGGTGCAAACCTAGTGGATGTGATTGGTTTAACTATAATTTCAAAGCATCTGATAGTGGGAATGGAAGAGAGTTTGGAAAATGATGAGACTTTAGAATAAGTAAGGGTTTCCTTAGAGAAGGTTATATAGACAAAAGCTGAGACATGAACTCAGAAGGAAAGATGGAAGATGTGACAGAAGCAAGGTAACTGATGGAGGAGCACAGTTCCAAGGAGGAAGAAGGAACTTGAATCAGGAGCAATGCCTGAGGGATTAACCTCAGATTTAAGGGAGGAGGAGGAAAAAGAGGAAAGATACACAGAGATGTTGAAGTGGAAATAAAATAGTTTGAAGTTATTAAATGTGAGAGAATATGGCTCAGTAAAACAGGAAATAAAGTCATCTGCTTTGAGAGGGAGCTGAACAGAATCAGGGCCTCATGCAGAATAAGAGAGATAGAAAAGTCTCTGGGAAGTGAGATGATGGATTGATTAAAGGTAAAGGAAAGCAGTGAGTATCAATAAACCCAACAAAGAACAGATTCGGGGTGGATCCAGTTAAAACAGTTTCACAATTTTCTCCAGTAACAGTTTGCAACCACTCTTGAAGGCTGCAGACTTGGCAAGTTAGAACAGGAGAAATACAAAGTATGGAGCTGATATGGTTTGGCTGTGTCCCCACCCAAAGTCTTATCTTGAATTGTAATCCTCATAATCCCCACATGTTAAGGGTGGAGGTAATTGAGTCGTCGGGGTGGTAATTGAGACCAGGTGGAGGTAATTGAGACCAGGTGGAGGTAATTGAGACCAGGTGGAGGTAATTGAGACCAGGTGGAGTAATTGAGACCAGGTGGAGGTAATTGAGTCGTGGGGGTGGTTTCCCCGTGCTGTTGTCATGATAGTGAGTTCTCAGGAGATCAGATGGTTTTATAAGAGTTTGGTAGTTCCTCCTGCATTCATTCTCCTTCCTGCCACCTTGTGAAGAAGGTGCGTGCTTCCCCATCACCTTCCACCATGATTGTAAGTTTCCTGAGTCCTCCTCAGCCATGCTGAACGGTGAGTCAATTAAACCTCTTTCCTTTATAAATTATGCAGTCTCAGACAGTTCTTTATAGCAGTATGATAAACGACGAATACAGGAGCCATCCTAGGGTGGTAGTGAATATGTTTGTGAAGTGGTTAATAATATGCCAAGTCTGACAGATGTGATAGAAAAGGAGAATAAAGGATCATAGTGTGACTGGTGGTGAAAATAAAAATAGAAACACCTTTAGGACTGGCAAGCAATTGAGTGAGGAGGAAGGACAGTTGATGATGGTCACAGAGGATATTTGGGGGATTGGCATCTTTAATTTTGAGCCATGGTGAAGGATAAGCAAGTCTGTGTTTTAGGGTTCTTGCTAAGGGACTGAGGTGCGTTGCAGGTGGAGGACACTGGAGTTAAGGACACCAGGAATTCACAATTGTTAACATTTATACATCTCTCTACAAATTTGAATTATTTTTCAATAAGGAAATAATACTGCTATTGTTTCTTTTTTTTTTTTTTTTTTTAAAGCAATAAAAGCAATACAGATACATTCTGGCATATTACAAGGAACAGAACAGAGGGAGAAATTTCAGGTTCAAATCCAGGTTAGTAAGTCAGCAATTCTTTACTGAACTCACATATGTTTTGCTGGACTGGGTTGAAAGTTGATGGATATTTGGTAGTTCTCTGGAATAAGAAGAAAAGGAAAAGAACATGTGAGGCGAGATTATGGGAAGCATTATTGGCATGGATGACTGGCATTCCGCATGGTGATGGTGGGAAAAGGGAGGACAGTCATTTTTCCCGTCACTGAGTAAGAGATTATGGGGAAGCTGGTAGAGAACTCTGAGGATGGTGCAGAAAGAGTGACAAAGTGACTTGTATGAACTCCACAAAAGAAAAGCTGGCTGAGTCCTGTGGACACAACTGTGGTCTGAATATGGGCATGGGGGCAAGGATAATGAATTCCTTCCTTCCTGGAGCAAAGAAGGAGGTAGAGCATATGGCCTCCTTTGAGGGGATTACAAGCAGTTCACTATTGTCGAGAGCAGGGGAGGGAGCAAGAAAAGGTGCAGTGAATAGAAGTGAAGGACATACAAGTCAAAATCAGGGAAAAGTTTGGTCATAAAAGGACAAAGCTGACTTCAGATAACATCATGGTTCCTCTGCAACTGGCATTTATGATGTGTAAATATAGGCCAAATAATAAGTAACTGCATTGTCAGCGATCCCAAAGGGCCTTGAAGACCTTGAGAGAGGAATCAAATCTCAGAGGGAGAAGATGCCTCTTGTTTTTATGCAGAAGAGAAGAGACACGCCCTTGGCCCTGTTTTTGTGTGTAACTGAAGTGGAAGCTAGGGGTAAGGAAGTGGCTGCTTTTTAAAATCTCATCCCTAATAAGCCAATGATTTGGTCTTTATCTTCTGGACCAAAAGGAAAAGGGATAAAAGGATTTCATAATTTTCTGAAACAGACCAAGTACAGGGTGATTTTAGTTTTAAAGTAAATTGACAAGAACCTTAGATTCCTTTAAATTCTACTTTCCAAAATCAAGAAGTGTCTTAAAAACACAAAAGCAAACCCTAACCCACATAAAGATTATAGGCTGGCTTAAAAAAAAGGTGGGTGGGTGGGGCTAAATAATCTAATTCATACTCTGGCATTAAAAATTGGATTACAGTGCCAGGTTCATTGCAAATGCCATATACATGTTTGCTATTAACATTTTATTTTATTAATTAATTGATTCCCCAGTGTATTTCTCAAGAACATTTTATTTATAACTGACATTTACTAACCTCTAAATTGTGGAGCATTACATATATTATCTCATTTAATCCTCACAACAACTCTAAGAGGTATGTGTTATTGTTATGCCTATTTCACTTAGGAAGAAACTGAAGTGCAGGGTGGCCAGGTAAAGTTGGTGAAGTCACATGGCTAACAAGTGGAGAATCTGAGACTGAAGCTCGTTTGTCTGATTCCAGTGGCAGCATGCTTACCACACTATCTTCGACCAACTTTCTTGTGCCAAGAAATTTTATAGTCCAGAGGAAATAAACACCAGTTGAGGTAAAATGACAATAAGAGAAACTTGGGTTTATACTGAGGAAGAGCTTTTTGAGTGTCTGAAAGACACTAGAAATCGAAGATAGATACGTCTTGCTGGAGTAGTTGTTGTTAGCAGGAATAAGGCAGAATGACAGCTAGAAATCTGTCCCAACTTCATCTCCTCTGTGAATCTGTCCCCTGGCCAGGGCAATTTCCAGCGAGCTTTCTCCTGTTTGAATGCAGCCCCAAAAGCATATCCCAGCTCCCACTGTAAATCCTGAGTTGAAACTGGCATCGGGAGGCACCTGCCAGCACCCTCCTGCGAATGCCAGCGAGTCTTTCCTCGGCATCCCAAGTACATCATCCACCGGCTTCTGCTCCATCATTCCTCAGCAATGTAGAATATATAATTTTATTATTTAATAAATAAATGTAATATATTTATTTTGTTTCAGGATGTGGAGCTGAGAAGCCCCAGTTTCCACTTTCTGACTCCTAGACTCAGCTGCTTTGAACCCCTCAGTAGAACAGCAGCAGCCTATCAACAGCTTTCCTAGAAGTTCCTGACTTAGCAACCTGAAATGCATTCTAATCAAGTGAGGTAAGATGAGCATTTCCTGCAGCTGCTGAGTTTGAGCGCTTTATTTAGATTCGCTCAAAAAGTCACTCACTGCTCTCAATTTGCATGAATGTCTGTTCCCAACTAGACAAGGCTGTGGCTGGAGGACTACCCGTGAGTCAGGGAATTGAAGCTGCCTTTGCAAGCTGAATTCATAATTGCCGTGAGAAGGCAACAGCATCAAATCCTCCAGCTTGCCAATTCATTAGGAGATGAATGAATTGACAACTCCTCACCTTACATGGGCACCAACTGGCTGTTGGTTTTTACCCAGCTCTGGGTTTGTACCCGCCCTTCTGACCCCAGCCGTGGTGTCATTTTGACTTTGATCTGGGAATTGCTGTTCTTGCCAGCCTATTGGCTCCCTCTGTTGAGGGAGACGGCTCTTTTGAGTGTCCTGGAAATGTTGGTACAAAGGTGGACAAACATCTACACTCGGAAGGCAGAGAATAGTACCCCCCAGTTTCTATTTGCATATAGGCCAGAGCAAGAAAAACAGGAGAATACATTGTAAAGAGTTTTAGTTCAGATATAATATGAAAGCACTTGATTGTAAGGTTATTTTTTAAAAAAATTCAGCTAAACACGTGTTGGACAAACATAGAACAATATCCTAGAATGGTTATTTTATTTTATTATTTTATTTTGAGACAGAGTCTCTCACTGTTGCCCAGGCTGGAGTGCAGTGGCACGATCTCGACTCACTCCAAGCTCTGCCTCCCGGGTTCACGCCATTCTCTTGCCTCAGCTTCCCGAGTAGCTGGGACTACAGGCGCCTGACACCGCGCCCGTCTAATTTTTTGTATTTTTAGTAGAGACGGGGTTTCACCGTGTTAGCCAGGATGGTCTGGATCTCCTGACCTCGTGATCCGCCCCACTCGGCCTCCCAAAGTGCTGGGATTACAGGCGTGAGCCACTGCGCCCGGCCTAGAGTGGTTTTTAAAGAGCTTTATTATCCTGCTTTTTAAAACTTTAAAACATTTTCCAAATTTCTACAAAGAGAACATATCTCAACAAAATCAGGAAAAATGCAAATGAGAAAAGACGAATACTCAGTTCAGTCCAGTGCCGGCTGGTCAGGCCTTTTGCTGCAGCCTGTAAAGGTGCTCTATAAAGATACTGCATGCCTGGGTCTGGAGTCTCCAGGGAGCAGGTGGATCAGAGACAGAGTCAGTGACAAGAGCAAGGCAGATGGTGGGAAGGCCACACGGGGGCATCTCACACACTTCTGTTCATTCCACAAATAGGTTTTCCTGGGAGAAAGTCTACTTCTGGAAAGAATTGTCTATTGGAAATAAAGATGTTTCCCCACTGCAGAATAGACTTAAAGAAACAAGTGGAGGCAGACGAGAGGGTCCTCCAAAGTTTGGGTCTAGCCAAAACTTTTTTTCTTAATAGAGACAGGTTCTCACTATGTTGCCCAGGCTAGTCTCAAACTCCTGGGCTCAAGTGATCCTCCTGCCTTGGCCTCACAAAGTGCTGGGATTACAAGTGTGAGCCCACAGCTGTCCTGGCCTAAACTTAATAGTAAATCTACAGCTGTATTCCAGAAAACCTATCAGAATAACCTAAAGTGTTAGAGCATGTGGAAAAAGGCAATGTCAAAAAAAGAAAAAAATGAAATAAAATAAAATAAACAATAACTCTAAGTGAAGTAAAAATAACATTAATGATAATATACGATGAATGCTAATTCTATACTGGGCAGAGAGTATTATTTTATTTAACCTTTACACTAACCTTTTTGAAGTAAATGCCATTGTTACTATGTCCATGTTACCAGTGAGGAAACTGAGGATTAATGAGCTTGAGTCACTTGCTCAAGGCCCCATAATTGCTAAGGATCAAAGCCCTGTCTGCTCTGAGTGGGACTCCAAAGTCAGTGCTTTCATCCACAATATTACTCTGTTCTTCCGAGAGTAAGAGAGGCTTGGGCCAGGCATGGTGGCTCATGCCTGTAATTCCAGCCCTTTGGTAGGCTGAGATGGGAGGATCACTTGAGCCCAGGAGTTCAAAACCAACCTGGAAAACATAGTGAGAACCCCCATCTCTAAAAAAGTAAAATAAAAAATAAAATTTTGGCTAGGCGCAGTGGCTCATGCCTGTAATCCCAGCACTTTGGGAGGTGGAGGCAGGTGGATCACTTGAGGTCAGGAGTTCCAGACAGTCTGGCCAACATGGTGAAACGCTATCTCTACTAAAAATACAAAAATTAACCGGGTGTGGTGGCAGGTGCCTGTACTCCCAGCTACTCAGGAGGCTGAAGCATGAGAATCGCTTGAACCCAGGAGGTGTGGTCGCAGTGAGCCAAGATCACACCACTGCACTCCAGCCTGGGTGAGAGAGCGAGAGTCATCTCAGAAAAAAAAAAAAAAAGACAAATAAAAAACGAAATAAGTGAAACGGGCTTTATTCTCTCATCCAGTGGTTGAATTCTTTCTAAAACCAATAGTTTTAGAAAGTCCAGATAATAGCTGACTCCCTGGATACCAAGGTGGTCCATGCACCATCTGGCTACTTTAAGAGAGTTAGTAGAAAGCGATGATAGGCCAAGAGTGGTGGCTTGTGCCTGTAGTCCCAGCACTTCGGGAGGCACAGATGGGAGGATCATTTGAGCCAAGGAGTTTGAGACCAGCTTAGGCAACATAATGAGATACCATCTCAATTTCTAATTAAAAAAGAGGAAGCGACGCTGAATATTTTTATAGGTAAAAGTTTTAATTTGATCTGTTTGTGGTCCAGTTAACTTGGATTCATCATATGCTTTTTCTCCTGGACAGTCAACACAATTATTCAGTACCTCATCTGTAACCTGCACTGTGTCATTGCTGTGGTTAGTGCTAAAGAAATGTAAAGTATGTGCTTTGTTCTCAAGGATCTTATAAAGTTCCTGGGCAAACAAAACTAACAACCTGAACTACATCGCATCATACTCCTGTTAAAATCTTTCAATGGCTCTCTATTATAATTAGCATACTGTGTTCAATAGGTTTCTTTCATTCTTTCATTCCCCATCCCATCCCCTTAGCATTTTTTTTTCTTTTCTTTTCTTTTTTTTTTGAGAGACGGAATCTTGCTCTGTGGCCTGGGCTGGAGTGCAGTGGTGCGATCTCAGCTCACTGCAACCTCCACCTCATGGGTTCAAGCGATTCTCCTGCCTCAGCTTCCCAACTAGCTGGGACTACAGGCATGTGCCACCATGCCCAGCTAATTTTTGTATTTTTGGTAGAGATGGGGTTTCACTATATGTTGGTCAGGCTGGTCTCAAACTCCTGACTTCAGGTGATCTGCCTGCCTTGGCCTCCCAAAGTGCTGGGATTATAGGCATGAGCCACTATGCCTGGCCCCCTTAGCATTGATCTCTACGTTTGAAGGCAGTTTTCTGTGTACACCTGTAACTTTCTGCTCTTGGGCTTGTTTTTCTGGCCATGAATATGCTAATCCTGCACAGGGCCAGCTGTAAGTAACGGAGAGTTAATGCCCGACAGTGAAGGGATTTGGCTAATAATGAGCTCATGTCCATCCCTAGTGTCACAGATGACAGCATTTTTTAAATGGGTGAATAGTATTCCATTGGGCATATAGACCACATTTTCTTTATCCATTTGCTGTTGGATACTTAGGTTGATTCCATATCTTGGCTTTTGTAAATAGCACTGAAATAAACATGGATGTATAGAGATGTCTTCAATATACTGTTTTCCTTTCCTTTGAATATGTACCCATCAGTGGGATTGCTGGATCACATGATAGTTGTATATTTAATTTTCTGAGGAACCACAGTGGGGCGAAGTTGGTTAATAGCAGGGTATTATATATTACAAAATAGCTGGGCGGGGGGGGGGTTCTGAATGCCCTTATCACAAAGAAATAATACATGCATAGGTGATGGATATGCTAGATACCCTGATTTGATCATTTTACGACACAGACATGCATTGACACATCAAATTGTACTCCAAAAATACGTACAACTACAATTTTAAAAGGAGTGAAATTATACATTGAAACACAAAAGAACCCAGCTTCCTGGCCTCCTGGGTGCATGTTCTACATATACTACCTTTTGGAGTTTCTTGGGGGATTGAGACGCAGGTGTGGCCTGTTCAACGACACACCTTTTATTGGCTTCATTTTCTTTTCTCTCTGTCCTACTGCCATACCTTCTAAATAAACTGTGGCTGCTCAAACTTGTCTCAGGACTTGCTTCTGGGAGGGTCCAACCTATGTCAAAGGCTCTGTGTGGTCTGGTTCATGCCTAGCTCCCAACCTCAACTCACGCCGTGACATTTTGCTCATTGTGTTCCAGCCACGCTGGCTTTTCTAGTTGTTCAAACCTGTTCTCTCCCTATGAAATGTTATTTTTTCTTCTTTACATGATTGGCTCTTTCTCATCCTTCACATCTGTGCTTAAATGTTACTCCAAGGAGAATGTCTTTCACAATCCCAGTCAAACATAATCGTCCACATTGCAACCTGGTTTTCGCATTCACAGCATTTACCACTACTTATTACTGTACAAGTATCTGTATGTTACTGATATGTGATCTGTTTCCTGCTTGAAAATAGTAAAGAAAGCTCCTTGAGGGCAGAAACATATCTGTTTTCTTTACTATTTTATATGCAGAGTTTAGTACAGGGTCTGAAAAAATAGTTTGCATTCACTACATATTTCTTGAATGAACATAAAATGACAGAATATAAAACAATTTGAGAACAACTAAGTAGGCTCAGAGTGGTATTGGGTAGAGTGAAACTGGAAAAAAGGAGAGAAGTTAGGGAGGATATTGTATGGAACTGCCCTCAGCCTTTAGAAGCAAGTAGGATTTATAGAAGAAATGCGGCATTGGCTGAGCACCTCTTATGTGCCTGGCGTGCTAAGCATTCTAATAACGGGCATTATATAATGTAATCTTTACAAGTTTGCAACCTGGCAAAAAGTATTTCGATTTGTAAAATGGAGGCATTGAAGATATGAGAGATGACGTAATTCACCCATAGCCACAAAGCTAGTCATGATTAGTGCCACTCTTTAAACCCCGGTCTTCCTGTTACCAAAGTATATTTTCTTTTCAGTACTATCTCAAAATGTGTGTGTTGATTATACAAATCACCAGGTGACAAGATGTTGATGAAGTAGAGCAAACCATTACTACTCCTGAGAAAAAAGAAAGCATTTGACCCAGCAACCATAATCAATTACGTAATTTCTGTTACATCACGCATGATGAATTGAAAGGGCTTTGGGAACAGCAAGTGGGTTAAAAGCGCAGAGACTATGTTTCCACATCTATGAACACAGTAATTGTGACATTTGCCTTGCTTACTTCATTGGATTGCTTGACACTCAAATGTGAAAACATATTTGAAAGTGCTTTGTAAATTTCTAAATTCCATATAAAGGCGATTGTTACAACTATCCTGCCTCTCTAAATATCATCTAAAATCACCCAGCTTGCATATATTATTAGAAAATAGCAATGAGGCCGGACGCCATATCTCATGCCTGCAATCCCAGGACTTTGAGAGTCCAAGGTGGGTGGGTCACTTGAGGCCAGGAGTTCAAGACCAGCTTGGCCAACATTGTGAAACCCTGTCTCTACTAAAAATACAAAAATTAGCTGGGTGTGGTGGTGCATGCCTGTAATCCCAGCTACTCAGGAGGCTGAGTGAGCCACATGAATTGCTTGAACCTGGCAGAGGCAGAGGTTGCAGTGAGCTGTAATCACGCCACTACACTCCAGCCTGGGCAACAGAGTGAGACTCTGTCTCTAAATAAATAAATTAAATAGATAAATAAATAAATGGAAATAGCAATGAAGAAGTGTCATGCTTTGAGTAAAATTATAGAATGAGGGGTGGAAGGGACAATAGCAAACCCTTAGTTCATCCACCTGATTCTATAATTCTAGAAAGATGTACCAAACTACCCAGAAAGGAAGCTTCAGAACAACACTAATGAACTATGTGAAGAAAATGTCTTAATACTAAAGGCTTTTACAGTAAAAGAACCATGAAATTTTATAGACACCAAAGTTAGACTGATAACGTTTAGTGAATATATCCCCTGAGAATAAATTCTTTGGGAATTAGCTGAGTTGTCACTTTCCATTTTCCTTGTTTTTTGATTAATAAACATTTAAAATATGGAGTAGAGAAACACCTAACTTAGTAGTCTGTCAAAGTAAAAAGGGAGCAAAGTGATAATTCTTTTCTTCTGAGTTCCCAGCTTTTAACGCCTCCCAGTACCAGACCCACAGACAATAGCTGACCACAAGGCAATTGTTATCGTGTTTGTTTTTCATCTCTCAGAAGGTCCTATGGCTCTCCGTGTATTTCTACATTCTTCTCTGGGTTTGTACTTAATGTCGCTTGCTTCCAACTGCACAGTCCTTGAGGGTTGCTTTAGATGATACTATGTCAACTTGGTCAAGTGGGGCACTATGTTTCCCAGAATTCCCTACCTAGTGTGGTTCCAGTTTAGAGTTGACCAAAAGAACAATGTGCGTGAGATTTGGGATGTCAGAGCGGCGCAACAGCCATTCCTCTCAGAAGTTCATCACAGTCAGACATGTTAGACAGAGAGATGGGTACCTTGTGGCTCTTGGGTGGTTCTGGCCCTCCTCTGCATTCAGCTTGTCCTCCAGACTGCGGGCTCTGATGACCAACAGCCGGCTGCCCTGGGCTGTGCACCCACAGAGGCAGTAGTTAACATAAGGCCAAAATTCCCACAGACCTCTCCAAAAGTTTCCCTATTGTGTCCCCACTTTAGCTGCTGGACATGACTGTTTCTCAGATTTTCCTCCATGCCCCTACTTGTTTACCTGTGCCAGCACTTTGGTCAGACTTGTTTAATGTCTCTTTTTTTTCTGATTGTGCAACTCCTCCTTCCAGACTTTCACTTCTTTAGTGCCTTCTACTTTGGTATCTCATTCCTATAATAAAGCTTAATGTCTAACAGAGGTCTAATTTAAAAAAAGGTTTTTAGTGTCTGTCTCTTAGGGTAAACTGCAGTGGAACAATTGTAGCTCACTGCAGCCTTCAACTCCAGGGCTCAAGCAATTCTCCTGCTGAGACTACAGGTCCTGGGTAATTTTTTAAATTAATTTTTTTTGCAGAGATGAAATCTTGCTATGTTGCCCAGGGTAGCCTTGAACTCCTGGGCTCAAGAGATCCTCCTGCCTCAGCCTCCCAAGTAGCTGGGACAACAGGTGCATGCCACCACACCTGGATAATTTTTAATTTCTCTTTTAGAGACAAGGTCTCTAAAAAATGTTGTCCAGGTTGGTCTGGTCTTGAACTGCTGGCCTCAAGTGATCCTTTTACCTCAGCCTCTTGAGTCACTGGTCTAATTTCTCTAATAGGGTTTTATATCCATTACACTCATGGTTGTTTTCCTTCTCAGACTGAATTCTGACTGACAGTTTATTGGTGTTGAATGTGATTCTAGAGAAGCAGAACCTGAAGGATGAGAATCTGAATCTCTTCTCTGGTCTGGCTGAATTGAAAGCCATCAATGACTGTTGTCATGGGTAGATAAGATACCAGAAGTCAAGGACATATCATAGCATAACACTTACTTAGTTACCGTCTGTGGTTACCTGCAGTGAAGGGTTTACAGAAGGCAAGGCTCTGGATGGTCAAAAACATTTTGCCATAGAACATTTAAATGTAAATAAAGGCCTGTGGTGGTGATTGGCTTCTTCCAATTTCTCTGGAGGATTTAGAGAAGGAAAATAGTGAGGTCAGGGCTTAAATTCCCAGCTCAAGGTAGAAGTAAAGGACCAGAGAGTCTTTGTGACTTCTGTAAAATAACCTTTATCTACTATAGCCTCAGGTTAAGGTTTCTGAAAATCAATCCCAAAGTTTAGTCCTTTGAGTGGCTGAATTACAACATAAATTGAATTCACAGCCTCACAGAGTCTCTCATGATAAAATTAGGGCATTGGTGTGGAAGACCATCAATTGAGGATGCTGAAAATTAGGTTAGGGGCATGTGGAAAGATTTTGATGAAGCTGAGAATCTTAAGCCCCCAAATTCTGCTAAGCATCCTTTGCTTGTAGAAATATTCTCTTCCAGGTCCAGCATGGTGGCTCACGCCTGTAATCCCAGCACTTTGGGAGGTCAAGGTGGGTGAATAACTTGAGGCCAGGAGTTCAAGACCAGCCTGGCCAACATGGTGAAACATTGTTTCTACTAAACATATAAAAATTAGCTGGGCATGATGGCACATGCCTGTTGTCCCAGCTATTCAGGAAGCTCAGTCACAAGAATCATTTGAACCTGGGAGGCAGAGGTTGCAGTGAGTTGAGCTTGCACCACTGCACTCCAGCCTGGGTGACAGAGCCTTGGTATGTCTCCAAAAAAAAAAAAAAAAAAAAAAAAAAAAAATATTATTTTCTCCTCTATCTGAGAATTTTAATTTTCCTTGCCTGAAGAACCTTTAATGACCCCTCCAGCGGCAACTGTCTTGTATGGGAGCACTGGTTCTCACCTCAACCACCTGGGAGGTGAAGAAAATCGAGAAGATCTCATTGCTTCTAGATCTCTAAGTGGACTCAAGTTCTGGAAGGCCTCAGGAGTCAGGTACAACTGTGACCCATGAAAAGTTACTATACACACCAAAAGGATCACAAGATTTTGAAAAAAAATTTTTAAACAGTCTTGTAATTGATTTTTTAAATTGTAACTTTTAGTTTAAAAATATTTAATGGACAAAGTTTGAACGTATTTAAGGTGTGCAATGTGATGATTTGACATATGTATACATTGTATAATGATGATCACAATTAAATTTTAACATATCTATCACTACCCATATTGTACACTAGAGTACCAGAACTTGTTCATCTTACTTATTCATTTTTTTTTTTGAGATGGAGTTTCGCTCTTGTTGCCCAGGCTGGGGTGCAGTGGCCTGATCTCGGTTCACAGCAACCTCTGCCTCCTGGGTTCAAGCGATTCTCCTGCCACAGCCTTCCAAGTAGCTGGGATTACAGGCATGCACCACCACGCCCGGCTAATTTTGTATTTTAGTAGAGATGGGGTTTCTTCATGTTGGCCAGGCTGGTCTCGAACTCTTGACCTCAGGTGATCCACCCACCTCAGCCTCTCAAAGTGCTGGGGTTACAGGCATGAGCCACTGTGCCAGGCCAACATATTCATCTTATAATTGAAAGTTTATACCCTTCTTTGATCAACATGTCCTCATTTCTCCCAGTCCCCAGCCCCTGACAAATACTGTTCTATTCTCTTTTACTACAAGCTCAAAATATTTTGATAATTTTTATTGAAAAAAAATCTGAGAAATATGTATGAGAATTGTCAGATCAAGGTAAATTTATTAATATGGATTCACTGGGCACAGATTCTGCATTCAGTGTTTTAGCTTGAATGACTGGGAGTGGCTCTAACAGTTTGTTTTGATGGTTGGATCTATGCAGAACACAGATGGATCTTGAAAAATGGTAATGTATCATTGTGAACTTACTCAGGTAGTGACATCAATTGCAGCTGCTGTTTCAGATGTGGTTTCTTTGGAGCACATCAATATATCACCTAGGACCTGGTATGTAGCTATTGATGTGACAGATGCTTTCTTCCCCCTCTGTACTTGTTATTCAAAACCACCAGCAGTATATTATCATTTTGACAAACCAATGCTCTATTCAGCACTCGGCACATTATTTCATAAATTGTTAACACACTTTATTTTATGAAGAACAAAGAAGAGGAGGAAAGAAAGGAGAGCTCTGAGCCACAGTCACAGGAAAGAAAGCAGGGGAAAAGAAACACTGAGTGAGACACTGTATTAGAAACATAGAGATCTGCAAAGGTGATATTTAAAAACATCTATTGATGTGATTTTCTTTTTCACTCTTCCTTGTTTGTGATATCCCTCCTATACATCCAGAGCCTTGGTAAATTTAAATCTTTACACTAAGGATTTGTAGAGAAACTCTAGATGCCATTTATGAAAGGTTTCTACCTTTCAAGGGAAGGAGTCTGTAGAGAACAAGGGATGGGGGAAAAGAAGAGTAGGGAAGAAGAGAAAGAGAAAAGAAGGAAGGAAGGTTCAAAGGCAGGAAGACAGGAAAGAAGGAGGGAGGGAGGGAAGAAGGAAGAAGGAAGGAAGAGAAGAAGGAAGGAAGGGAGGGAAGGAGGGAAGGGAGGGAGGGAAGCAGGGAAGAAGGAAGGAAAGAAGAAAGGAAGGAAGGAAGGGAGGCAGGGAAGGAGGGAGGAAAAGAGGGAGGGGAGGGAGGGAAGGAAGGGAGGAAGAAAGGGAGGGAGGAAGGAAGGAAGGAAAGAAGGGAGGGAGGAAGGAAGGAAGGGAAGAGGGAAGGAAGGAAGGGAAGAGGGAAGGAAGGAAGGGAAGAGGGAAGGAAGGAAGGGAGGGAAGGAGGGAAAGGAGGGAGGGAAGGAGGGAGGGGAAGGAAGGAAGGGAGGAAGGAAGGAAAGGAAGGAAGGAAAGGAGGAAGAAAGGAAGGAAGAAAGGTAGGAAGAAAGGAAGGGAGAGAGGGAGGGAGGAAGGAAGGAAGGGAGGGAGGGAGGGAAAGAGGGAAGGAGGGAGGGAAAAGGAAAAAGAGTAGGTCATTACGGTCTGATGTACGTATGCTGGCACTCTTGTTCTTATCCTTATACCTCACTGGAGTGGGAACACGAAGACAAGCACAGATAAATTTCTGTGAGGTGGGATCCTCATATAATAAGATTATAAGAAGAATGTTCAGAANAGGGAAGGAGGGAGGAAAAGAGGGAGGGGAGGGAGGGAAGGAAGGGAGGAAGAAAGGGAGGGAGGAAGGAAGGAAGGAAAGAAGGGAGGGAGGAAGGAAGGAAGGGAAGAGGGAAGGAAGGAAGGGAAGAGGGAAGGAAGGGAGGGAAGGAGGGAAAGGAGGGAGGGAAGGAGGGAGGGGAAGGAAGGAAGGGAGGGAGGAAGGAAGGAAAGAAGGAAGGAAAGAAAGGAGGAAGAAAGGAAGGAGGAAAGGTAGGAAGAAAGGAAGGGAGAGAGGGAGGGAGGAAGGAAGGGAGGGAGGGAAAGAGGGAAGGAGGGAGGGAAAAGGAAAAAGAGTAGGTCATTACGGTCTGATGTACGTATGCTGGCACTCTTGTTCTTATCCTTATACCTCACTGGAGTGGGAACACAGGGTATTAGGCATGGTGGAAACACGAAGACAAGCACAGATAAATTTCTGTGAGGTGGGATCCTCATATAATAAGATTATAAGAAGAATGTTCAGAAGTAAGTGGAAAGGCTGAGGCTACAAGTCGAATGTGGTACTTGTTACAGAAACTAGGAATTTGGAACTAGGTGACAACATGGCTCATTTTAAAAAGATAACAGCCAAATTCTTCTCTTGTTCCTACTATTAATATGATTTGTGTCCTTGAGCAGGTGACTGCTACTTTCCTGGGAGTCATTATTACTTTGTTAGATTATTTCTTAGCCCTTCCAGTTCTAACATTCATTCATTCACCAAATATCTCTTGAGCATTACTGTATACCAGGCACTGTGCTTGACACTAGGGATACTATAATGTATAAGAAAGAATCTCTGGTCTCAAGGAGATAGTCTAATGAAGGTGACATACCTTCTTTAAAAACCTGCAGTGTGATAACAGAGATACATAACAGTTACAAGGGTGGTAATAAGTTAGAGGAGACACCTGTGATCTATGCCTAGTCTGAGATATACATAAATCTGAGTTGCTTTGTCTCTTTTGAACTCCAAGATACCTGCAATTTAGGAATATTTGGAAGACAAAGCATTCAGAATTGGATTCTAAATATTTTTAGAGTTTTTGGAGAAAGAGAAATTGTCTCTTTAAAAGAAAAGACCAGACCCTGATCTGTAGGCTTTATCAACTTCTGTGGCATACATTCTCTCATCAGGGCTAATTTCAAGCTCTAATGTGATGCCCCTGAACATAAAATTGGGGAGAAATACACACATGGGTCTTGTGAACCAACACCGGCCTGCTCCAGAGCACTCTAGTGCTTCCGCCAGTGCTCCTGAGAGTAACCTGCGCTTCCTAGCCATCTCTCAAAGAGGGGCCAATGAAGATGAGACTTGAGGGAGCGAAGGATATTTTCTTGAGTGTGCTGGGACACTGATCTGTTGGGGAAACATTTCACACATCAAGACACAGAAAATTTGGAGTAGAAGGGAGGCAGCACTTTTAGAGTTCTAGACCCTCCTCGTGCTTGTCTGGGAGTGGCTGGTCTGTTTCAGTCCCTGCTTGCAGTGGCCACATTATAAAGAGAGACACTGCTTCCCCTGAATGGGTTTCCATGGCAACCTCACCCAGCAGGCAAAGAACAGTACTCTAAGCTTCAGCCGGAAGGTTGGGAGATAAAAATATATTTTGATTAATCCAGGACCCATGCATGACTGAGACTCAGGAATTACCTGAAAACATAACACCAGTCAGGGTGAAATTTGCATACTTTTCTCTGGTAAAATGAAACCCTCAGACAAATGAACTGATGCCTTGCCTTTATCATTATGGTTCTTTCTATGAGGCTGGATTTTGCTGGTATCTTTTCTTCTCTGAATTTCTCATCCTGGGTACATCATATTACAAGAGAGGCTGTGGTCTCTGAGCTGACTTGGTCCAGTAGGAAAACAGGGAACACAGTTCATATTTCAGAGTTGATTGTCACAGCCTTGAGACCTGAAGTGTAGCCCCCATCCATGACTCAGTGAAATATCTGTATTTCTTAATTTTCTTTCCTTAAAACCACACCCCCCCGACTACCTTGCAAGTGGACGGTGAGGCTCAAATGAGGTCATAGATATGGAACATTTTTGGGGGAAAAAAAGAAAAGCTTCTATACAAATGTAGGTTGTAATGATGACGATTATTAATATGCCTTGGGCTTAGCTGAGGGAGGAACTGAAGGAACAAGCCAAGCTCCTGCTCCTGGAGGCAGCCACAACTCTCTGTTAGCCAGGGGTAGATGCATTCTCAGACGATCAATGTCCATGAGGCTGCACATCTATCCCTGCCACACCAGCGGTGTAGACTCGCCGTGTTTTCATTCCAGAAGTGTTCCCTTCTTCTATCCCTGCACCCTCCTCACAGAGATCTTCTCTTCCTCCCACTCCAACTCCCCCAAACCCAGATTTGCTTCAGCCTGTCTGCTTCTATTTCCTTCATGCTTGAATGTCAGTGAACACACAGCCTCCTTCTACTTAAACTCTGTAGCCCACTTCTTTGCTCAAGGCGTATTATTTTTCTCCTGTAAGTTCCAAGGCTTTGGCCTACTCAGTTCTGTGATCTTTAGCTGTTGTCTCGAGTCTGGGCTTTTGTTCCACACCCACATCCATCTTCACTGCAAGGAAAAGGTTCATTAAAGCACACTAAGAGGTCTTTAAAATTCGAGGGAGGTAGGTCATTTTTAAAATTTATTTTTATATTGTGCTCCATTTTAAAAAAATATTTTATTTTGAAACAATTATAGGCTCACAAGAAGTTGCAAAAATAATGCAAATAGTTGTATGCACTCTTCACCCACCTTTCATTGGTGACATCTTATCTAGCTGTAGCATGACATTAAAACCAGAAAGTTGACATTGATACCTTGGTGTTAACTAGACTACAGGTCATATTCAGCTTTCACCATTTTTAAAAACTGCATTCATTTATATGCTTGTGTGTGTATAATTCTATGCAGTTTCCCCATATATAGGTTCATACAACCACCCTGATGATTAAGATCCAGAATTGTTACATCACCTCAAAAGAATGCCCATGCTACATCTTTGTGAGAATGCCTCCCCTCATCCCACTCCACCCCCTCCCCAATCCCTAGCAACTGTTAAATCTATTTTCTGTTTCTATATTTTTGTCATCTCTAGGATGCTCTATTAATGGTATCATGCAGTACATAACCTTTTGAGATTGACTTTTTTTTTTTTTTTGGTAAGCATAATGCCCTTGAGGTCCCTCCAGGTGTGACATGTATCAATAGGTCATTACTTTTTTGTTGATGAGCTGTGTTCTATTTTATGGGTACATCAGAGTTTCATCAACCATTCACTAGAAGAAGACTCCTGTTGTTACCATCATTCTTTTTTATAAACAAAGTTGCTACAAGCAATCGTATATGGGTTTCTCTGTGAACACATTTTCATTTATCTGGGATAAATGTCCAAGAGTAAAATGCTGGTAACTGCATGTTTAGTTTCATAGGAAATGACCAAACCACTTTCCAGAATGGCTGTAACATTTTATCTTTTCACCAGCAACCTATGAGTGGTCTAGTTACTCTACATCCTTGCCAGCTTTTGGTGTTGTCACTATTTTTCATTTTAGCTGTTCTAAAAGGTATGTAGTGCTATCCCATGCTGTTTTAATTTGCTAACAGCTAATTATGCTGAACATCTTTTTATGTGCTTATTTGCCATCTACATCTTTCTTTCAGGGAAATGCCTGTTCATATCTTCTGCACATTTCATAATTGTTCTGTTTTCCTTAGTAGTTTTGTTTTGCTTTGTTTTTGAGACAGGGTCTCACTCAATTGCCCAGTCTGAAGTGCAGTGGTGCAATCACAGCTCACTGCTGTAACTGCCCAGGCTTCAGTGATCTTCCCACCTCAGCCTCCCAAGTAGCTGGGACTACACAGGCACACCACCATACTCAGTTAAAAAAAATTTTTTTTTTAAGTTTGTAGAGATGGGGATTCTCCATGTTGCCCAGGCTCCTCTTGAATTCCTGGGCTCAAGAAATCCTCCTGCCTTGGCCTCCCAAAGTGCTGAGATTGTAGGCAGGAGCCATTGTGCCCAGCTTGAGAGTTCTTTATGTAGTTTAGATACAAGGTGTTGTAAGATACACGGCTTACACATATTTCCTCACAGTCTGTAGCTTGTCTTTTCAATATTCTAAGAAGGTCTTTCACAGGCCAACAATTTTTTATTCTGATGCACTTTAATTATCAATTTTATTTTACATATTGTGCTTTTGTTGTCATATTTAGTAAACCTTAGCTTCTAAAATTTTATAGTTTCACATTTTACATTTAAACTTATGATACAGTTTGAATTAATTCTTATATATTATGTGAGGCTTATGTCAAGGTTTATTATTTTTGTCTATCAATGTCCAATTGCTCCATCACCATTTGTTGAAAAGATGATCCTTCCTCCATTGAGCTGGTTTTGCAATCTGTCAAAAGTCATTTGGACATATTTGTGTTGGTCTTTTTCTGGGCTCTCTATTCTGTTGTATTAATCTATGTGTCTATTCCTCCGCCAATACCATACTATCTTGATTACTGTAGCTACATTATAAGTCTTAACCTCAGGTAGAGTGATTCCTTCTGTTTCATTTCTCTTTTTAAAAATGGTTTAAGCTACTTTGGTTTTTTTGCCTTTCTGTATAATGAGCTTGTTGACATCCTCATCTTTCAATTTCTGATTTTTTATATTTTTTTTATTTTTTTCAAAAAATAGAGACAGTGTCTCACTAGGTTGGCCAGGCTGGTCTTGAACTCCTGGCCTCAAGTGATCCTCCCACTTCGGCCTCTCAAAGTGTTGGGATTACAGGCATGAGCCACCGCATCCACCAATTTTCAAATATTGTATGCCTCTCCATTTATGTAGATTTTCTTTCACTTCTTTCACCAGCATTTTGTATTTTTGAGCATACAGATCTATATATGTTTTGTTAGAGTAAAGTATTTCATTTTGAGGGACTAATTGTAAATGATATTAGGTTTGTAATTTTTGTTTTTCACATGTTTGTTGCTGGAATATAAAATACATTTTGATTTTTATGGGTTGATCTTGTGTCTTGTGAACTTGCTGAACCTACCCATGAGTTCTATAAATTTTTTGTTGATTTCTTGAGATTTCCTATGTAAATAACCTAATCATCTGCAAATTTAAAGCTGTTTCTTCTTTTCCAATAGATATGCCTTTTACTTCCTTTTCTTCTTGCTCTGATTAGGACTTCCACTACTCCACTGAGTTAGAGTAGTGAGAGTGGACATCCTTGCTTGGTTTCTAATCTTAGAAGGAGAGATTCAGTCTTTGATTGTTAAGTATGATGTTAGTTATAGATTTTTACAGCTGCTCTCTATTAGGTGGAGGAAGTTCCCTCCCATTCCTAATTTGCTGAGAGTTTTATCATGAATGGATGTTGAATTTTGTCAACTGCCTTTTCTCTATCAGTGAATTAATTTTCAAGTATCAAAACAGCCTTACTGGTTTATTCTAGTCCTTGCCCCATTTGGTTATGATCTATAATTCTTTTTATATTTGCTGAATTTGATAGGGTAGCATTATCTTGTTTTCATATTTTTGCATTGAAGTTCATAAAAAATATTAGTCTCTAGTTTTACTTTTTAGTTTTTTTCTTTACTGTATACAGGTTGGGATATTTCGGTAATACTGGTTTCATAAAATGAGTTGAGAAGTGTTTTTTCCTCTTCTAGTTTCTGGAAGAGATTGTGTAAAACTGATGCCAATTCTTTTTAGACTTTTTGGTAGAATTCTCCAGTGAATTGGCCCAAAGAGTTCTGTTTTAGAAGCTTTCAAATTATGGATTCAATTTCTCTAATAGTCATAGGACTATTCGGATTACTTATTTTATACTGGGTGAAGCCTTTAACATTTATAAAATCCAAAATCTGGATTCCCCAGAAAGCAAGACTTGAGGCAAAACTTTATGGGTTATTAGTTGGTTAGGTGTGCAAACCCAGAGAGTGGGAGTAAGGGGAAAGGAAGTAAGGTGTGGGAGGAGGGAGATCCAGCATGAGGGTGTGTTACTAAGCTGGCAAGAAGCAGGACTAGCTGCTGGATTTCACAGGATCTCTCATGCTAAAAATGCCTGTTTCTCAGGAAAGTTTCTCTGAGTGAGGAAGAGAGAAGGATTTATCCACTGGTGTCTATTGGTCAGAGTGAGTCACACAGGGTTAATTTCTCTGACGCTTCTGAACAGCTCAGGTGTAAGTGCCAGCTGTCCAGTGGGTCTCACCTCAGGGTCAGCAAACGATCTCCTGAACAATAGATGCCAACTCAGGTATGAGGGAGGCACTGTCAAACTGTGCCTGCTCAAATTTGGTCCGTTGAGTTGAGTTGGTCGTTACAATGAGTAGGACAGGAATGTGCATTCCAAGCCCTCTAAGACAGTGAAGCTAAGAGGATATCAATTAGGTGGTGCAGAAGAGGTGTGCCAGGCTGTTGAAAAGCAAGAGAAAAAGGCTTAAAAATAAGTTGATAATTGGGTATATTTCAATAAATCTCAAAATAGTTCCCTGATTATTCAGTATTTAGTTTTCACTTGAAATTCGCCTGACGTTCTCACAAAATCTTCCTTCCCTTGTGCAATTTACCTTCATCTTTTGTATCTAGGGATGGTGTTTTTCAATTTCCCATTTCTTTCAGAGAGGACTCCTTCCCCTCTGAGGTCCCCCATGTTTCCCTCTATAAAGGAGTTCTGCTGGGCATCACACAGGAGAGTATAGATGCTTCTAGACTCTAACAGCCCCTTTAGAGTCTTAGGTGGCTCAAGACAAGTGTCTCTACTCTGAATGGTCATTCTGTCCTATATATGGAAAGTCAACTTGGACCATTCCCTGAGAGTAAATATTCCTTTTTCCATGGTCCTTAGCATAAAAGGCCACCATAGGAGTCACTGGGTTGTTTCCAAGCAAGACAAGCCTCAACAATCCCAAACCGATGAGAATTTATTAAAATTTTAAATTAAATTTTATTTGTTATCAAAGTAATACATGTACATAATTTTAAAATAAAATAGCACCATAGGGTTTACACGATAACACTGCTCCCTGCTTTATCACTCTCTGCTCCCAAGGCCCATCCCCTCCAGGCAACCACTTTAATCTCTGTTAGCTGTTTCTTTTGATATTTTCCTCCATATTTCAAAACAATATGACTGTGCTGCTATGTCTTTATTTTGTTTGTTTTCATTTTAGACATATTTATCGATTTCCCATTATAGGAGATGGAGGTTTAGCACATTCACACTTTAATTTTGCCTTCCCCATCCTACCAGTTTGGTTCCAGGGGCGGTGTTCCAGACATTTCCTAACTGCCTGAGTAACATGCAGAAGAGTTACTGGCTGCCTGGTCAAACCAGCGCATAGCAAATGAATATCAGTTTTTGTTTGTTTGTTTACATCAGTAAATAGCGTAAGGTCGTAGATGAGTGCTCAAATTCTGAAGCCAGACTTTCTGTGTTCAGTTCTGCTTTGGCCATGTTTAGTTGCACAATCTTGGGCAAATTAGTTAATGTCTCTATGCCTTTTCTGGGGATAATAAAAGTAATGACCTCACAATATTTTGTGATGGTTAAATACGTAAATATAGGTAAAGTACTTAGAAAAGTGCTATAAAAAGCCATATATGTGTTTGCTATTATTATAATTATATTATTATTCATATATAAGACCCTCTTGCTGGGCCAAGAGAATATAATTATATTTCCTTTTTTGTACCCTTTTTATATAAGATTAATAATTAAACAAATAATTAAAATTTATTTACTTCTTCATGACTCTATCACAAAATCTTCCCACTTTTCAAAAGAACTACAAATTCCCCTTCCGATACTGTTTCCATATAGTCAGATAATCAGGTATTATTCCAGTTTTATCCTTTTTTTTCCTTCTGGGTACACTGTTGCTGGAATCTTTTGTGATCCTTTTTCAATTTGTGCTGGCTGCTCTCTAAGCCTATAATACAGCCACTGTCCCAAGGCTTCACTTTGCAAATCTACCATGTTGAAAATCTTATTCACCAACATGTCTTCTTTCTTGGTTTAATCCAGCAATTCTCAGCTTCTGCACTATTGGCATTTTGGGTCAGATAATTCTTTGTTATGGAACGTTGTCCTATGCACTGCAGTATTTAGCAGCATCCCACTAGATGCCATTAGCAGCCCCTCCCACCTTGTGACAGTCAGAAGTCTGCAGATGTTACCAAATGTCCCTGCTGGACAAAATTGCCCCCAGTTGGGAATTTCTAGTTTAATCCTTCATTTTATTAAATCACATCTGAAAATAGTTTCCCAAGAAAGGCTGCATAGAATGTAAATTTTTTGAGACTTTGCATGTCTGAAATCTGCTTTATTCCTCCCTTATGTCTGATTGTTAATTCTTCTGATTCTACAACTGTGGGTTGAAATAATGCTGGCCTCCTGTTGTCCCAGTTTTTCAAGCTATTGCTCCACTGTATTCTGGCTTTCAGTGTTGTTGTTAAGTTTGATGTCACTCAGATTCATGTTTCTATTTTGGCAATTATGTTAGTTATTAATTGCTGTATAATACACTATCTGTAACTTAGGGATTTTAAACAGCAACCTTGTTGTTATTTTTCATGATTCTGTGGGTTGGTTGGGACTCAGCTGTCTCACCTAGGGCCTCTCTTGTGGTCTTCCTCTCAGCTGGAGGGCAGATGAGGCTGGAATCTCCAACATGACTTCACCTACACATCTGATGTCTTAGTCCAGATGGCTGGAAAACTGCTTAGCCAGGAAACTGGGGTGGCTGAACCTTTCTTTTTCTCCATGTAGTCTGAGGGTCTCTCTCCTTGTGACCTCTTCGATACGGTCGGTCTCTCCATGTAGTTTCTCAGCAGGTCACCTGAACTTCTTACATGGCAACTCAGGGCTTCTGAAAGCACAAAGGCAGAGCAGCTAGGTATTCCTCATTAGGACAAAGCCTGGCATAGAATCTCTTCTGTCTCATTCCATTACTTAGAGTGAGTCACAGGGCCGAACCAGATTTCATGTGGGAGGGGACTGTATGAGAGTGTGAGTGTTGGGAAGCGTGGTTCACTAGGGCTCATCTTTGAAGACCAGCTACCAAAGCTACTGCATTGTTTTTTCTCAAATATTTTTTCTTGTTTTCCGAAGGTTTCTTTTTTTATAGCCTTCTGTTCTTAGTTCATGGATGCAGTATTTTTTCTTTATGGAGTATATTAATTATAAATTTAATATCTTTTGTGTCTCCTTTCCTTTGACTGTCATTTCTTCTGTTTTGATTTTCTGCCATTGGGTGGAAGCTTATCCTGAATACTACATTCCAAGTGAGACTCTAAAAAGCTGATTGGAGTCTCAGGAATAATTGGTGTGGCTTGTCAAATCATTGCCTTCCTGGTATGGTAAGGGGGCACAGAACCAGTTGTTTTATTGTGGGTGTTAAAATGTCATTTTGGGGTGTGTTTTCTTTAGAATTTTTCCATTTCTCCAGAGAAAGGCCATCCCACCTTTTGCCTGGGGGGATTTGTTTGGCAGTCAGTATTCTTGAGACCACAGAGTTGAAGAAGGCTGGGTACACAAAGTTGATTATCTAGACTTCCATGGAATCCCCCTTCTTTCGACACAGTGCCTCTTCCCTGTTCTCTACTCTACTGGATCCTGTCTGAAGACTCTTCACTTGGTTTTTCCAGATAATTACCTAGCTCCTAATACCACTGAGAAGGGGAGTCACCTGGCTTCTCCTACTGGAAGAGAACTTGAGGGACTAACTGCCTATTATAAAGACTTTCAACCTAATCCTCCCGTTTCCATCTACCCCTCTTCCCATCTTTGTATCTGGTGCTTCCAATTTCTAAGGCTTTTCAAGTATTCTTGAACACAGATCAGCTTGACTTTCATTGGCATTTCCTTCTGCAAACACTTAGGCTGTAGCTATTCCAATTCTCTGAAGTCAGTTGTTTATTCCTCTACTTACATTCCAGTTTTCAAAAATGTGTTGCTATCTCTCTTGTCTGATGTTTTCTTCTGTTTTATTTGTCCTTATGGGCTTATAACGTTCACTCTTATTTTAGGGGGAACTCAGAACTCAGGAGGGAGTGTAGATAAACTTACGTTTAATTCACCATATATGATTCAAAACCTGTTTTGCTTTTCTAAAGCCCAAGAAATTATAAACTTCCTAGTTTCAAGATCATACTTCATCAATGGAAAATTTTATCTAACTTCAATCTAACCTGTTGTAATGCACAACCCAGTAGTTCTCAACTCTGGCTGTATATAATAATCATTTTCTAGCTCTGAAAAATGCTGATGCTTGGACCTATCCCAGATAAAATTAATCAGACTCTCTGAGGTGAACATGTGCAGCAAATAATAAGTATAGTTGATGTGTAGGCAGGAAGGAGAATCAACAGTGTGATGGTGGTGATGGGAGTGTCTTAGTCCATTTGCATTGCTAGAACAGAATACGGGACACTGGGTAATTTACAAAGAACAGACATTCATTTCTCATAGTTCCGAAGGCTGGGAAGTCTGGAAAGGGCTGATCTCTGTTTCCAAGATGGTACCTTGATGCTGCATTCTTTACAGAGGAAGAATGTTGTGTCCTCATATGATGAAGGCAGAAGGGCAAGCAAGCTGAAGGCTGTGTAAAGCCTCTTTTATAAGGATCTTAATCTATTCATGAGGGAAGGGTCCTTTACAACCTAACCACCTCTTAAAGGCCCCATCTCTTAATACTATCACATTGGCGACACCTGAATTTTGAACCAGACACATTCAAACCATAGCAGGGGGGTGATGGTGATGCTGGGGTGGTAGTGTCTGCACTCTGACCCCAAAGTCTGGTAACTCTTGAAACAACCCCCGCCAAACACACAACACACACACACACACACACACACACACACACTCACGCCACTTTCTCATTGGCTTCCTATGCAATGTTCTATGTCTAGCTTTGGAAAACAAAGTATTTGGTGCTGTTGCTACCTGTCCTGATTTTTACTTTTTTGTTACACTTGTATCAGAACTATTAGAGAACTCAAAAACACGATGGGGAGCAGATCCCCAGAACCCTAATTTCAGTTACTTATGGGATAAGAAATCTCCAGCTAGACATGGAACATTGCATAGGAAGCCAATGAGAAAGTGGTGTGAGTTTGTGTGTGTGTGTGTGTGTGTGTTATGTGTTTGGCGGGGGGTGGTTTTCAAGAGTTACCAGACTTTGGAGTCAGTCAGAATGCAGACACTACCACCCCTGCATCACCGTCACCCCCCCGCTATGGTTTGAATGTGTCCAGTTCAAAATTCAGGTGTCGCCAATGTGATAGTATTAAGAGATGGGGCCTTTAAGAGGTGGTTAGGCCGTAAAGGACCCTCCCCTCATGAATAGATTAAGGTCCTTACAAGAACCTCTTCTGTTCTAGTTATGTTAGTCTGTACTAAAAGGCAAGTTGTGGAGGGAAAGGAAAAATTTAAACTAGATGATCTCCCAGGCTTTCTAGACTTCAGAACTTTGATCCTCAATCTTTGCATAGGTGTTTTAAATTAGGTAATGTATATAAAGATTCTCTGAAAAGTGTAATGTGCTAGAAGCTTTTTTTTTAAACATCTAAAGTGTGTAACTTTATGTGGACTCACAACAAAGTCACAAATTTACAGCCAAGTTAGCAAGTCAGGTAGTCTTTATCAACTCAGTCTAGGAAAGAGAGTAATTAAACAGTGATTTAACTCTACCCTGGGACCTGATAATGGGAGGTCTATAATCATGGTATGATGAATTTTTAAGCTTTCTATATTCTTTGGCTGCTCAGTGTCAGTACCACATCAGTTGTTTTATAGGTTGATTTCTCAATACATTCTCAGTAGTCTGGACATGATATCTGGATATAAGGCACGAGTGTCATTAGTTTCTTTACAACTGTAGGTGTATTAGATCTAATATCTAGAAAATTAATAGTCTTGCAGTGTTCATGATATGCATGTGCTTCCCTTGCATTGAAAACTAGTTGCTTCACTATCACCAATTATAAAAGCTTGTTTTCTGAATGCATTTTCAACAAGTATCCATTCGATCATTAAAAAAATATTCAGCACTCATTCTACACCTGGAACTGTTCTAGGTGATGGGAATAAAGCGGTAAACAAGACAAATAAAAATCTCTTCTCTTTCTGAGCTTACATTCCTATGAGAGCCAGGTGTGTGGTCTGTATGTGTTTCTATCAATGTTTTGTCAGAGTATCTCATTTTCCTGTCTACTGCAGGATCCTTGACATAACTGGCAGGCTACTGGGATATCAGTTGGAATAAAGACTCAAGACTTTCTTAGGAAAAAACAGAAAAAAATGTCCTAAAAAAAGAGAAAAACTCGCCTTTACTTCTTAAGTCACATCTACCAAATACACTTTCTAAAAGAAATGGTAACATGCAAAAGTCAAATTCAACTTTTGAAAAATATCACCCAGTCTTTGGGATTGCCCTTATTATTGCTCATTCCTCTGTTAGGTTGTCAAAATCAGTGAGAGTAACTGCATTGTAAATATATTATCCTCTGTCTCTGACTTTCTGGAATCCACTCAGATACTAATCATTAAAGACCTACAGTGGGCAACAGAACAGTCTAAATAGGCTATCTGCTGGTTGTGTGACATTTTCCTTCTGGGAGCCATCTGTAAATGAAGGAATATAGATCCTTTTTCTTTTCATTCTTGCTATTTTTTGTTTTTTGTGGGTTTTTTTTTGTTTGTTTGCTTGTTTTGTTTTTTTGAGACAGAGTCTCACTCTGTTGCCCAGGCTGGAGTGCAGTGGGGCGATCTTGGCTCACTGCAACCTCCACCTTGCAAGTTCAAGCAATTCTCATGCCTCAGCCTCCTGAGTAGCTAGGATTACAGGTGTGCACCACCACATCTGGATAATTTTTGTATTTTTGGTAGAGATGGGGTTTCACCATGTTGGCCAGGCTGGTCTTGAACTCCCAGCCTTTGGTGATCTGCCTGCCTTGGCCTCCCAAAGTGCTGGGATTACAGGTGTGAGTTACCGTGCCTGGCCAGATCCTTTTTCTGAAACTATTTTTCTAGTCTCTTTTGAAGATGTGCAAAGGAGAACTGGGTTCTGGTTTTTGACTATTTTTTAGTAGGAGAACCAAGGAAGAAGATCTTGGCTTTCTCATGTAGGTAGGTAGCAGGGAGCTTATGTTCTTTCCTCATCCTTTACTCCAAACTCAAGAATCTGGGAGCAGAGCTTCTTGAAGGTAGACAAGCAGGTTGGTATGAATGTGTGCTGATTCCTGATGTTTACTGTCCCCTTACAAATGAACATTTTTTTTTCTCATGATGAAACATCAGTGCAAATAAGCATTAACTATTTCATAACCCACAAATGGATTCTATTGGTTTGCCACTTCCTGAGTAGCAACTGGGGAATGCATCACATGGAACCAATTTTCTTGACCCTTCTTTCACAAAGAGAAATTAGTAATCAGTCCAGGTTATTATTTACAAATCCTAGTTGACTGCTTTTAGACTTAAAGAAATTGCTCTGTTTTCTATTACTTAGATGATATGTTGTCAATCTTGAAATTTCACTTAAAACTTACATCATCCTCCAAAACTGGGAACTGATATGGGAGGCAGCTCCTGTGCTCATATTGCATAAGGGTTTTTGTAGAGGCCAGAATTAAAATACTTCTAGGTAACTAATGCATTTGATATAATTGGAATTGTGGCAGAGTGATTTACAGCAATAGTATTAGCACACTATTTCTATATCATACGAAATTGTCCACAGCTCTCCCACCTACTCTCCCTCCCTCCTCCATATATCTCTTTTAGATTTCTCTGTAACTCTGAGAGACAGATATTATTATCCCTGCTTTTACAGATGAAGGAACTGAAGCTTACAAAGTACAAATGACTATCCCATTGATAGCAGTTGCTTGAAGTTGGGCTTGAAACGTATGTCTGTTTCTTTTTTGGGGTGTGCTACAAAAAAAAAAGATAACATCCGTCTTTTTTTTTTTTTTTTTTTAAGGCTGGAGTTTAGTGAGATCATAGCTTGCTGCAGCCTTGAACTCCTGGGCTCAAGTGATCTTCCTACCTTAGCCTCCCAAGTATCTTTTATTATAGGCACACACTACCACGCCCCAGTCTGAACATTTTTTTTTGTTTTTTTTGAGATGGAGTCTCGCTCTGTCACCCAGAATGTAGTACACTGGCACGATCTCATGATCTCAGCTCACTGCAACCTCAGCCTCCTGGGTACAAGCGATTCTTCTGCCTCAGCCTCCCAAATAGCTGGGATTACAGGCACCTGCCACCATACCTGGCTTTTTTTTTTTTTTGTATTTTTAGTAGAGATGGGGTTTCACCATGTTGGCCAGGCTGGTCTCAAACTCCTGACCTTAAGTGATCCGCCCGCCTAAGCCTCCTAAAGTGCTGGGATTACAGGCATGAGCTACTACACCCAGCCTTAACTATGTTTAAGTGTGGAGTTCAGCAGCATTAACTATATTCACACCGTTGCACAATAAATCCACAGAACGTTTTCATCTTGCAAAGCTGGAGCTATATACACAGTAAACAACAACTCCCCATTTCCTTCTTTTCCCAGCCCCCTAGTAACCATTATTCTACTTTCTGCTTTTATGAATTTGACTACTTCACATAAGTGGAATCATCTAGTATTTATCTGTTTGGGACTGACTGATTTCACTTAACATAATGTCTCCAAGGTTCATCCCTGTTGTAGCATGTGAGGGGATATTCTCACTTTTTAAGGATGAATAATATTCCACTGCATGTATATACCACATTTTGTTTATCCATTTATCATTCAACAGACATTTGGGTTGTTTTCAATGTGTAATTATTGTGAATAATGTTGTTATGAACATGGGTGCACAAATATTTCTTTGGGATGTTTCTTTCAATTCCTTTGGATATATATACAAAAGTGGAACATACGATAGGTCTATGTTTAATTTTTGAGGAACTGCTATGCTGTTTTCCATAGTGGTGACATCATTTTACATTCCCATCAGCAGGGCATGAGCGTTCCAGTTTCTTCACATCCTTGCCAGCACTTGTTATTTTTTGCTCTTGGGTAATAGCCATCCCAATGGATGTGAGGCATTTGAAACCCATGTCTTTTGACAGCAAGGTCAGTGTGGATCATACCACAACACAGAAACTACACTGCATTGCACCAACCACAGCTGCCTGCAGAAAACGCAGGAGAAGCTGTCCCAGAAATATGCAGTCCTGAATCTAATGGGCCCTGCTGCCCTGATCAGGATGGCTTATACAGGAACAGAGAGCACCTCTAGTGCAGTGCTGTAGTGGATGGAATTGTGTCCCCTCAAAATTGTGTGTTGAAACCCTAACCCCCAATATGAGGGTATTTGGAGATGGGGCATGTGGGTGATAATTAGGTGAGGTCATGAGGGTAGAGCCTCGTGGGAGAAGTAGTGCCCTCATAAGAAGGGATACCAGAGAGCTTCCAATATGTCTCCCTGCTTGCAAGGAAAGAAGAGGTCATGTTAACACACAGCAAGAAGGTAACCATCTGCAACCCAGGGAGAAAGCCCTCACCAGAAACCCACCATGCTGCCACCCTGATCTTGGACTTCTAGCTTCCAGAACAGTGAGAAAATACATTTCGTTTTTCTAAGCCACTCAAATTTTATATATATATATATAT
>NW_016806331.1:6577632-6581096 GCF_001698545.2 Rhinopithecus bieti
TTTATATATATATATATATATATATGTATATATATATATGTATATATGTGTATATATATATGTGTATATATATATGTGTATATATATATGTGTATATATATATGTGTGTATATATATATGTGTGTATATATATATATATAATTTATTTATTTTTTGAGACAGAGTCTCCCTCTATCACCTGGGCTGGAATGCAATGGTGTGATCTCGGCTCACTACAACCTCTGCCTCCTGGGTTCAAGCGATTCTTCTGCCTCAGCCTCCTGAGTAGCTGGGACTACAGGCGCACGCCACCATGCCCAGCTAATTTTTGTGTTTTTAGTAGAGCCAGGGTTTCACAATATTTGCCTGGCTTGTCTTGAACTCTTGACCTTGTGATCCGCCCTCCTCAGCATCCCAAAGTGCTGGGATTACAGGCATGAGCCACCGTGCCTGGCCCTATGATATGTTTATTTGTTTGTTTGTTTTTTTTAATGGCAGAGCAAGACAAATGCCTTGATCATTGCTTTCTTCTTAAACCTTATTCAGTGTTTACTTCTACCAGCGATGGTGAATGAAGTCTGCTGTTTAGTCACAAAGCTGCTACGTTTCAAAGTCTTACTGAACAACAGAGTGATCAGGATAAAAGGCTACCATCAATAATATATTATCTTAGATGAAAACACACTGGACTAAGCAAAGAAGTCCCAATGTGTACAGATACAAGTCTGTGGAATGGGATTTGGAAGTAAAGGTTTTTGAGACTTTTTAGAGGTAAATGGGAATGGTTAACATGTAGTCCTGTCCAGAAATACAAAGTCGAATCATTTCATACATCTCTACCCAATGAATCTCTGATCTTTTTTTCCCATCTTTTTCTAGAACAGATTCCCTAATTTCTTCCAAGATGTCAAGATTTTCAGTTTGGCTTCACCATATTATTAAAATATTTGAATTTAGCCTTGGTCCATATACTTGGCAAAGAATAATTTCTATATTTCTCATGCATGGAGGGAGAAAAGGGCGTAGAGAAGCTGGCTGCACTCTGACCTTCACTGGAAGCTTTGCCCGCTCAGACAAGCAAAGGAGGGAGAAAACATCTTGTTTCACTGGCTCATATTGATTTCCTGGTCATGTCTGATACCTGCCTGTGGATAGACTTAATGGCTGCAGATAAATGAGGCTCAGCTAGCAGAAGGGAGGCTGCAAAAAATCACCTGAAAATGCTTTGCTTGTGTGGATAAAAAAAAAAAAAAAAAAAAAAAAATGCAGCTTTTTGAGTTGCAACTTACCATGACCCAGCCAGGTAAGGCACCGGAGAGAACTTAAATTATTATGGCCACAGGACTTCTGATTTGTGGATACAAGGCTCAGGATCATGTGTAGTGAGGGGCAGAAACAAGATTCTGCAGCTGCTGTTGCATGGAGTGAACTGGAAATTAAGAGGATACTCCACAGAGCTGCTTTGCCATTTTTTTGGTAAGCTCAATTTGTACCCCTATGGGGCACCCTTTAATATTGGGATACTGGGCTTGGTACAGAAGATAAGCAGGAACTGTTTAGATTGTATCCTGACCATTATTCTTTATTCTCTCCCTAATGCCAGGCCTTAATGCTAGGCCTTTATCACATAGTAAATATTTGTGCTGCTCTATCATCGTTCAGTGTGCACTACTTTGCATTTAGTTTTCTATAGTCTGTCTGCCAATGATATTGCAAGTCCTTTGCATGCAGGGACCAGGTGTCATGCTCTCTGCATACCCAGGGCTCTCCTTGTAGTGTCACATACTTGAGCAACACTAGGTACAAACTGCTTAAGACAGCAGGAAAGGACAGATGGGGTAGACAAGGATCCTCCCCGGAACGGGGAAGGGACAGAGGGGAAAGCCTTAGCTGAAGTTGCAGGGAGGAAGTACTGCCTGATATGCAAAACATGGCATATGATTAACAGACAGTACATATGATGGGGAGCTAGTCAGTAAAGCACTTGTCATCAGGGAGCTCCAACAAGAATGATGGGTGGGTGTTCCTTAGATAGGGAGAATACAATGACAGAGACAGTAGGAGTAAGCCATATCTGAGAATTCAAGAAGACAAAAGGCAGAACCAGGCCATCTTCTCATCAGGTAGCAAGAGCCTTGACTCTGCTTTAGTGACAAGAACAGAGTTGCAGTTCTTGAAGACTGAAGGACGGATTGACAATAAGAAGGCAGGGTCCTCAATTCAGAAAGCCTCACACTAGAGAGTAGTTGTTCAGTGTGTGTGAGCTCTGGAATTAAACCCCCTTGGTCTGTGTCCCATTACCAGCTCTGTTACGCTTGAACATTTGCTAAGCTTCCAGGTGCTTCAGTTTCTCCACTTGACATATGGGGGATGATAATGATATACACCTCATTAGGCCTCACTAGGCCATGGAAATTCAATGGCGTAATCCATGTGAACCAAACAGGACAGTAGCAGGTATATAGAAGCAGTAAATGAATGTTGGGTGTTATTCTTGCTTTTTACTACAATTATGGCTACTTTTATAAGTTTGAACTATAGAAAGTGCTGATATTTGACTGTTTTTGACCTCTAAAACTGGATAAGTTCTTCCAGTAAACCTAATAGTAGTGAGGTATTACCCAGAGAGATCATCAGGTTTAAGGGTAATCGTATTTTTTTTTTTTTTTTTTTTTTTTTTTTTGAGGTGGAGTCTCACTCTTCATCGCCCAGGCTGGAGTGCAGTGGCATGATCTCGGCTCACCGCAACCTCCACCTTCCAGGTTCGAGCGATTCTCCCACCTCAGCCTCCCAAGTAACTGGGATTACAGGCGCCCACCACTATTCCCAGCTTATTTTTTGTATTTTTAGTAGAGGTGGGGTTTCACCATGTTGGCCAGCCCGGTCTCAAAACTCCTGACCTCAGGTGATCCGCCCGCCTCAGCCTCCCAATGATCATTTTTCTTCCCAATTATTCTATGATGCCACTTCAGTTCATCATTTCACCAGCACAAAGCACTTATGATTAGATCCAGTGGGCAGAGGAGGAGAGTGAAGCTCAGAGAGTTTATCAGGTCTGGTTCCTGCTCAGCTGAGAGCTTCTCCCTAGATCAGACCTTAGCCACAAGACAGAGAGAACCAACACTGAAGAGGCTATGTTGACTAATCCACCAAAATATGCTCAATTATGAACAGAAAGAGGGGGAAATATGTATTATGGGGCAGATGGTGTTCATGATAAATTCCTGTTTGAGTACAGACAAATTTTCTTTTTCTTTATTTTATGAGTATTTCTTTTATTTTAATTTTTTAAATTTATTTATTTCTGAGACAGAGTCTCGCTGTGTCACCCTGGCTGGAGTGCAGTGGCGCGATCTCGGTTCACTGCAACCTTCACCTCCTGGGTTCACGCCATTCTCCTGCCTCAGCCTCCCGAGTAGCTGGGGCACCAGGTGCCCACCACCACGCTCAGCTAATTTCTTTTTGTGTTTTTACTAGAGACAGGG
>NW_016806331.1:6584069-6634210 GCF_001698545.2 Rhinopithecus bieti
TTTATTTAAATTTATTTATTTATTTTTTATTTTTTATTTATTTATTTATTTTTTTTGAGACGGAGTCTCACTCTGTCGCCGGGGCTGGAGTGCAGTGGCCGGATCTCAGCTCACTGCAAGCTCCGCCTCCCGGGTTCACGCCATTCTCCTGCCTCAGCCTCCCCAGTAGCTGGGACTACAGGCGCCCGCCACCTCGCCCGGCTAGTTTTTTGTATTTTTAGTAGAGACGGGGTTTCACCATGTTAGCCAGGATGGTCTTAATCTCCTGACCTCGTGATCCACCCGCCTCGGCCTCCCAAAGTGCTGGGATTACAGGCTTGAGCCACCACGCCCGGCCTTAATTTTTATTTATTTATTTAAGTTCCAGGGTACATGTGCAGGCTGTGCAGGTTTGTTACATAGCTAAGTGTGTGCCATGGTGGTTTGCTGCACCTATCAACCCATCACCTAGGTATTAAGCCCAGCATGCATCAGCTCTTTTCCCTAATGCTCTCCCTAACCCCACCCTTCCCCAACAGGCCCCAGTAACTGCTTTTCCTTCCCTTTGTCCATGTGTTCTCATTGTTCAGCTCCCACTTATAAGTGAGAACATGCGGTGTTCGGTTTTCTGTTCCTGCATTAGTTTGCTGAGGATAATGCCTTCTAGCTTCATCCATGTCCCTGAAAAGGACATGATCTCATTCCATTTTATGGCTGCATAGTATTCCATGGTGTATATGTACCACATTTTCTTTATCCAGCCTATTATTGATGGGCATTTGGGTTGATTCCATGTCTTTGCTATTGTGAATAGTGCTGCCATGAACATATGTGTGCATGTATCTTTATAATAAAACGATTTATATTCCTTTGGGTATATACCCAGTAATGGGACTGCTGGGTCAAATGGTATTTCTGGTTTTTTGAGGAATTGCTACACTGTCTTCCAAAATGGTTGAACTAATTTACATTCCCACCAACAGTGTAAAAGTGTTCCTATTTCTCTGCAACCTTGCCGGCATCTACTGTTTCTTGACTTTTTAATAATAGCTATTCTGACTGGCATAAGATGGTATCTCATTGTGGTTTTGATTTTCATTTCTCTAATGATCAGTGAGGTTGGGCTGTTTTTCATGTGTTTGTTGGCTGTATGTCTTTCTTTGAGAAGTGTCTGTTCATATTTTTTGTCCACTTTTTAATGGCGTTGCTTGTTTTGTTCTTGTAAATGTGCTTAAGTTCCTTGTAGATTCTGGCTATTAGACCTTTGTCAGATGGATAGATTACAAAATTTTCTTCCATTCTGTAGATTGTCTGTTCACTCTGATGGTAGTTTCATTTGCTGTGCTGAAGCTCTTTAGCTTAATTAGATCCCATTTGTCAGTTTTGGCTTTTGTTGCAATTGCTTTTGGCAATTTCATCATAAAGTCTTTGCCCATGCCTATGTTCTGGATGGTATTGCCTAGATTTTCTTCTAGAGTTTTTATAGTTTTGGGTTTTACATTTAAGTCTTTAATCCACCTCCAGTTAATTTTTGTATAAGGTGTAAGGAAGGGATCCAGTTTCAATTTTCTGCATATGGCTAGCCAGTTATCCCAGCACCATTTATTAAATAGAGAATCCTTTTCCCCATTGCTTGTTTTTGTTGGGTTTGTTGAAGATCACAGAGGTACAGTTTTATTTCTGAGTTCTCTGTTCTGTTCCATTGGCCTATGTGCCTGTTTTTGTATCAGTACCATGCTGTTTTGGTTACTGTGGCCTTGTAGTATAGTTTGAAGTTGGTTAGCATGATGCCTCCAGCTTTGTTCTTTTTGCTTAGAATTGTCTTAATTATGCAAGCTCTTTTTTATTCCATATGAATTTTAAAATAGTTTTTTCTAATTCTGTGAAGAATGTCAATAATAGTTTAATGGGAATAGCATTGAATCTATAAATTGCTTTGGGCAGTATGGCCATTTTCACGTTATTGATTCTTCCTATCTATGAGCATGGAATGTTTTCCATCTGCCTGTGTCCTCCCTGATTTCCTTGTGCAGTGGTTTGTAGTTCTCCTTGAAAAGGTCCTTTCCTTCCCTTTTTAGCTGTATTCCTATGTATTTTATTCTCAGTGGCAATTGTGAATGGGAGTTCATTCATGATTTGGGTTTCTGCATGTCTATTGTTGGTGTATTGAAATACTTGTGATTTCTGCACATTGATTTTGTGTCCTGAATCTTTACTAAAGTTGCTTATCAGCGTAAGAAGCTTTTGAGCTGAAATGACGGGGTTTTCTAGACATAGGATCATGTCATCTGAAAACAAAGACAATTTGACTTCCCCTCTTCCTGTTTGAATGCCCTTTATTTCTTTCTCTTGCCTGATTGCCCTAGCCAGAACTTCCAAAACTATGTTGAATAAGAGTGGTGAGAGAGGGCATCCTTGTCTTGTGACAGTTTTCAAGGGGAATGAAGGAGGCTAATTTTCTAATAATAATAATAAGATAATATTGAAGATTTGCTTTGTTCCAGATATTTCCATGAGTGCTTTACATGTACCAAGTCACAATCTCAGAAAACGCTATGAAAGAGTTCATATTATTATCCCCATTTTATAGATGAAGAGACTGAGGCACATGCCTTACAAAGACCTAAGCTGGGAAACGCATTACCTTGAGTGTTTTAGTTGCCACCTGAGCACAGGGATCTCAGATTGACATTGCAGCTTCTCTGCATTCCGCCTCCAGGAAATGTTTTACTTCATAACAGGCCAATGGACCACTTGACTGAGGTGTTCTGCTGAGAAGGGGTGGGGAGCAAGGAGTCTGGGGCTCACAGGCCGTAATGGATGGAGGAAGAAAAATTAGAGAACCAGGATTGGGGGCAGAGTCCTTGCGGGCCTCGTGAGGTTGTGGCTAGGTCTGAGTTCATCTGCTATAAGAGCTGGTCCTGAACTGTGGGGTTTGAGGCCTGGGCAGTGGTGGAGGCAGAAGGACTCACAAATCAACCAGGCTGTTGAAAGCCCCAAGGAGCAACAGTAAGGGCCAGAGGCCAGAGGTCTGAGGTCTGGGTTCTAGCCCTGGCTTTGCCGTTAACTAGCTGTATGATTCTGGGCAAATCAGTTCATCTTTCTAGGCCCAATTACTTTTTTTTCCTTCTTTTTTTTTTTTTGTTTTGAGATGGAGTCTTGCATTGTTGCCCAGGCTAGTGTGCAATGGTGTGATCTCGGCTCACTGCAACCTCTGCTTCCAGGGTTCAAACAATTCTCCTACCTCAGCCTCCCAAGTAGCTGGGATTATAAGTGCCCACCACCACACCCAGCTAATTTTTGTGTGTTTTAGTAGAGATGGGGTTTCACCATGTTGGCCAGGCTGGTCTCTAACTCCTGACCTCAGGTGAACCACCTGCCTTGGCCTCCCAAAGTGCTGGGATTGCAGGCACTTATTATTATTTTAATAAAATGCAAGTTTCTTTTTGTTATTGTAGTGATTGTTGTTTTTAATCTCCAAAATGTTTTTGAACCCCATCATTCTGTGGTTCTATGGCTTTACTGCCATGCCAAGCAAGTCTCAGAATGTTGGCATGCTGACCATTACTGCTTCCCTCCCTGCCCTCCATTTTTTTTTATAAAGGCTGACCAAAGATAACCATGCTGGTCCTGTGCTGGGCTAGAACACTCTCTCCTCATAATATTCCAAAGAGATAGATATTATTTTGATTTTATGGATAAGGACTCATCCAAGTACACACACCAGCAATCCACACTGGGAATTCTAATTGAGGCTTACCTCTGAAATCTAGGTTGTTCATGAATATGTGACATGACTTCTCTACTTTATGTTGGTTTCTACTGGCCAGTGGCAAATACTGCTCTTTCTTGGGGCTGGTGGGGTGGTGGGAATGGTGTTTGAAGTGGAAAGAAGGCACTAGGTTTAGACCCATGCGCCACGGAGGCCCTTGGAAGGGGTCAAATTGCATTGGCCTTATGGCTCCACTCTTTTCCAACTACTGCTCCAAGTGGGGCAACAAATGCAGATTTTCCTGCTAAGAACTTGCGGAGAATCCCAACAGGTTGTACTTCTTTTGACACATAGAGTTTTAAGTGCCAGCAGCTGCCATAACACAAACACAGTCCCTTACTAACTCTGCTCTCCTAGGTCGCTTTTCCTGCCACGTGGCCTCCCTGCCCACGTCCCCTGGGAGGTGGCCATAAAGCTGAGATGGGGGCGGCTGCAGTTGCTGCCTCTGGCTGACGTTCAGCTGGAGCAGGCAGGGTTGTTCAAGCTTGGAAGAATCACCGCTACGATTATTTGGGTTTGTGGTGGGGAAGCGGAGGGCAGTCCCTTTTAAGAGCTTTCCTTTTACATTCCAGCCATCCACCCCCTGAAATCTTTCGATCATTCATTCATGTATTCATTCAAAAACTATTTAACATGATCCTTTTCTGTGTCAGGCACTGTTCTAGGCACTAGAGATCCAGTGGCGAACAAAAGAGGCATGTTCCCTGCTCCCAGAAAATTAACGTTTTAATTGAAGGGTTGGGGGGGATTTGAAGTTAAGCAATCAGACAAATAAATGCATAATATAATGTGAGGTAGTGCTGAGTGTCTCAAAGAAAATAATGATATGGAGCCAAAGAGTGACAGAAATGGTATTTTAAGCTGGGTGTCCGGAGAGGTCTCCCTGAGGAAATGACAGACACTTAGATGTAGTCAAGGAGGAAGCTGTGGAAATCTCTGGGGGAGAGTGGCCCCAAAGAGGGAGGAGAAAGTGCTAGGTTCTGAGATAAGAAAGTGCATGGCCCTTCGGATGAGCAGTAGGAAGCCAGGGTACCTAGAGGACAAGGAGCAAAGCAGATGTAACATGGAGTTGCACGGACAACATAGACCATGTCAGGGCTTAGGAATTTTTTTTTTTTTTTTTTTTTTAGATAAAATCTCACTGTCACCCAGGCTGAGTGCAGTGGCATGATTATGGCTCACTGAAACCTTTTCTCCCGGACTCAAGCAAACCTCCCACCTCAGTCTCCCAAATAGCTTGGACCACAGCTGCACACCACCACTCCTGGCTAATTTTGTCCTTTTTGTACAGACTAGATCTTGCTATGTTTCCTGGGCTGGTCTTGAACTCCTGGATTCAAGGGATCCTCCTGCCTCAGCCTCCTAAGGTGCTGGGATTACAGACATGAGCCACCATGCCTGGCTGGAATTTATTTTAAATATGACCTGAAGCTGTTGGAACATTTTGAAAAGGGAAATGGCACAATGAGTTTTATGTTTAAAATGATCTCCATGGCCATGGAGAGTGTAAGGAGCTTAGGGAAGGAGCAGGGAGATCCATCAGGAGCCCATTACAAAAGTCCAAGCCAAAAGTGAGGGTGGCTCAGGCTCATGATGGGTCCAGGTGGACAGAAGTAGCAGGATTCGGGATTTTTACAAAGATAGAACCAATAACATTTGCTGATAGATTGGATGCAGGATGTGTGAGAAAGGCAGTAGTTAAGGATGACCCTCAGGTTTCTGGTTCTAAGGGTTGAAAACTGTAATAGGCTGAATAATGGCTACACAAAGAGATTCTGTCCTAACCCCTGGAACTTGTAACATTTGAAAAAAGAGTGAATTTTATCTTATATGGTAACAAATCTCATTAAATATTTTGGGGTTATTCCAGATTATCCAGATGGGATCAGGATGCCATTTAGTGTCTCTATATGAGAGAGGCAAAAGGGGGCTGGGTACGGTGGCTCACACCTCTAATCCCAGCACTTTGGGAGGCCAAGGTGGGAGGATCATGAGGTCAGGAGATCGAGACCATCCTGGCTAAGACAGTGAAACACTGTCTCTACTGAAAATACAAAAAATAAGCAGGGCGTGGTGGCAGGTGCCTGTAGTCTCAGCTACTCGGGAGGCTGAGGCAGGAGAATGGTGTGAACCCGGGAGGCGGAGCTTGCAGTGAACCGAGATTGCACCACTGCAATCCAGCCTGGGCGACAGAGCGAGACTCCGTCTCAAAATAATAAAAATAAATAAATAAATAAATAAATAGGAGATGACACACACCTGAAGCAGGATGCCATGTAAAGGGGAAGGCAGGATTTGGAGCGACGCAGCCACAGCCGGGGAATGCCACACCAGCAGCCACTGGAAGCTGGAAGAGGCAAGGATCAGCTTCTCCCTTTGAGTTCCTTGAACAGGTGTGTCCAAACTTTTGGCTTGCCTGGGCCACACTGGAAGAATTGTCTTGGGCCACACATGAAATACACTAACATTAATGATAGCTGATGTGCTAAAAAAAAAAATCACAGAAAAGTTTCATTATGTTTTAAGAAAGTTTACAAATTTGTGTTGGGCCGCGTTCAAAGACGTTTTGGGCTGCATGTGGCCCAAGGGCCGCAGTTCGGACAAGCTTGCCCTAGAATGAGGGCAGCTATGCCAACACTGGATTCCAACCCAGTGAAATGGGTTTTGGACTTCTGGTTCCTAGAACTAAGAGATAACACATTTCTGTTTTAAGCCATCAACTTTGTCAGAACTGCCATAGTAAAAGAATACAATGCAGGAAAAGATTCAGCAAAGATACCTGCAGCAAGGCAAAGGCCATCGGTATATTAGGCCACTCATAAATGAAATGGGACACTGAGAAGTGGGCAAGAACTGCAAAAGCATGGGAAAACCAGGAACTTCAGTTGGAGGAGAGGGAGGGGCTGGTAGAAAAAGCAGAAAGAGGGGGAGGAGTTGGAATAAGCTGTTGTCTCTGGGCTGTGGCGCCTTGGCCAGATAAGCATCTTACCTTAGTCCTGAGACAGGCCTATAATTCAATCCAAATTGGATTTTTTGTGTATTAATTGAGCTTTGCTGAAACTGTGCTTTTCTTCTTTCAAGTCTAAATTCAAGTCTGGAAATGATTCCTTGGCTTAAACTAGATGGTTTTCCAGTGCTGCTTTCTTTCTACTCAAAGTTGACTTTCATTGACTGGCAATAACCAATTATTTGTGTGATTTGTTTGCATTTGGATTTAGCCTGATTTAACAGGGCAAGCAGACTAGTCTCCCTGTCTCAATCCCCGCCTGCCAACCCACCGACACCATCCTTTCTTGGAGTTCCTGTAACCTGGAGTTTAAGGTCTTTTTATGTATTTGAGGGTACAATTTTAATAAGAAGTATTTTTTTTTTTGCTTTTTTTTTTAAAAAAAAAAATTTTATTTATTTATTTATTTATTTATTTACTTACTTACTTACTTTGAGACAGGGTCTTGCCATGTTACCCAGGCTGGTCTCAAACTCCTGGGCTCAAGCAATTCTCCTGCCTCGGTCTCCCAAAGTGCTGGGATTACAGGTGTGGGCCACTGTGCCTGGCCGGTAATTTCTTTAAAGTACTGCTTTTCAGTTACTTTTTTCATATCCACTTATCCTATTCGCACAGCAGTAGGTTCTCTGATTTTTAAAATAACTGTTGTGTTGAATTTCTTAAGCTCACTGCAGTCAAGGGAGTTGGGTTCATTCTGGGTGAGTCTGGGTTCAAAATCAGTGCTTCCTCCATTCCCTAGAGCCATCTACACAGGCAGAGAGCCTACTCTATCTTGGTCAGGACACGCTCCTAATATTTGCTGCCAAAATCCCTTCCCTTTGAATTTGCTTTTCTTAGACATCTGTTCCTTTCTCTGCTCCCCTTGAGCTGTTGGCCTGTGGTGTGTGTTGAATGTATCTTTTCATGTCCTCCACATGCCCGCCTCTCCCACCCCAGTTGACCAAGATCACGCCAATCCCTTCTAAGTGACTGACTTTTCAGTGTATTTTAGAGGAAGGCTGGGGTGGTGGGTGGGGCACTGGGCTAGGAGTCGGGACTTTTTCACACAGTGGCCTGAATTCAGATGCTGGCTCTGCCACTTATTTCTGAGTGGCCTCAAACAATTTTTGTAACCTTTCTGGTTAAAATCAGCTGTGTTCCAATTGACCTTAGCTCTGGCCTTTGCTAACATTAAATGAGTGTTGTCACCACCCTGAGCTTTAATTCCTTCACATAGAAAATAAAGAGATCGGATAGACCAGATAATTGCCACATCTTCCAAATCCAGGATTCTATAGTTCTAGTAGGAAGCAAGGAAACAAAACATTTCAGTTTCTTGTTTGGTATAAATGAATCATCTTCTTCTTTGAAGTCCTTGTTAATCAACTTTCCCATATGCCAGAATTCATCACTCCCATTGGGACTTGTGAAAATGGGAAAACATCTGAATAGTGGCTATTGCTGGGGCTTTGGAACCAGACTATCTTCTTTGGAACTATCTTCTTCCTTGGCCGCATGCATATTCTGGACACCTGGACAAGGTACTTAGCACCCTAAGTGTCAGTTTCCCAGTTTGTAAACTGGGGTTAGTAACTGAACATCCCTCACAGAGTTACTGGAATGACTAAGTGAGATAATTTATGTATAGACAAAATGCCTTGCCTCTAAAAAAATTCAGTGATGTTAAACTATTGCTTTCTTTTTATTTACTTGTTTGTTGAAATAATTTATATGTGGTGAAGTGTCCACATTTTATGCACCTCAATAGATCATCCATCTATATATACCTATGTAACAACCCCTAGAACAAGACACAAAACATTTCTAGCACAACAGAAGGCTTCACTTTTACTCCCTTTCAGTCAGTATCCAACTCCCACCAAAGTAACCAATTTTCTGACCTTTATCACCATAGATTTGTTTTTCCTGTTCTCATTCACATCTCTCTCTCTCTCTCTCTCTCTCTCTCTAATCTTTCTTTATTTTTGAGACAGAGTCTCACTCAGTCACCCAGGCTGGAGTACAGTGGTACGATCTTGGCTCACTGCAATCACCACCTCCCGGGTTCAAATGATTCTCATGCCTCGGCCTCCTGAGTAGCTGAGACCATAGGCACGTGCCACCACACCTGGCTCATTTTTGTATTTTTAGTAGAGATGGAGTTTTGCCATGTTGGCCAGGCTGGTCTCGAACTCGTGATGTCAAGTGATCAGCCCACCTCCGCCTCCTAAAGTGCTAGCATTACAGGCATGAGCCACCACACCTGGCCACTTCACATGAATATAATCATACATTTTGTGATCTTTAGAGTCTGGCTTCTCTCAATCAACACTATGTTTTTAGTGAGATTCATTCATTTTGCTGCAAGTAGCAATAACATTTTGGTCTTCATTGCTGTATAACATTCCACTTACTGTATACTACAATTTATTTATATACTGTTCTATTTATGGACATTTGAGTTGCTTCCATTTTTTTGCTGTTAAAAAATAATTTTCTATGCGCTACTTATGCATGTCTTTGGTGTATGTAAGCACTCATTTCCATTTATATATACCCAGAAGTGAAATTGCGAGGGCATAGAGTATTTGTGAGGTTAACTTTAGTGGATTCTACCACACAGTTCTTGGCAGTACAAGCAGTGCAAGTGCTTGTAACAGTTTACATTCCTCCCAGCAGTGTGTAAGGTTTCCAGTTGCTCAGCTGCTTCACCATCACTGGGTTTTCTGAGTTCTTTTCATTTTAGTCATTCTAATGGCAATAGAGTAGTATCTCACTGAGCTTTCAATTTGCATGTTCCTGATGACTAATAATGTTGATCACCTTTTCTTGTGCTTTTTGTCCATTTTGATATCCTCACTTGTGAAGTGTCTATTCAGGTCCCTCGCACCTCAAAAATGTTAGCTATTATTTTGTATCATACTAATTGTGCTTTTAAGTTATCAGTATAGCTATCTACTCTCCCAGTAGACTATAAGCTCTTTGATATGCAAGGTCTATGTGTCACTCATTTATGAATTCTTACTGCCTAACAAAGACTCATGTCATACATTTGTTGAATACATTATCAAATGTCTAGGACTCAGCAGATCATGGCAAAATGTCGCCATCTGGTGTCTGCAGCGAATGAGTTGTGGAGGATGCAAAGCCAGCTGGCTGGATAATTCATTAGGCTTTCCACATGAGCTTTCTCTTATGTACGATTTAAAACATATGTATATATTGCAAATTGCCTCTGCATACTTGATTTTAAAAATATTTTCTATATGTACTTTCATTTTTAAAAACTCAATTTAAAGTGCAAAATTGTGGAACAGGAAAAGTTCCACAATGACTAAATTCTTTGCTAAACAATTTACTAAATTATTTAATAATTGTTCACATTTTCAAGAGTTGGGTGCTGTATTCATAGATAAAACAGTTAATCAGTACTTACTATATTCTAGTCCTGAAGTTTATTCAAGAGACATGAGGTGCTCATAGGCTAGTAAGGAAGAAACAACAACAAAAAAATCAGCCTGGAGTATTATAATAAATGCCTTAAAATAGGTATCTGTTCATTCATTCACTCACTCATCGTTCAACATATATTATTGAGCATTTATTCTGTACCAGACATTGTCACAGGTACTATAAACCCAAATGTGTGTGTCCTGAAGTGTGACTGCTCTAAGAAAACCTATAGTAAAAATATATATATATAATTTTTCAAGGATTTAGAACTTAGGTATGTTTTCCTTTGAGTATAAACTGCTGTAGACAGTGGGCCATATGAGACCCCAGGTTCTATTAGGGTTACACATAGAACAAGATGGCCCTAGTTGAAAATACTTTTCCATAAAGTGTTACTGAGATGGGGAGGAGGTGGCAAACTTCACTGCTCTTCGCAACTCTTTCTTCCTTCTACTCACTGCTCCTCAATGCACCGCGGAGACAAATGGTAACAATGGATGGATCAGGTTTATTTGTTTGCTTTTTGAGACAGGGTCTTGCTCTGTCACCCAGGCTGGACTGCAGTGGCATGATCACAACTCACTGTGGCCTCAACCCCAGGCTCAAGCAATCCTCCTACCTCAGCCTCCTCAGTAGCTAGGACTATAGACATGTGCCACCATGCCCAACTGATTAAAACAAAATTATTTTGTAGATATGGGGTGTCACCATGTTGCCTAGACTGGTCTGGAACTCCTGAGCTCTAGCGCTCCTCCCACCTCAGCCTCTCAAAGTGCTTGGATTATAGATGTGAGCCACCGCACCTGGCTTGAGTGTGAGCCACCGCGCCTGGCTTGAGTGTGAGCCACCGCGCCTGGCTTGAGTGTGAGCCACCACGCCTGGCTGGATCAGGTTTAGAAAGTTTGTAGTGCCTATGGGTAAAGTTTCTGTCCAGGTTACAGGCTAGAGCTCACATGGGTGTGACCTCCCAGGCACTGACACATTGTTAGAGAACATAGGCTGGGGTGGTGATACCCTTCTGACAAAGGCCAGTAATGGGTGTCTTAGGCTGGCAATATTTTAAGCACTGGGAAATATGATACCACACCTTTCCTCTTATACTTTTTTTTTTTTTTGAGACAGGGTCTTTATCACCCATGCTGGGGTATAGTGACACTATCACGGCTCATTGCAGCCTCAACCTCCCAGGCTCAAGCAATCCTCCCATCTCAGCTTCCTTAGTAGCTGGAGCCACAGGTGTGTGCCACCACATCCAGCTAATTTAAAAAATTATTTCTTAGAAACAGGGGTCCCGCTATGTTGTCCCAGCTGGTCTGGAACTCCTGGGCTCAAACGATCCTCCTGCCTTGGCCTCCCAAAATGCTGGGATTACTTGGATGAGCCACTGCACCTGGCCTCCTCTGATGCTTCTTGTGAGCAGATGTATTCTGCATTTCTTCACAGCAGTTCACAAAAAGTGTCTATGACCTCATCACCCAACTCTACTAAACCCGTCTCTACTAAAAATACTAATTTTGTATTTTAGTAGAGACGGGGTTTCACCATGTTGGCCAGGATGGTCTCCATCTGACCTCATGATCCACCCGCCTTGGCCTCCCAAAGTGCTGGGATTACAGGCGTGAGCCACCACTCCTAGCCAATCACCCAACTTTTACACATTCTCCTACACTTCTTCTGACATTACAATGCAACAAACATTTATTTATTTCCTAATATAAACCAAAAATTCTGCTAGATGTTGGCAAACAAAAATGAAAGACAGTGTTTACCTTCCAAGAGAAAAGGTAACAGATGATTAACATATGTAAAGGGCTATGACAGAAGTATATGAAGGAAATATGAGAGCTTGCTTCTTGGATGAAGTCTTAAGAATAAAAAGGAATTGGCCGGGTACGGTGGCTCAAGCCTGTAATCCCAGCACTTTGGGAGGCGAACGGGCGGTCACGAGGTCAGGAGATCGGAGACCATCCTGGAACCCGGTAAACCCGTCTTACTAAAAAATACAAAAAAATCTAGCCGGCGACTGTGGCGCGCCTGTAGTCCCGCTACTCGGAGGCTGAGGCCAGCGTAAACCCGGGAGACGGAGCTTGCAGTGAGCTGAGATCCGGCCACTGCACTCCAGTCTGGGCGACAGAGCGAGACTCCGTCTCAAAAAAAAAAAATAAATAAATAAAAAAAAAATAAAAAGGAATTATCCAGCAAGAGTGGGTAAGAGTGGCGGATGGACAGTAGGAGCTGCATGAGCAAAGGGTGTGCATGCAGAGCTGTTTGCATTCCACCTTCAACATGCTGGGGAGCCATTTTAACCCGAGAAGTAACAGATACAAATACATATTTTAAAAATTTATTGGCAACCATATGAAGGATGAATTATGGCATGGTACCATTGGAAACAATAAATCTGTTAGCATGCCGTGGTAATAATTCACATGGTGAAGACTCAGTCAATGCAGTGAAAGTGAGGGACGAGAGATGAGACGGGGGCACAGATGTGGTTCATTAAGGATAGTTTAGAATTAGTATCGCTGATAGATATGAAGAGCAAGGGAAAAAGAGAAATCGGGGACAAATCACAGGTTTCTGATTTAGGTCAATGGTGGCCAGTCACTTTCAGGAAGAAGAATAGATTCTGGAATACCAGCTTTAGTAAGGACACTAATCCGTTCCTCCTGCCCACTCCAATTTATATTCACTTCCAGAAAGGATGAATGGGATTTTGGTGTACTAAGAAGACAGGTTGGCCAGGCATGGTGGCTCATGCCTGTAATTCCAGCACTTTGGGAGGCTGAGGCAGGCAGATCGCTTGAGCCCATGAGTTCGAGACCAGCCTGGGCAACATGGTGAAACCCTGTCTCTACAAATAATACAAAAAATTAGCTAAGTGTGGTGGCACATGCCTGTAGTCCCAGCTATTCAGGAGGCTAAGGTGGGAGGATTGCTTGAACCCAGGAGGTGGAGGTTGCAGTGAGCCATGATTATACCTCTGCACTCCAGTCCAGATGACAGAATAAGACTCCACCTCAAATAAAACAACAACAAAAGGTCAATAAATTGAGCATGGTGCTGCATTTTTCAGCACCTCAGGCATTCTGATCACTTTTACTTACTTGTTTACATTGCTCATGTCAGAGTGCCTTAAGGTGTATACATTGCCTCACAGCTTAGTTGCCTATGAGGGGTTTGGGTCCTAAAAAACCCAAACTGGTTAGCAGTAAAAAGCTTTAAAAAATTTATAATTCCAGACATTTCCCCATTTCCACCGTTTTGCAGAATTAAGAGTCCCTGTGGACTGAGCGAGCTTTCGCCACTGGGAGTCGACCTCTAGTGGAAATTCTTTAAACTGCAAGTCCTGACCTTGGTGATTTGGCTTAATTTGCCAGAACCAGGACAGCTGAGTTCAGGTTTTGGTTACAAGGAAAAAAAATTTGGCTTCTAAGAGATCTATTAATATCTCAGTTTTACTTATGAGAGGCCTTAGAGATAGGAAGTAACTCACATGCCTAGCTAGTAAATAATGAAGGAAGGTAGGATTCAAATCCTCGTCCGTAGGTTTATTAATCCAGAACCTGTGCTCTTAACCACTACCCTGTTCTGCCTCTGTTGTTACTTAAATCATCTCTTTAGGCAAAGTTGACCAATGCTTTGCTTTGCTTGCTTGCTTTCTCTCTCTCTCTCTCTCTCTCTCTCTCTCTGTCTCTCTCTCTCTCTCTCTCTCTCCCCCTCTCTCCCTTCCTCCCTCCCTCCCTCCCTCCCTCCCTCTCTCCCTCTCTCTCTCTTTCTTTCTCTTTCTCTTTTTTTTCTTTAGGTTCTCACTCTGTCACTGAGGCTGAAGTGCCGCTGTGACCTGATCTCGGCTCACTGCAACCTCCTCCCAGGTTCAAGCAATCCTTGCATCTCAGCCTCCTCACTAGCTTGGACTAGAGGCATGTGCTGGCTAATTTTTGTATTTTTGGTAGAGACGGGGTTTTGCCATCTTGGCCAGGCTGGTCTTGAACTCCTGAGCTCAAGGGATCCAGGCCTGCCTCAGCCTCCCAAAGTGCTGGGATTACAGACGTGGGACACTGCACCTGGCCTTGACCATCCCTTTTATATGCTCTCTAATATATCTACTGTAGCACATCTCATACATTGGAGACCAGTTTTTCCCACCACTTCATGAATTCCCTGGAAGCAGAGCTCTTAGTAAGTACACAATGAATGTTTAATGAATGAGCAGATATTATAATTCTACTCTGCAGATTCTTTTTATTTTATTTTATTTTATTTTATTTTAATTTTTATTATACTTTAAGTTCTGGGATACATGTGCGGAACATGCAGGTTTGTTACATAGGCATACACGTGCCATAATGGTTTGCTGCACCCATCAACCCGTCATCTACATTAGGTATTTCTCCTAATGCTCTCCCTCTGCTTGCCCCCAACCCTCTGACAGGCCTCAGTGTGTGATGTTCCCCTCCCTGTGCCCATGTGATCTCATCGTTCAACTCCCACTTATGAGTGAGAATATGCGGTGTTTGGTTTTCTGTTCCTGTGTTAGTTTGCTGAGAATGATGGTTACAAGCTTCATCCATGTCCCTGCAAAGGACATGAACTCATCCCTTTTAAGGGCTGCATAGTATTCCATGGTGTATATGTGCTGCACTTTCTTTATCCAATCTATCATTAATGGGCATTTGGGTTGGTTCCAACTCCTTGCTATTGTGAACAGTGCTGCAATAAACACACGTGTGCATGTGTCTTTATAGCAGAATGATTTATAATTCTTTGGATATACACCCAGTAATGGGATGGCTGGGTCAAATGGTATTTCTGGTTCTAGATCCTTGAGGAATCGCCACACTGTCTTCCACAATGGTTGAACTAGTTTACAGTCCCACCAACAGTGTAGAAGTGTTCCTTCTTCTCCACATTCTCTCCAGCACCTGTTGTTTCCTGACTTTTTAATGATTGCCATTCTAACTGGTGTGAGATGGTATCTCATTGTGGTTTTGATTTGCATTTCTCTAATGACCAGGGATGATGAGCATTTTTTCATGTGTCTGTTGGCTGCATAAATGTCTTCTTTTGAGAAGTGTCTGTTCATATCCATCGCCCGCTTTTTGATGGGGTTGTTTGTTTTTTTCTTGTAAATGTGCTTATGTTCCCTGTAGATTCTGGATTATAGCCCTTTGTCAGATGGATAGATTGCAAAATTTTTCTCCCATTCTGTAGGTTGTCTGTTCACTCTAATGACAGTTTCTTTTGCTGTGCAGAAGCTCTTTAGTTTAATTAAATCCCATTCGTCAATTTTGGCTTTTGTTGCCATTGCTTTTGGTGTTTTAGTCATGAAGTCTTTGCCCGTGCCTATGTCCTGAGGTATTGCCTAAGTTTTCTTCTAGAGTTTTTATGGTGTTAGGTCTTATGTTTAAGTCTTTAATCCATCTTGAGTTAATTTTTGTATAAGGTATAAGGAAGGGGTCCAGTTTCGGTTTTCTCTGCAGACTCTTATAGCTAGCTATCTACATAACATCTCTACTAGAATGTCAAATAGACATCTCAAACATCCCACGTCCAAACTACACTCCTGATGATGCTAAAGAGATGTATTCCACCTGCTATCTTTCCATCTTAATCAATGGCATCTGTCTTTTTCCATTTACTCAGTCCAAAATCATACAATTCTCTTTAACTCATCTTCCCCCCCGGCAAATCTCACATTTACTAGCAAATCTTGTTAATTCTACTTTAATTATATGATTTCAACTCTACCTTTTCTCATCATTTCCACTGCTCCGCTCCTCATCCAGACTATGCATGTGTTTCACTTAGATTACTGTATTAGCCTGTCAAGTGGTGTCTTAGTGGTCTCGTCTTGAACTGCCAAGAATCTATTCTCAGCTATCAGCATATTTATAGTTGTTGTGAGATGATATGTGAGTTCTTTGAACAATACCCTCTAGTGGTTCCCCATCTTATTCAGAATCAAAGACACAATCATTCCAGGCCCATGTATCTGGCTCCTCATTGCCCCTCTAAGAGCGTCTCCTATTACTCTCCCCTCTCTCCCTGGGTTCTAGGCTCACCAAGCACACTTCTGTCTCAGGGACTTGACACTAGCTCTTCACTCTCTGGAATGCTCTTCCATGAATATTTGCGTAAATTGCTCCTCCAACTCTTTCACATCTTTGTTTAAATGTCACCTTCTCAGTGAAGCCTTCCTGGATTATCCCTTCACCCATCCGTGGAACTTCCCTTCCACTTTCCTTGATTAATTTTTCTTCTTGGCAGTTTTTTGTTCCTTTTAATATGTGATGTAATGTAAATAATGCTTTATTTTGTTGACTGTCTTTTCTCACCATACTATAAGCTCCACGAGTGTGGGGATATTTGTCTCTTTTGTTTACTGCTACTTCCCTAATGCCTCCAAGAGTAGGTATTTATTACATACTTTCTGGATGCATGAAAGAAAGACGAAGAAACTCATCCCACAGTACAGGAACTGTATGTTCTGAATGATTGTATTAGGTGTGCTCTATACATTTTCCCCTGTCTTAAGTCTATGATTCCCTGACTCTGGGGCCCTCTAGTTGATATGCCCCCTATTAAACTACAGGCACATTTTTATTAAGAAAATTCATCACAATAAGTATTTATAGAGAGCAATAATTATTTGTAACTTTTTGTTGGTCAGTTTAGCAACAAAGCTTCCTACGCTTAGCAATTACGTGCAATCACTTTCCCGGATCATGTAACAGTCTTCCAATATGAGAATAATGGATGGAGCAGTATTTTTATTTAGATTGAACTTTCGCTGTATTCTTTATGGTAGTTCTGATCACAGAAAACAATTACTCCTCCACCATGCCCTCTCAAAAAAATCAAAAAGTTGACTAGTTGAAACTCCCAAACCACTCTTCAAAAACAAGAAACAAAAAACAAAAATATATCAGGAAATAAACATGAATATCTAAGGGGACGTGAGGGTGTTGTCAGTTCACTTTATTAATCAGCTTAACACAATCCAGCCCAACAAAACAAATTAGAGCTTAAGTCAAAGCCACAAGGGGTTAAAGCAGTTGTAGGAGGTTTGAGAAGGGCCATTGAGCCAGAGGTGGAGTCTAGTCAATCTCAAGCTTGCTGCACAGTTAAAGCTGACCATTCTACCTTCCCTAATAACGCTTACTTGAACCCTCAAATCCTCCCAGAAGTCCTCCCTAGTTATTATTAACCATCCCCTTCTCTCAATTCCTAAGTCCAACTCTTCTCTTCCTGAGCCCATTTCTTTATTCCATATCCCTCATTTTCAGATGGTGAACACAGCATTTACCACAGGAGAAAAGAGAAACCATCAGTCACAGATTGCCTTAATTTTCCTTTCCTTCCCCTTCTATGAGCTGAACACATTTTGTGTTCACCTGAACATCTTTTTCTTTTGTCTCAGAAGGAAATATTTTTCGATGCTAATCCCTTCACCTGTACTTTTGATTGTATGCTCTTAAATTTCCTTCCTTGATTATCTCCTCTGCCTTTTTAAGTGTCTCAGTCTCCTCTTGTTCCTTCTCCTCAGCTTATATAATTTGACAATATGTGTAAATACACCTCCTCGCACTATGTCCGGAAAACAGCAGGTGCTCAGTAAATGGTAGTTTGACTTCACTGCATCTCCCCAAACTGCCACACTCCTTTTCCTTCCCACCGAACTGCCACACTCCTTTTCCTTCCCAAGCTTCTTTTCCTCCTCCTCCTCCTCCTCCTCCACCTGCNTTCTTCTTCTTCTTCTTCTTCTTCTTCTTCTTCTTCTTCTTTCTTCTTTCTTCTTTCTTCTTTCTTCTTCTTCTTTCCTCTTCCTCTTCCTCTTCCTCTTCCTCTTCCTCTTCCTCTTCCTCTTCCTCTTCCTCTTCTTCTTCTTCTTCTTCTTCTTCTTCTTCTTCTTCTTCTTCTTCTTTTTTTTTTTGACAGAGTCTTGCTCTGTCGCCCAGGCTGGAGTGCAATGGTGTGATCTTGGCTCACTGCAACCTCCGTCTCCTGAGTTCAAGTGATTCTCCTGCCTCAGCCTCTCTGGTAGCTGGGATTATGGGCATACACCACCATGCCCAGCTAATTTTTGTACTTTTAGTAGAGACAGGGTTTCACCATATTGACCAGGCTGGTCTCAAACTCCTGGCCTCAGGCGATCCACCCACCTCGGCCTCCCAAAGTGTTGGGATATCAGGTGTGAGCCACCACGCCTGGTCCTTCCCAAGATTCTTACAAAAGCATTCTCTATTCCCAATTTCTCTACTTTTACTTGCTCATCTAAGTTTTGTCTCACATTATATAATTGATTGAATTATTTAATCAAATATTCTCTTTTGGGTTTTTATTTAATTTGACTGTTTTATGGCATTTGACAACACTAACCAGTTCCTCCTTTCCATTTTGTTAAAAAAATTCTTGACTTTTTTCAGCATTTCCCTCTGATTCCCCTTTACTGTCTGCTGTTCTTCAATGTTCTTTGGTGGGTACTGCTCTTCTTCCATCAGTGGTTCCTTAAATGTTGGTGAAGCCCAGGTTTCTGTCCCTAGCAATTTTCTTTTCAATCTCTACTCACCTTCCTTCTTTAAAATGTTCCCTTCCACACCCATTCTCTGAACTGTCGCCTATATTGCAGATTGCTCCCAAATCTATATCTTCTTTCCAGATTTTTTCTAACAACAGAGCTACTTCTACTTACTGGACATTCCAGCATTGCATTACATTCTATATAACCAAAACTGAGCTCAATATCTTTCTCTTATGCATTTTTCCTGTTCCTATGTTTCTGAGTTGAATAATAATGTCACTTGTCCCCCAGATTCCCACAGTCCTCTGTGCATGTTGTGTTTTATTCATCTTTGCATCCTCCACCTCATCCCCTAGCTTCTGGTTCATTCAAGCCCATTATAGTTTCCAGTACACAGAAGATACTCAAAAGCTATTTGTTGAATGAGTGCATAAATAAAACCCTTTCAGAAGAATAAATCTATAAGCAATCAAGGGTGCTCTTGATTTTTCCATAAAGTTACATAGGACATTGTAAATCACCCAGTTGATCATTGCTAAGAAAGTGCTTGATCCTATTCTCTATTATCAGCTTGCAGGAGAAAGGAGAAACAAACATGTTTTATGCCTTGCATAGACAGGATGACTAGTCTTAGAAGACTTTTATAAAAATGAGCATCTTCTGAGTCAACATGAATGTAAAGTGCTGAAAAAATGAACTGTGATTCCTGCTTGGGGACTGGCAGAGTGAATTTTTGACTCCTATTCTTGACCCCTCCTAATACACAAACCCTTTGCCATATAATTCATCAGTCCCTCCCATTAAAGGCATTGGTGAAAATTCTCATGCTTTGACTTTGGGCTCTGCCATGTTGTTTTTACTAACGGATGTTAGCGGACTGGAGGCATGAGGCTTGACATGCACTTGGTGGTTGGGTTTGGTACCTTTTGATCACCATGAGAATAACATACATGGCTCACCTCACTAAGCTCAGGAGGAGAACAGGAGATGTGTAGAGCACAGCTACCCCAGCTGACCCACAGACCACCGGGGAGAAGCAAAGCCACCCCAGAGTAACCCAGCCAAGATCAGTTTCTGAAACTCTAGCGAATCTGCAAACTGTATACGCCCAATAAATGCTTGTCATTGTAAACCACCACCAAAATTTTGTGTTATTGTGTAGCAGTATTTGAATAATACAAATAACAACAGGCTTTTTTTTTTTTTTTTTTTTTTTGACGGAGTTTCTTGTTGCCCAGGCTGGTGTGCAGTGGCGTGATCTCAGCTCACTGCAACCTTCACCTCCGGGGTTCAAGCGATTCTCCTGCCTCAGCCTCCTGGGTAGCTGGGATTACAGGCATGTGCCGCCATGCCCAGCTAATTTTTTGTATTTTTAGTAGAGATAGGGTTTCATCATGTTGGCCAGGCTGGTCTCGAACTCCTGACCTCAGGTGATCCACCTGCCTTGGCCTCCCAAAGTGCAGGGATTACAGGCATCGGGCCCAAAAGGCTTCTTTTACTCCCTTTCTTCTTCCGACTCTTGGCATTCTGCATCCCTTCTCCTCAGTTCTCTTCTGAGCAATCTGCTATTGTGAAAATAATTGGCTTTAGGGTCAGAAAGTTGTGACTTTGAACTCATTCTGTGAATGACTAGGAGGCTTGAATATGTTACTTTTCTCCTTTGAGCCTTGGTTTCTTAATCTGTGAAGTAAGAAAAAGATACCTGTGATGACTCAATAAGCTACAGTAAGCAACCAGCATACAATAATCAGGCTACACTCCAGAACTGAGTGTAACTGACCAGAAGGGATCACAAACTGAGCAAAAGCAGTGGTTCCTTGTTCGTTCTGCACTCTCCTCATACAAAATTCCATTCCTTTCCCCCAAATTTGTTCTTCTTAGGCTCAGGCAGTTTTACCATAGTGTGTTCTCTCTGCCTCCAGCACTGTTGTAAATATGATATTTCTTATTCCTTTAATGGCTGTCGGCTACATCCATTCTCCAGGGACAATTCATTTTAAGGAGTGCTTTGTATGTTTGGCCTTCTTCTTTGAGGTATGTCTCCTGTGTGTATGTGTACATGTGTGTGTGTGCCTACACAGTCAGGCATCACTTAACAGTGGGATATGTTATGAGAAGTGTGTCATTAGATGATTTCGTCATTGTGTGATCATAGAGTGTATGTACACAAACGCAGATGCTATAGCCTACTTCACACCTAGGCTCTACGGTACAGCCTATTGCTCCTAGGCTACCAACCTATATAGCATTTTACTGTACTGAATACAGCAGATGATTGTAACACAATGGTAAGTATTTGTCTATCTAAGCATATCTAAACATAGAAAAGGTACAGTAAAAATACAATGGGAAAGATAAAAAATGATCCACCTGTAGGGCACTCACCATGAATGGAGCTTGCAGGACTGGAAGTTGCTCCAGGTGATTCAGTGAGTGAGGGTGAGTGAATGTGAAGGTCTAGAACATTACTGTACATGACTGTAGACTTTATCAACATGGTATACTTAGGCTACATGAAACTTTTACAAATATTTTTTCTTGTTCGATAATAAATTAACCTAAGCATAGTGTAACTTTTTTGCTTTATAAACTTTTAGCTTTTTTAATTTTTGGACTCTTTTGTGCTAACACTTAGCTTAAAACACACTCTGTACAGCTGTACCAAAATATTTTCTTTTTATCCTTATTCTTTAAGCTTTTTTCTATTAAAAATTTTTTTTAATTATTTTAAGTTTTCTTGTTTTAAACCAAGACACAAACACACATTAGCCTCAGCCTACTCAGGCTCAGGATCATCAGTATCACCGTCTTCCACCTCTACATTTTGTCCCACTGGAAGATCTTTCAGGGGCAACAGTACCCATGGAACTGTCATCTCCTATAATAACAATGCCTTCTTCTGGAATCCTTCCTGAAGGATTTTCCTGAGGCTGTCTTGTAGTTAACTTTTTTATTTTTTAAATAAGTAAGAGTATACTCTAAAATAAGAAAGAAAATATAAGTACATAAACCAATAACAATCATTGCTTATCAAGTATTATATACTGTACATAATTATGTGTGCTAGAATTTTCCATGACTGGCAGCACAGTAGGTTTCCAGCAGCATCATCATGAACATGAGTAATGCATTGCTATGACATCAGTAGGCTGTAGGAATTTTTCAGCTCCATTATAATCCTACAGGACCACTGTTGTATATGTGGTTTGTCACTGATGAAAACATTGTTGTGTGCCACATGAGTGTATGTGTGTGTGCATATACAATGTTAACTTGATCTTTAAATTATTCAATCTATTTACATTTAATGTTATTATTTATATATATTTGAATTTTAGTTACCGTTTTACTATTTGTTATCTACTTGACTCACTTGTTTTATATTCCATTTTCTCTTAGCTTCATTTGCATTAATTTTTTAGTACATTATTTTCCCTCAATTAACTTGTTAGTTATACATTTGCCTACAATTGTTTTGCTGGTTACTCTAGAAATCACAACATATATTTTTTGTTATTACTGTCTGAAAAACAAAATAGCCCTTTTCCACTTTTTCAATAACGCTAGAACCTTCAAACATTTAAACTCCATCCACTCTCTTCATCTTATGTGTTACTGCTGACATATATTTTCATAAAACATATTTACTTTATACAATCAATATTGATTTATATTTATCAACATATTTACCATTTCCATAGCTTATTACTTAGTGTATGTCTATATTTCATAATCAATTTTGCCAGAAGTTTTTGTAGTCTTTTCAAAGAACCAACTTACTTAAACATATCATATATATTTTATCATTACTTTCTGCAATTATCTCCTTTCTGTATTCTTTTAATTTATTGTATAAATATTTATCCTTTTTTTATCTGATCTATCAATAACTAGGAGAGGTGCATTTAAATTGCTCACGAAAGTAATGAATTTATCATTTTTTCCTGTAATTCTACTGATTTTTATTACAAAACCAGAAGCACAAATAAATTTAGACATGTTATGTATTCCTGGTAGATTAAACTTTTAATTATGTAGAGGCCTTCTCATAATGCTTTTGGCTTAAAACATTTTTTATTCAATATTAAAATAACTCCTTTAGCTTTCTTTGAACAGTATATTTTCCTGGTATATCCTCACTTTTTAAAAATTTTCACTATTCTGGCTAGGCCCGGTGGTTCATGCCTGTAATCCCAGCACTTTGGGAGGCCGAGGTGAGTGGATCACGAGGTCAGGAGTTCAAGACCAGCCTGACCAATATGGTGAAACCCTGTCTCTACTAAAAAAATAAAAAACAAAAATAAATAAATATAATAAATAAATAATAAGCCCAAGCACCGGTGGGAGGCCGCCTGGTAATCCCAGGCACTCAGGAAGGCGAGGCAGGAGAATCGCCCTGAACCCCAGGAGCGGAGGTTGCCCAGTGAGCCCAAGATCAATGCCCACTGCACTTCCCAGGCCTGGGTGACAGAGCGAGAATTCCATCCCTCAAAAAAAAAAAAAAAAAAAAAAAAAAAAAATCACTATTTTGTATATCCATTGTATATATCTTTGTTATAATTTACTTTTATTTACCTACTCTAACAATCTCTATCTTAAATGATAGTTACTATTTATTCTATTTTATTCATATATTTGGGCTGCCATCTTTATAGTTCTACTTTTCATCTTTTATGCTTTTGTTTGCCTTTCTTTAGACAATCTTGGTCCCACTTTTGAAAAAATTCTTAATTCCTATTATCCCTCTACTATTTAGAAAATTACTCTCTCCATTCTGATGACGAGTATCTTTGATACTGCAGTGTACACTTAATTTAACAATGTTGAGGTTAACCAGTATCTTACAGCTTTTGTCCTGAACAGTTTATGAATGTTAAAACACTGAAATTCGGATCACCTGATCCCAACTTACATACTATTTCTATTCTCTATTTCAGTAATGTATTAAAACTGTCGTTGTATTTTAGTGGAGGGCCTTTCAGAATATCACACTGGGGGAACTGTAGGAGGCAGGGATCTTCTCCCTTTATTTGCTGACCCAGTCTTCGGCTTTTTGCTGGTTTCTTGACTCAGGGTTTCCTCCTCATTGTTTGGATGGATTATTCCACTGCCCCACAACTCTTGTTGTGGAACTGCCTCTCTGTAGACCTGTTGCTGAGGTTCAGCAAACGAACCCAAGCACCAAGCAATTGCTGTAGGCCTCTTCCTGAAATCTGCTCGTTAATAGTCCTTCGACTTGTCTAGGAGAGATGTACAACTGATGAAGAAACCACAAACAGAAGAGCAGAGAAGTCTTACGGGAAACCCTGAGAATCTGTGGTTTTGATTATATTCCTGTGACATGGCCTTTTTTGCAGCACGGTTATATTCTGCAGAGAACATTACTAAGATTTATTCTCTATTTAAATGGAGATTTGACTATGTTCCTTCATGGCATTGTAGATGGTTGAATCTTCTTGCTTCAGCTACCTGCTACTGCAGCTTCCGGAAGTCTTGACATAACCCTACAATGCTCTCAACCTCCTCTGAAGAGTCCCTATCTTTATGGATTACCAAGTAAATTAGTTTATGCTGATTCCTATTTTAGAATTTGAATTGCATTCCTCCTTCTACCTGAAACCTCGGTGTACACGTGCATCCGTGCACTCACACACACTAAAGAGAATAGAAATTGCACATTAAGAGGTATCTCTACTTTTGCTGGTCTGACAATCACTTTTTGTTATTAAAGATAACCAAGGTGGTGTCTAGAGCAAGCTGGGCTCCTCCTTGCTTGATCCTCAGGACTTCCCCAAGGATGAATCAAGTTATTCCACTTCCAAGGAGATGTGCTTACATTTGAAACATTGTATCAGTTACTTTGCCACAGTAAAGGTTAGTGATCACATGGGTTGGGTATCCCGTTTGTGGCTCTTTGTTTTTCCCTCTCCCATAAACTAGATTAGTGGGTCAGTCAGCCAACATCACTAGAAATGTAAGGAGATGGAAATAATTGTAGGTATATTTCTCTCACCTATTGTGGCTGGACTATTTAGGTCAGCCGAGGGAAGATGCTAGAGGTAAAACAAACTATTTTAAAAATACTGGTGTGGGGCCAGGCACAGTGGCTCATGCCTGTAATCCTAGCACTTCGGGAGGCCGAGGCAGGCGGATCACAAGGTCAGATTGAGACCATCCTGGCTAACATGGTGAAACCCTGTCTCTACCAAAATTACAAGAAATCAACTGGGCATGGTGCTGGGTGCCTGTAGTCCCAGCTTACTTGGGAGGCTGAGGCAGGAGAATGGCATGAACCCAGGAGACGGAGCTTGTAATGAGCCGAGATCGCGCCACTGCACTCCAGCCTGGGCGACAGAGCGAGACTCTGTCTCACAACAAACGAACGAACGAACGAACACCGGTGTGGAAGGGTACCAAATTATTAACCTGCCCAACATGCCATCAGTTACTGTTTCTCAGTTCAGCTTTCATTCTAGACACTACCATGGAACTGTTAACTCTTATTTGGATTACTGTCCTTCCAGCCAGTCTGGTGAATCAAAAAAATTTTTAAGTTACTCATTTATTAAATATTATCCCATTTTTCGCATGTGGCAGGGTGGTCCAGAGGCTGCTGCCTTGACTGAAGGGGACTGGAACACCTTGTCTCTGCCATCTCTGGGCTTTTGTTCCTCTTCTACTCTACTGCTCAGTGGAAACAATGTATCTTCTATTAGATCCATTACTTCAGTTGTGCTTTGAAGAGGGCAACAGGTTTCTTAGTGGGTTTTGATTTTAGTACCTTGATGTTAATCTCATTTATGAAATTCTCCATGGAGTTCATCTGAGGTTACCAGATTCTGCTGTGGAATATGAGGCCCAAGTCTCAGATAATAAAAATGTATTTTGACTTTATCTCTTGGGAATTTATTTCTCTTGGGACTGTGGTGAAGAGGTTAAATATTTCTTGGTTATTCCTAAATTATCTGGTCAAGTATCCTTATATTATCATTTTTAAAGTCATACTTCATTAGCACATTTCCAACAACTTGGCAATTCCATTAACTAGCTTATTAACTTCCTCCAAATAATACCTTAAAAATCCCACCGTTTTCTCCCTCAGAAACTTACTTAGTATAGTATTCAAGGATGCTAGAATTCTACTGCTCACAAGATACTAGAGAGGACCCCTCTGAATACACACCCTGTGCTCCAACCTCCCTGCTCATGCTCAGCTGCACTGCTTCTTTCCTGCTGCTGCAAACTGTGGTTCTGATTATTCCGATTTGGGAGACATCATGTCCCTCCAAGAACCTCAAAAAAAAAAACAGTAATTTACAGAACGGACCAGAGATTTAGTGTCAGCCTATGAAACTCTGCAGGGAGCTCAGCAATACGGCTATTTGACATTCCAACAAACTGGATCAGGCTCTCAAGCTTGCCCTCATGTAGAACTCTGACAGATTTTCATTTATTGGAATGCAGATAAAAAAGAAAATTAAAAAGTCAATTTGTTCTGTCACTGCCAGAATTTTATCAATCTTTATAAATGGTTAAGTATGAGCTAGGAGAAATTATCTTTTGTGGCTGTGACATTTCACCCAGGACAAGCTGTGCTTAGGCTTAGATATATAGTTTAGAAATGCCTGCATATTAGGACAGTATCTTCTGCAAACTCCAGGCTTGGTTCTTAACTCAGAGTGCATATATTTCACCGGAGTCTGCTAATCATCCCAAGCCTTCCTTTCCTCATAGAAAAATACTCTGTACTCCCAGATTTGAGTATGAATCACCCTCAGAAGTATCAGGACACTGAAGCCCTGGAAAAAGGAACAGGTAAGATGGGAAGTCCCAGAAACCAGGGAACTTGGCTGCAAGTGTTACCTTTATTTATTTCATATATATATTTCCAGAAGGACAACGGCTGACTGGTATTAAAACCAAACCAGTCCATCAGAATCATTGACCAATATGAGAATTTCCCTGTTGGGCCATTAGGGTTGGAGTCTTATTAATCCTCCCCTATTCCTCTGGCCCATAATGCATTATGAGATAGAGGAGAAGAAACCAGGCACAGAAGACTCTCCCTCTCATGCTTTAACCCCATACCCTGTGCTCCACTTAAGGAGGACGTCTCCCCAGTTCTTGCCACTCCCACAATCAGAGCAAGTGAGGTTCACAATTATTTAGCCTCATCTCCAAGGAACCTTTAACTGCAACAGAGATCCTTGGGCCATTATGAGATGCTACTTTTTAGTTCTTAGTTATAGGAACATAAAATCACATTAAGAAAAAGCAAACAACACAAATACATGAAAACCATTTACTCCTGGTGAATTCCTCGGGGTCCCAGGTTCAACACTTTCCGTGATGTCAGAGTACTCAGTCAGGGATGATGGGAACAGGGTGTCAGGAGAATAGTCTTGATGGTCTTGCCAGCAACAGCTTTTTCTTACTTTCCACAATTTGGTCTTAGCCGTTTTCCAGTTGTCTTCATGTAAATAAAGTGGCCCATGGCAATCATGATTCTGTAATTGTTACAGTGCCTTTGTAACTTGACACTGTTCCCAAATACCCTTACTCACACCGCCCCTGTGATGCGGGTGTGAAGGGGTTGGTGGGCTTGTGCATATGAGGCAATGTGAATGATTTCATTATGACCGAATACGCTTTACTCAATAAGTACTCAAACGCTACCACCTCACTTGCAGTAGAAGTGCTAGGGACGAAACTAAGAGACTGGCTGAATAATGGGAAGGTTAAATGCATGAGTATTTTAATAGAAAAAAATATTAAAAACAAAACCAGAACTCGTATGGAAACAGGCTTCTGACTAGGCCCTCCTTTCTAGCAGTTTGGCACCTGGTAACAAAATTTGACACTGGGGGAGGGAGCAGCTTGACAAGGTCCACGTGAAGCAGCCTTGAGATTTTTTGCCCACTTCCATTTCTCCTCAGCATCAAAGGAAAGTGCATGGTAAGAAGTGAATCAGACAGCGAGGGATCTATACAGTTATCCTGTGAATGTGTGGCAAAGCCATCAGGACGCAAATCTCCTGTCTTGAGTTCAGAGCTGTGTGCTTTAAGATTTGACCCCACTAAAGACAGAATCCTTCAGGCTGGTCCCTTCTCAAACCTAAGGGGCTGTCCTTGGCCACTTTCAACCTGAAGCTGCTGAGCAGTCTTTATGATATGTAACAGCCTATTTTTTGGATGATACAGTAACCACAACCTCTTAAGTCTCTTAATTCTCCTACTTTATACCCATGAGGTAGAGGCAGGCACACTCCAGTGAAGGAGAAGCCTCAATTCAGGTTGTACTTTGGATGAAACATCCCCTCAAGGTGTAGAAGAAGACAGAGAGGTTCTGCCCAGGCTTGTATTTAGTTGCAGGAAGAGGTGATGTCAGATCTGGGCAGGTCAGGGAGACTCCCTCGAAAAGGTCTTCCCAGGCAGACAAGAGGGCTTTCCCTATTCCTCACCTCCCTTAGGTGAGGGCTGAAAGCAGATCTCCTCACATGGGGACCTAGCTAGGAGGTCTTTTCTGAGTGAGTCCTCTGATGTCTAATTAAGTGATAGCCTCTGCTGAAGCTTTTCCCACAGGTAGGGCATGTGAATGGTTTCTCCCCAGTGTGTGTTCTCTGATGCCTGACAAGGTGGTCCCTGCGACTGAAGCTTTTCCCACATTCGTTGCATCGGCAGGGCCTCACTGAGGCATGTCCTCTCAAGTGCTTGGCGAACGCTGCGCTGTGGGTGAAGCAGCGCCCGCACTCGCTGCAGAGGTAGAGCTCTTCGGCAGCGTGCGTCTTCCGGTGCGCCAGGTACCGCCTGTGTTCACTGAAGTCCTCGCCACACTCTCCACACAAGTAGGGTTTGCCTCCCAGGTGGATTCTTTGGTGTGTTGTTAACACAGATTTCTGGCTGAAGCTTTTGCCACAAATAGTACAAAAGAAGGGTTTTTCTCCTGTATGTGTCCTCTGATGCCTGACAAGGTCTGAAGTCCAGCGGAAGTGCTTTCCACAATCATCACATCTATAGGGCTTCTCCACAGATGGAGTTCTCTCAGCCTGGGTCAAAGGGGAGGTCTCTTCCAAATTCTTCCGGTTTAGGGGGTATTTATAAGGCGTGTTCATCTTATGAACCTTTTGGTGCCTGGCAAGATGTGAGCTTCGTGTGTAACTTTTTCCACACTCCATACATTTATAGGGTTTCTCTCCCGTGTGAGTCCTCAGGTGTCTAACAAGATGGGAGTTACAAGTGAAGCTCTTTCCACACACAGAACAGTCATGATGCCTCCCTAACAGGGGCTGGATGGGCGTAGTTTCCCGAAGGTTCACAAAACTATTCACTTGAGAAATATTTGTACCAAATCGTCTTTCATTAAGTCCACCTGGATTGTCCTCAAAGACTATTTCCCAATCTGGAGTCTGGTGAATTTCTGGTTCTCCCAAAATAGGCCTGTGTATATCCTCCAAACTCAGATCTTCCGGCTCCGGACACTCTTCCTCATCTTTACTCCTATCTCCTGTAGAAAGGGTGAGAGGAAAAAAGGGGTCATTGTAGTGGCAACAATGCCTTCTACACAACGGGGACATTTTTAAAAAGGGGTTTCAGACAGCAAGACTCAATGGAATGCCTGGCCTGTGCCAAGCACTTTCTCATATTGTTATGCTATCAGCAAACCTTGGTATGCAGAAATATAATCTTCATTTTGTAAATGCAGAGACTGAGAATTGAGGGTTTAAGGGAATTGTACAGTAAATGGTATATCTGCAATTCCAAAAGTTAGCATTTTTCTTTCACCCTTTTGTATTACATTGCTATCAGACAAATGATGGGAGGAGAAAAGAGGAGGGAAATGACAGAAGAAATGGCTGTCAGAAGGAGAAAGCAGTACTGGCTGACATGTTAGAAGAACTGATGAGAGCGGGGCCCTACAGAGAGAGAGAAGCACTGCCTCGAGGAACTGCCGGCTCAGGGTGGGTAAGACCCTTTTTGTCAATCCTCACCTGTGTAGGTAAAACTCAGGATTTCTGGCTCTTGAGTCTCTTGAGGCTCTTGGATATCTGGGACCCAAGGCTCTTCCTCTCTAACCTGGGAGATCTCATCAGGTCTGGGGATTGGAAATGCTGCTCAAGAGAGGGAAAATAGGATATCACGATTGGCTCAACAATTCCCTGTGTTAAGAGTGGACCTTTTCTATTTGGTGGGTTGTGGAGCAAATACATAGCTAGCTCAGGTCATGAAATCTTTCATCCCTCTAGTTTGTGTACTTTTAACCAAGGACTGCATATCTCTTGTCTTTCTTGTGGTTTTCACCTGCAACTCAATAATTACACCGTTGTACACCTTATCCTCTTTTTCCATACTCAAGAAAGATTATCTCCAACTCTTGTTTTAACACTCATGTGCTTACTTCAAATATTTCTGCACTAAAGCTGTAATATTACAAGTCTGTTTCCCTATTAGAGGTTTCCATTTCCAAACATTTATCTTTTACTTGAAAGGACACCATATTTTGCACCTAATCCCTCCATTTTATTGGTGGGGAGGGCATAAGAGAAGTTCACTGCATACAATCTAAGGTCTAAGATCCCCCAAAATTTCCAGCAGGAAAAAGATCTCTGGGCTTAGAATACTCTAGAATACTTGAAATTCCTTACACAGAGAGACTACAATTCCACAATCTTCTTCCAAGACATATTCTCCATAGAACTCTTTCTGTGTTGGGTCCAGATCACTCCACTGGTCCTGGGAAAAGCATACGGCCACATCCTTGAACGTTACCAGTCCCTGAAACCACATAAGGATTTCATCAAAATGTGACGCTACAGGTAGCCTCGCATTTTGTACCTGTTGAAAGTCACCCAATAGGAAGACTCCATCTAGGAGATGAAAGGAGCTCAAGTGGCGGGCTACTTAAACTCATTCTCAGGGGAGCTATGTGTCCCCTAGCGTCCTGCACTGGCCCTGCCCCCTCCAACTCCATCACTTTCCCTGAGGACCAGCTTATGATCTTCTTCTTTAAGGTACTGTTTAAAATTTAGGAAAGGTCTTAAAAATCATCATCCCTACTTGACACTTTAACGCTACACACATTTCTGCAAAATTTATCTTTTCTAGTAAACTTTCCCGAACGACTCTAATCACTTTCAATAGTTTCTATACTCTATAGCCAAAACAAGACTTTTTTCCTCAGTTAGATTACAATCTAAAACCATACATGAATTCTATTTCTTTTTCTCCAGCCACACGGCTTAGCTTCAGGGCTTTGACCATGGTGAATACTTCCTAAATGTCTCAGCAGTACAGTCTGTCATACTTACAAATGACTATCAGATTTATTCCTTAAAAAAAAACTAAAAAACCCTCATTTGACAACTTTGAAGTTGCACTGGAGTGTTACAAAATAATCTCATTTTGTCAGCTTTTCTAGTCAATGGCAAATACACAGGCGTTGGCGCCTATGGATCCAATAGAGGGTACGATAATTTATCTCATTATCTCCTCCCCTTCCAGGCATCTGCAGAACTGTGAGCTTAAAACTGGCAAGAGTGTAAATGTGCATCCTGCTTCACCTGTTTAGTATGGCTAATGCCCAGTGGTTCTTCAAACAAACTCCCTGTGGTACAGAGGTAATTAGGGCACACCTGTGATAGAGCAGTAAGAAGAGCAACCATCTCTGAGTCTCCAGAGTTCCTCTCTGCAGGAAGGTCTGGCTCCTGGGGCACTGGGACCTCTATGAAGAAAAGAAGGCAAAGGTCAGTAATATGTAGCATGCCCCAATAATGGACAAAAATCTTGGCATCCCCCACCATCTTTGGTAAGAAGGTGGCCCTATCCTTCCTATTATGGAACCAAGAAACAGGCCTAAGGGTAGCTCCCATATCCCATACCCATTACCTATAAGACATTCAGAATGCCAAGAGAACAAGCAACAACCTGCTATCTAAGCTTGGCCCTGTTTTTAGGGGACTCTAGCTGGTGGTTCTGTCTCCTCTTGACATCCTGAATTCTGTGATTTCTTTCCATGCAGTCTACCCAGCTTCCTTGGTACAGGAGAAATGTCCCCCTCCTTGCCTGCCTTCTGCCACAATTTCCCCTTTCTGCTGAGGCTTCCCACCGCTCTCCTGCAGGGACTGGAGCTCCTCTTCCTGGTGTGGACGCTGCTCTGCCGGTGCCCCCCGATCTGGGCTCTGTGTGGTTTCCTCAGGAGACTGCTGGGGGGTCGAGCTTTGCACAGGATCCTGTAGCTCACCAGGTGACTCAGGCTCCGCTCCTAAATGCACCGTCTCCTCTGACAGGACTTCCTGGCCGTGAACATGGACAGTCACCTGGGAATAATTCCAACTTCCAGTCACCATGGAGTCGGGAGGAAGTTCTTGGTTGTCATGGGAGCTTATTTTAGGAGAAGATGTCTAGAGAAAACACTCCCAGAGGGACCCAGACAAGGAGGGGAAACTCCAGTTCCAACAGAGCAGGCAAGGAGGAGCTGAAGGTTATCCTCCCCAGGACAAGGCAGGGGATGTGCAGGCCTGCAATGCTCTCTCACCACCCCAGCCTTGGCCCCGTCACCCAGGGCTCCTTCCCATCTCCACCTGTCCCACCTGTAGCTCTTCTTGCTGCCTGCTTCCCTAGCTGACCAGCCAGGAAGGGGGATCTGTGACTGGGGATCTATGAGAACCTTTGAGGAAGTCACAAAATTCTCCTCTCCAGGAACCCAAGGCTCAACATTCAAGGAAGGGAAAACCAAAGCCATGACCCTTTGGTGGCTGAGACCCCTCAGATGGTCCCTACACAGGTGTTCCAAAATCCAGAAAGTCACATTCATACACACACATCCCCCTAATCCATGGGGCTCATGGATCTATGAGCAACCCAAGGGCAGAGCCCACTAATAATTTATGGGGATCCTGCAAGCCCTCCCCCAAATCCAGCCTTCCAGCAAATAGTCCCCCTCCACATCACACAGATCAGGACTCCCCCTCCTCACCCACCGCCTTGGTCTCCTGGGTTGTTTCTGCAAACCCTCCACCAGCGTCACCGCCTCCTCGCCACTTTCTGGCCGTTGGCCCCGCACCCAGCTCTGCAGTTCTCCGGGCAGGACGGTAAGAAATTGTTCCAGCACAAGCAGCTCTAGGATCTGCTCCTTTGTCCGCCTCTCCGGTCTCAGCCACTGGTGACAAAGTTCTCGGAGTCTGATGAGAGCTTCTCTAGGGCTTGCGGCTTCCTGATAGCGGAAGCGTCGGAAGTTCTGGTGGGAAGTCTCCAGCACTGGGTCATCCCTCTGTAAGACAGACTCTGGCCCACAGGTGAAATCATCTTCCAGTTTCACCATCAGAATTCCCTCTTCTTCCCAAAGATCCTGGTCCTCTGGCTCCACGGCCGTAGCCATTTCTTGGTTTTGGGGTGGTCTCACACCATCTAGAGCTCACACTATCATTAGACCCCAGCCTCAGCCTGGACACAGCGAGGATTTTCTCCCAAGGGCCCTGGATACAGAAGTAAAGACAAACAAGAGTATAAGCATGAAACTATACACAAAGACAACAGTGTGAGTTCAATCATAATCCTCTATACAAACTTCTTCAAATGGTTAAATCCTCTTTTCCCCAACCTCCATAACCATAAATCAACACATCCAGTTGGGAGAGGACAATCCACAACTAAAGGTGTGGTCCTCTATCCCCCTTCCTAGGCAAGGTTCATACTCCACAAGAAAATACTGCATTTCCACTTCATGAATACTGCCAATTCCATCTCTTAAGACTCCAAATTGGTTCCCTCCTCTTCCTTCCTACAGACCACTTTAGTTTTACCCTTCATCATCTGCTGCCTGGACTACTGCTCTAACTTCCTGAGATCCCTGCAGTACTCAACTATGAGCAAAGTGCAACAGAATTACCTGTGGAGGTTTTGCAAAACACAGTATTACACATTTTTCAGACACTCTGATTCAGTCAATCCAGGTAACTATGTTTAGAGATGCTACATGCAGTTCGAAAGTGTATCCATGGTTGAGAAACACCAACCATGAGGGAGGTGTGTAAGGTTATGAGCGAAAGTTCTGGAATCAAGCTACCTGTGTTTGAATCCTGGCTCTATCGCTTACTAGGTATTTCCAGAGTGAGACCATAGGCAAGTTCTCATTCTCCTTATGCTGGTTTCTCTGTCTATAGAAGGGAGATAATAATGGTTTTCATCTAATAAATTTACTATAAGGATTAAATGTATTACTATCTTTGCTTAGAAGAGCGATGGCACCAGCGGTTATCTTCCTAAATTATAGTTCCAACTGTATTACTCAATATTTTAAAACAAAACCTTTTTAATGTTAGTAAAATCAGTTCCAAAATCCTGGGAATGACACGAAGCTCTTTACAATTAGCCCCCAAGCTATTTTTCAAGCTTCAGATCCTACCTTTTCCCTGTATTGCCTGGTTATCTGGTTATAAAAAATGTATTGCTGATCTTCCTACAACAGGGTGCCTTTTCAGCCCTCCATGTCTTTTTGAAGGTTGTTCCTTCTGCACAGACTACCCTCCACCCTTCCCCTTTCCACGCTACACGGTGTGTTCTTTCTTTTTAACAGGTCTTGTCTTCTTTATTCCCACGATTTACAGCTTAGGTCCCTCTCACTTCTCATCTGGATGACTGTAACTGCCTCCAAATGTGAGCTACCTGCCTCCAGATTTGTCACCTTCACATTCCCACTATGACCAGTACAAGCGCTACTGGCAAATGTGCTCATGTCCCTTTCCTATCTAAGATCCTTCCATCACTTCCCGCTGTCTTGTTAAGTGAAATACAAACTTCAAAGCATTCTACATTAGGTTGATGTTCATCTTGTTATTCTCTTCGCCCTCCTCTCCAATCCTTTCAGACATCACACATACACATATGTACATGCAAAGCACATGAGTCCCATGTTCTTTAGCTTTTGAACACGCTGTTTCTTCTGATTCTTTATCCTTGCTTAGGTTAAACTTTAAATTTTTCAAGACATAAGCTCAGGCTTCATGTCTTCTGAGATGTTTTCTTTGATCCCATTTCCCCTACTCTTGGACATGGTTAGAAATCACCTAAGTCTTCCCGTAGTGACCTGGGCACCTCTCTGTCCCAGTATCGGTCATATTACATAGCCATCGCTTATCTTTCCTGTGAAACTCTTTGAAGTCAGGAAGTATTTTCCATCAATCTCCAATACCTATAATAAAGTGCACAATAAATGCCTGTAAAATGAATAAAACTCTACTCCAAAGCTCTTCCTATTGTAACAGGAAGAACCATTGTTTCCTCCATTATGTTTTACTATCTTTTATTATTCACCATATCCTGTTAATTCCACCTTCTAAAAAATGTCTTTTGAATCCATCTCTTCTAAAAAATGTCTTTTGAATCCATCTCTTCATCTCTACTGCCATTCCCCCGGTTGAGCCATTATGACCCACTAGAAGGTATTAATAGGAACTTAAAAAAAAATTACAGTATCCTCTGCTCCTCAACAGCACTGGCTCATAACAGGCACTGATACATTGGAGACATGACTCAGTTCAACCTCTATGACTGGTTGTCTTCATCCTGTCCCCCTCCAGACCAGTGTCCACAAGCAGTTTAAGGGCTCCGTCATTTCTCAATCTTTTTTGTGCTGTACTACAATTGCCTCACATCCACATTCAAGGTTACTGATCCACTCTTAACAGCTGTGTCTCATCTGTTGTTACCCATCAAATGAGTTTATAGTCAATGACCATATTATCTTCATTCTTTCTCAAAACCCTTTTAATTCATGCTCTTATGACATTTTTTTTTCATTATCCTCAATCACTTGCAACATACTTTCATAGTCTATTTTGGATAGCTCCCTAATTCCTTGATTTTCATGTGCAATTTTTCCTCTGCTGTCTCTACCTCATGGTGATTTACTTTTTTTCTCAAGTGGCTTGTAATTTTTTATTTTATGCCCATCTTTTTGCTTTGGGAGTCCCGAGAGCCCTGGATTTAAATGTGAGGCCCTTGAATGTAATTTCATTTGTTTTTTCCTAAGTGCTAATGGTTTCAATGATCTTGGACAATTTGCTTTTTTAAGACTCTCCCTCTGTTGCCCAGGCTGGAGGGCAGTAGTACAATCATAGCTCACTACAGCCTGGAACTCCTGGCCTCAAGTGATTTTCCAACCTTGGCCTCCCAAAGCACTGTTACCACAGGCTGAGCCATGGTGCCTGGCCAAATCAGTTTTTATGTTCATTTCTCAGAGTGTTCCTGAATAACGTTTTTGTGTATTACTTAGACCGATGCCTTCAAGTAATGTTTGGCCTACCCAAGGCTCGGAGAACCTACTTCCTTGTACTTTTCCTGGGTCAGTGGGAAGATGTTCAAGGGTCCAGATTTGCAGGCTGCTCAGTTCTGTAACTTTCACACAGCGTCAGCTCCCCAAGTCCTGTCTCCCTGTTGGAGTACCAGTATTAAAAGCTCAAACCCTAGAAACCTTATTTTGGTTTGGAATCTCACTGGGCCTTAGTGAAGTCAGCTTATACTTACTCTTCTAGTGGTTATTTCTTTTTCCTTCTGGAACCTATATGCTTTCCTTTAGCTTTTGTGAGACAGAGAGAGATAGGGAGAGACAGCAGGGGCAGACAGGAACAGGATTTAATAATGGGCAGGAGGCCGATCCATATTAGCTTCACCTGCAATACTCCAAGTAGGTAAGTGGTGAACTTCCTAACGTACAAAATCTGCCAATGGCTTCCCAGTGACCTTAGGTTAAAATTTAAACTTCTTAAAATGTGATACACAAAGCCCTTCAAAACCTGGTCCCTGCTACCTCTCTTTCCTTCCATGACTGCCACTCCCATTGAAATCACTGCTCGAATTACTGTTCTTTCTTTTCTATACCCTCCCTGGGCTTTCCTGATGCTGTTCACACTGCCTGAAGTACCCTTCTCCACTCTCTTCATGTGGTTAACTCTACCCATCTTTCAGATCTCAGTTTTTCCAAGATGCCTTCCCTGGTCCTCCCAGATGATGCTTCCACAGGAACTTGTATCTCCCCCTATCACAGCATGCACATGTGTTTATTTTTTGTGTCATCAAAATTGTTCATCTGTTGAACTCACTGGACTGTAAAGCTCTGAGGGCAGGGACATGCTGTGCCCAGCTCGATGACTGGCATGCACCAGGCATTCACTTCATATCTGATGAATGCAGAGAACGCTTAATAAGGTTTTAAAAGTCTGTTTCCAGAAGGATAGATACCATGTCATATTAACCCATATTCATCCATAAGTCTAGCAAACTGTGTGCTGGATAAAGGCATACACAGGGAAAAAAACATTTATTGTTTGGATTGTGAGTAAAACAGAATTCTCTTAGTGGTTCCCAAGGTGATGGAACCACAACTCATCACAAGAAATCTTCAGGTTGCACTAGGAATAATCCAAATGCAAGTCACACAACACTGGGCATTTGAAAAAAAAAAAATCATTTTCCATTGAGGATTCAAATCAATTTTAATAAGCACAAAGTCAGACATGAAATAAATGGAACTACAATACTGATTATTTATCCAGATAAAGCTTTCCAACCCTCACCCCAACTCCTACCCCTGGAAGACGGAATTAATATCTAGGGTCTTTTGGCTTAATAAAAGGACTTCTAGTATCTTAAAAATTTGAGAACCGACGTCCAGTGAAGTAGACTTGGAATCCTCATTGTTTTCATGCAGCACTAGGTACAAGAGATTCCACAGTATGGATCCTACAACGTATGCATTGACAGAAGAGTTCCTGCTCTCTCAGAGGGCTTTGCTCTCCAAAGAAAAAAGAACATATAACAGTGCCACACCAAACTGGCCATTTAAAAACGCCCTTCAGAAATCACAAGCTGAGATTTCTGTTGCTTGTTTTGCATTTACTTTGGCAGCCTAGGAAGACGAAGGAAAACAGATCAGCAATCGAAGGAATGAAGGAAGGAGTCTTGGTGGGGTAAGAGACGGGAAATGAAGGAGATACAGCAGTGCTGTGCACAGCACCAAACTGGGTATCCAAAGATGTACATCCCAGCCCCAGATCCCCAAGAAACTGGAGCGTCCCTGAGGGTTTCGTGAAGTAACATACACAAGAGCCCTTGTAAAGGATAAAGCCCTCTGTAGATAACCAGTCTCCTAACTCAGTGATTATTTGAGATGTGAGAGCTTTATGAACCAAAATGTGTTGTGCAAATGTCAAATATTAATATTAGAGGCAGAAAACAGATGTTGCGTTTTTAGTCTATAATGAATGGGATGTGCTATGCCACAAGTATACCTTGCAATTTGTTGCCTTTGCTATTCTAATACCTTTCTTCAATTTCTGTCCTTGGAAGAGTTCCAGAGTAAGATAAAAACTATAAAGAGAATAGAGAGATTATGAAACCAGGCCAGGATTAAGTAAGAGACTTGGTTCCAGAAGACACTAAAACAATATCTGCAAAGATACAACCTAGTGTCTTGAGTGTTCCTAGGATGCACAAGATTGGAGAGGAGCCTTGAAGGTAAGACTTTCATACACTCCTCAGGCCAGCTGTCTCTGCCCCTTATCTGAAGGTATCATGTGGCAGTGAAGACCCAAGGTCAATTCTCTTACAAGAACAGAAAACCACAGGCAATGAAAGAATATCTAGTTCTCTACCTTAAAACGCTACTAGCTAGGGTGATCTTTCTGGACCCTAAATGACAAAGTCTGTAGTCATATACTGTCAACTTAAAGGAGAGACAGTGATCTTCCTATTTACTGGAAAACAATCCTCAGAAGAAAACAGTGATTAGAACTGAAATTATTATATTTAGCAGATATTTATATCCCTTCCAGTCCCCATTCTTATTTTATACCTTAATGCAGGCCTATAATTTGGGAATTTTAATATGGCTACTTGCTGGGGCTAACCAGGGCCTGTCAACAGCTCCTCTCAGTGTTCTAGAATAGAAATTGACTAATAAAAACTGTTAACCGCTCTTTTCCAATGCTGTTGCTGTTCTTTAAAACAAAAGATTAGCCCAGTACAATCCTTCTAATGGAGATATTCTTTTATTCTTAATTGTCCTATGTACAAGCGCTTATCTAAGCTTTCCACGTAACGGTTAGGGACCTTGGAGCACTGGGTTTGAATCCCTGACCTCGCTCATTAGCCTTGTAACACAATTTCCCTAAGCCTCAGTCTTATCCCCAAAAATGCGACTAATGCTACCTATCTCATGTGGTTAAGGAGTAAATGAAATAACCTATAGAAATCCTTCAGCATAGAGTCTGGCATAGGGTAGGTGCTCAATATATTTTATTCATTTTCCTTGAAGCTATTCGAAATCCTTTTGGGAAGAAGGCAAGATTTAAATGATAAACAAGCAAACAGTTCTTTACTTCATCATAATTACAAAAAAATAGATGGCATAAGGAAAATCTTGATCTGTCTATTGTTATATCAAAGAAGCCATGCTAAACCAAAAAACAATCCTTGCTTTGGAGGCACTTTATGAAGTAGGATTAAATGAAAGTGTTGGAATACAGATGAGAAGGAACTTTAAACACACACTCTCCCACCGAAGACCGTATCAGCAACGCTTCTAATTACCAATATATCAAAACCCTCTCCACTCCCTGTAACTGGCAGGACACAATCTGAGGCAAACTCAGTGTACCAAGAAGACCTATGAAAACTTAACCTAGATGGCACAGTGAATGAAAGGGAGTGAATTCCCTGGCTTTTGGCCTTCTAACACATGACCAGTATGCTTCAGACCATGTTTAAAACTGTTTTGTAAAATATTTTGCCACCTAAGTTTTTTTTTCCCCCTTCATAAAAGTGATATTTGAGTAGTGAGGGGAGAAATGGTTCAAAACTTGTTACAATAGGTACCAAAGAAAGAGAATAAGGTGGCCGGGCGCGGTGGCTCAAGCCTGTAATCCCAGCACTTTGGGAGGCCGAGACGGGCGGATCACGAGGTCAGGAGATCGAGACCATCCTGGCTAACACGGTGAAACCCCGTCTCTACTAAAGAAATACAAAAAAAAAAAACTTAGCCGGGCGATGTGGCGGGCGCCTGTAGTCCCAGCTACTTGGGAGGCTGAGGCGAGAGAATGGCGTAAACCCGGGAGGAGGAACTTGCAGTGAGCTGGGATCCGGCCACTGCACTCCAGCCTGGGAGACAGAGCAAGACTCCGTCTCAAAAAAAAAAAAAAAAACAAAACAAAACAAAAACAAGAAAGAGAATAAGGTATAGAGAAAGGGAAGACAGGAAGAAAGAAAAAGAGGTCAAGTATGTAGTAGGTGGTACAGGGAAGTCAGTGGATGCTAAGACACAAGTATCTTCTGCCTGGAAATGCTGCAGATTTTGTGGTTAGCCTCCAGATATTAGGTGGGAATAAACATGTCATTGAGAGTAAATGTAAACACAAAAATGAAAAAAAAAATTGTAACAATTCACTTTATTCTTAAAGTTTTTGATGGTTATATACGGCAGGCCTAGGAGGCAATGTTAGACAGTAGATAGCTGCCTTCAGGGGAGGGTGACCTGTGTTCTGTCCCCTGCTCTATGTTGTAAAGAGGTGTCATTTTGGACAAGTCACAGCAGCTCATGTTGAATCTTGGGTTGATTCTTTATCTAAAGGTAGAGAACTGAACCAGCTTTTTGATGTTGATGAGTTTTGAGAGGAATAAGGATATACACCATCTCTGTTGAGTATTTGGGCCATAATGTATCAGCCTAGAATGCTGAGAGAGATTTACTCAAGGGTTGAGGAGAGCGAGGGGCCAAACAAAGATTTTTAAGTTTTGAGATAGGGTTTTATTCTGTTGCTACGACTGGAGTGCAGTGGCAAGATCACAACTCACTGCAATCTCTGCCTCCCAGGTTCAGGCCATCCTCGCACCCCAGCCTCCTGAGTATCTGGGACTACAGCACATGCCACCACACCCAGCTAATTTTTAAATTTTTTGTAGAGACAGGGTCCTGCCATGTTGCCCAGGCTGGTCTCAAATACCTGGGCTCAAGTGATCTGCCGGCTTTGGCCTCCCAAAGTGTTAGGATTACAGGTGTGAGCCACTGCACTCAGTCTCAAATACAGACTTTTAGGAGGTCAGATTTATACACCTGTCCATCATGGTCATGTTGGTTAACCTCCATCATGAAGCTAGGCTTTTTAACCTTCAGGAAAACTACCCCAAAGCAGTTACTGGCCTAAATAAAGCAAGTCACGCTATATGCCTCAGTTTAAAACAGAACATCACAAATTAACCTGAAGCAGGAAAAGGAGGGGATATCAAACCTGACACCAATCCTGATGAGAGCAACTGCTCTCATTTGACAGCCAGAGTTAAACTAGATGTATGCAATTCCTACAATGAACATAGTCAATGCCAATCAGATAGTCAGAGTAACCATCATTTAATGGGAAATAACAGAGCTGACCTGAGGTGTTGCTATAGATAATTCATAACGGCAGTAAATTCAAAAGTCATTGACTACGTTTTTAGCTTTGTCATTAACACACCCTGTGTAGATATCCCCTGTTCTACGTCTAGATGACTTCCTTCTGGCTTTGCTCAAGGCTCCCTTAACATTTGAGGAGATGATAAGGGATGGGATCCCTGCCTGTTGAACCAGAGGAAGCTGAGGAGCACCAGGTTTCCACTGAAGACTAAATCATGATCCAAAGAAGGAATCCCAGAAGTCATTCTTGCCGTGGGCATGGTGGGCTGGCTTAACGTCTGTCTCCCCACTGAGAGCCCTGCCTCGAGAGCAAGGGTCTCCTTACTCATTTTTCTATTCCCAGTGCCTACCACTTTGTCAAGCCCTTGGTAGAAAAGGTGTTCAATAAATGCATGTTGAGTTTTATTAAGCTTTCTATTTTTCCTCCCCCAACTTGTACATATTACAGACGCACTGAAAATTCAGAAATCAGCAGGTGTCAGGGCTCTGGGGGAATAAACCATTCACAGGGATAGCTATAGGAATCTGGCATTAGCATTTATTCCAATCTCTTGGGGGTAATCAGGTGGCATAATCATGCCCTGCTGTACTGTGTAGCATAAGGTCAGTGGAGAAAAACATCAAGAAGGGAGGAGGACAAGGGATGGAGTTCAATACAGAAATATCTACTGAGCGTCAATTGAGTGTCCCACACAATTCAAGGTACTGGGCAGAGAAAGATTAAAAAAAGCAGCTCTGACCTTGAGGAACTTAACAGGTAGTTAAGAAATAGCAGGATTTTAGCAATACTAGGAATTCACAGCAAAAGCCCAGAATACCGGTGTAATATATACGATCAAAATGTGAGGCCCCTATCAAGAGAATTAAGAAAATCAAGGGGAAGAACTCATCAATACTTCACTTCAAAGTTGGCATATAGCATTTTTTTAGGTATGCTTTCTTAATTTTGCGAACAAAATATTCAGACCTAAGTGATTATCCACAAAAGATCGGATTACTAGTTTCCAACACAGAAGTACTCAAAGGTATTCTGAACCCCAGCCTACTGCAAGATGTATCACATTTGGCCAAAAGGTAGTTGTTCTCAAAGTGAAGAACCCAGATCTGCAGCATCAGTACCTGAGCCTTGTTAGAAGTACAAATTCTCAAGCCCCAGCACAGACCTATTACCAGAAACTCTAGGGGTGGGTCCCAGCAATATGTGTTTAACAAGCCCTTCAGGTGCTTATAGTAAGTTTGAGAACCACCACCTAGCAAATGAAGTGAATCTGGCGTGTTTAACAAGCCCTTCAGGTGCTTACGGTAAGTTTGAGAACCACCACCTAGCAAATGAAGTGAATCTGGCGTTCATGCAGAAAGCCATTGCTGGCCAAATTAAAGGGTTTGCTGGTGAGAGAACAGGAAAAGCAAGGGATCTAGAACTGTTTCACTTTTTAAATCTGTGCCAAATTTACTGGGGAAAAAATGTAAACCTTTAACTTACCTCATCTGTACAATTTGCAATGGCTGAGTCCCTCACATTGTAGTAAACCTTGTTGTACCCTTGGAATGATTGTCTACTGCAATATAGTATATACACAGAGTACAAAAAGGGTATAGCTGGAGGAGAAAGGGTGAAAGATTATGAATCCCAGGTGTCTGGTCCCAGGAGGAATAATTCCTGTCCTCTCTCCAACCCTGCCCACCCTCTTATGCTAGATAGTAACAGCAAAGAGTTATCCAAGACTGCTCCGCATTCACACGCTTCCCACCAACAAACCTCCCACGGCTATCCCACAACCTTTCTGAAGTAGCTTCCTGGATCAAGCCCCACCGGGCAGCTTGGAAGAGAAGCTGGGAGGGATGAGGGGCTCCACTAGCATTCCTTGGAACTTCTGAGTGTAGCTGCCCTGGGTGTCACCTGCAGAGCGTGGATAGAAAAAAGCAACAGTTCTAAGCTCAGTCTCTAAGTGACAGCCTGGGATGTGGCACTGCTCCCCAGGACCAAGGTTGTCTAAGAAAGGCTGGGTCTAAGAGTCTCCCTCTGCGGAGGTCAGTACAGACCCCAAGGCAGACAGGATTATCAAAGGGCCTAGATGAGAACATTCATTGTTCAGAAAAACAAAAATTAGACTGACATCTTTTTGAAGGCACGCAGCCTATCCATGGCACACAAACTAACAAACTTTTAGTCAAGGCAGTCAAGAAGTAGGTATACTCCTGCTAAAAGTAACGCTGGTGCCGAGAAGAGGTGCCAAAACTGGCTGTTAGGAGTGGCAGGAGAGGAAAGTTGCAACAGGAGACAGCAGTTACTGGCTTGAGGGGAAGCTCAGGGTCTGTCACAGTGGCAGCTGAAAAGCCACTGGCCAAATGGACGCCAAGGACTACTATCATCACAGGTGATAAGATCATGGCTGAGTGTACCTGTGTGTGCTGGGGGCTGAGAGGGGCTTAGTGGTGTAAGGAGATGCGGCTCGCCGGGGCAAGGAGCGCACTGAGACGATCTTAAGCAATATGAGGAAGGGTGAGAAAAGGCTGCGGAAAATAAAGGGGCCTAGACCACTCCTCCCTCGGTTCCGGGGGGACAGTTTGCGCGGAAGCGTTAGGAGGTACGAGGTACGGACTAACTACATTTCTGCAGGCCCCAGGAGGGGGCGGAGGGCGGTGGCTGGAAAGGAAAGGAAGCCAGGAGCGCCATCCGTGTCCCCGGAGACACTGGCTCCGGCCACCAGAAAACACAGAGACCACAACGTCTCGGCCCCCTCAGTACACCGCCGCCACCCCTTCCCCAGGACACGGCGATTTCCCCAGGCTCTGGGGGGCGGGGTCTCCGGTCCCTCCCCCTCCTCCCCGCCCTGCCCGGCTCTGCCCGATCTGGTCCGGCCCGGTCCGGCCCGGTCCAGCCCGGCCCGGCCCAGCCCACTCAGGACTCACGGCTCCGACAGCTCCAGCGGCTCCTCCCCTGCCCCGGCTTCTCTCCCACCCACTCCCGACCGAAATAGCGCCGCCGGATCCGAGCCGCGCGGGGCCTAGCGGGTCGGAACACGTGGGGCCTTTGCGTCCGGAACCGGAAGCGATCGCTCGCCCCGCCTTCTTGCCGAGCTGGAGCCTTTCTAGGCTGTGGGAGGTTTGGTCCTCTCTATGCGCCCTCCGCGGGCTGCGGCTCCGTGCTCCCCAAGGACCCAGTGCGAAGAAGCCTCGGGCCCGACAGCTTCCGTCCGCGGCCTCCAACTCCACTCTGCAGCGAATAAATTAACATCTTGGGCCTTTCATTTACACGCATACCTTCTGCAAGGGTTTTCTTTTTTCTTTTCTGTTTTTGATCTTTTGTGTGTTTGTTTTCATTTGGATACCTCTACGTGTTTTTCTTGATATTTTTTTTCTTTGCATTGTCCGCTGCAGCATGGTAGAAAAGGGCAGCGTTAGGTTTGAATACTGGCTCTTGCATTCACCAACAGCAGCAGGGCCTCGGCCGAATCACTCCATCTTTGAACCCTATTGTGCATCATAGAAATTGGGCATTATAATACCGTTTACTCTGAGGACTAAATGATACATTGCCCATGAACTGAATGGAACATTAGAAGCTCAGAAAGAGAATAGTTATGGTATCACTGTTCTTTCTTTTCCTTTGAGTGTTGCTTCTTATTTCTTTACTTTCAGGCTGTCTTCCCTGATCTCACTTGTTCGTGTTTGTCTTTTGGGGACCTTTCTGCCCATACGTGACATTTTCCTTTGCTCTTGTCACTCTTACCCTGTAAGTCACCACTCTCCACGTGCCATGTGCCACCTCGTTTTCATGGGACACGTTGCTGGGATCTGTTTACTGGGTTTGAACTAAAGGATTAGTTACTTTTGGTGAAGTGGAAGTGTATTAGCGAAACAGAGCTAATAGGTGTGAACCCAGAAGGCAGGACAACTCCAAGCGGGGAGGGGGGCTTCCAGATCATAGGTAGATACGAGACAAATAGTTGCATTCTTTTGAGTTTCTGATTAGCCCTTCCAAAGGAGGCTATCAGATATGCATTTATCTCAGTGAGCAGAGGGGTGACTTTGAATAGAAGGGGAAGCAGGTTTGCCCTAGGCAGTTCCCAGCTTGAATTTTCCCTTTAGTTTAGTGATTTTGGGGGCCCAAGATATTTTCCTTTCACACAGGGTATGTATAAACATATAAAAGGAGATTTATTATAAGGAATTGGCTCACATGATTATGGTCGTTGAGAGGTCCCTACATCTGCTAACTGTAAGCTGGAGAACCAAGGAAGTTGGTGGTATAATTCAGTCTGAAGCTGAAGGCCTGAGAACCGGAAAGAGATTTGAGGTGCTGGTGTCTGAAGGCCAGAGAGCAGGAGGAGATGATGTCCCAGCTCAAGAAGAGAGAGGTGAATTTACTCTTCCTCTGCCTTTTTATTCTGTTTGGGCCCTCAATGGATTGGATGGTGCCTACGCATATTGGTGAGAGTGATTTTCTTAGTCTACTGATTCAAATGCTAATCCCTCTTTTTTTTTTTAGACAGTCTTGTGCAACCTCCGCCTCCTGGATTCAAGCAGTTCTCCTGCCTCAGCCTTCCCAATAGCTGAGATTACAAGGCATGCGCCATCACGCCCAGCTATTTTTTTTTTTTTTTTTTTTTGGGTATTTTTAGTAGAGATGGGGTTTTACCATATTGGCCAGAAACACCCTCACAGACACACCTACTAATAATGTTTTACCTGTTATCCGGGCATCCCTTAGCTAGTCAAGCTGACACATAAAATTACCCAATACAAAGAGAAATATACATTTCATGAAAGCCTACTGGGTACCAAATGTTTTTCTCTGTAAATCTCATTGAATATTTTAAAATATTAGTATTAAGTGCATAAATAATACATAAACATGTTCTTCTAAACATTTGATGCATTCCAGTGTTAAAGAAAAAATTATTCAGTGATACTTGTTAAAGCATGGTAAGGGAGAACTTATTCAGGACCAGGAAAGGTAAACCACTGCAATGAAGTCTTGCTGTAGGGACGAGAGATTGGGCTCAACTCTAAATACAGAATAGGCAAGTGGGAATTTATAGTCAAGGAAATTTTTTTGGAGTTTGGGACATCAGTGGATTGAAAATTACTAAGGGGAACTGTCAGGCATAAGGGGGATTCTGGCTAAGTCAACCTAATAGGATTCTCGCTGAAGACAGGTCAGGGTGATCAGATATCACCTGTGGGATGGTGGAGGATGAGGACCATGACCAGGTATTAAAGATGGTCAGGTATCAAGGATGGGGGAGTTCCTGCTAAAGGACTTAGAGTTCTTTGCTAACATTAGATTTTACAAGGAAGTACACCAATAGCCCTAGGAGGAGTTTCAGAAGCCTGACAAGTTTGGCGAAGAAAAGAGATTTTGTGAATGGATAACCCTAATGACTTTTTTTTTTTTTTTTTTTTTTTTTTTTTTTTTTTTTGGATGGGGAATCTCGCTTCTGCCACCAGGCTGGAGTGCAGTAGGGCACCATCTCGGCTCACTGCAACCTTCTGCCTCCCGGGTTCAAGCGATTCTCCTGCCTCAGCCTCCTGGAGTAGCTGGGACTACGGGCATGCACCACCAAGCCCAGCTAATTTTTGTATTTTACAGGTTTCACAATGTTGGCTATGATGGTCTCAATCTCTTGACCTCATGATCCGCCGGCCTCAGCCTTTCAAAGTGCTGGGATTACAGGCATGAGCCACCGCGCCCGGCTACTAATGACATTTTTACCAACCCTGGCTTCCTCCTCTCTCTCCAGAAGTTAGCTATTCTTATGACCCGAGTGTGTTTATCTTCCAGATCTTTTTCTTTATTTTCATGTGCTGTGTACATATGTATCCACAGAAAGTAAATAGTATTATTTTCTGTGTACATATGTGTATGCCTGTGTGTTCATGTTGAATTCTTCAATTTGTTTTCTCTTAGCAGTGGGCCTTGGAGATCTGTTGATAGCAGTAAATAAAAATCTCCCTTATTCCTTCTACTTTCTGCATAACATTCCGTAGTGTAAATAGCAATTTGCCTATTGAAAACATATGTTTTTATAATTGTTGGGGTTACAAACAATGCTATAATGATCACCCTCTTTGTGCATACATGCACAAAGACGGATACTGAGAAAGAGTATTGCTGGGTTAAAGGTTGTACACATTTAATGAATACTGCCAAGTTTTCCTCCCAAATGAATGCACCTGTTTATACTCTTAACAGCAGTGTATGAGATTTTTTCCCCCCATATCCATGCCCTTACATCATGTTGCCAAATTGTAAATCTCAGACAGTTTAATGGGCAAACACAATATCTAATTGTTTTACTTTGCCTTTCCATCATTAATGGTGAGACTGAACTTTCTTCCATACATTTGTTGGTAATTTGTAGTTTTCCTATGAGTTTTATTTTTCTTTTGGACTTTTTGTTTTTTTAAATTGGTTGTTAGATGTTCTTTATGTATCCTAGATCCTAATCATTTTACATATATGTTGCAAGAGATATATTAATTTTATGTGTCAACTTGACTAAATTCATGAAAATGTGCTGTGTACAAGATGTTTTTCTCTATAAATCTCATTGAATATTTTTAAATATTAATATTAAATTAATGTTTTCCTTACCTTTATAGATTATTGTTTAACTTTGTAGTATTAAAGTTTCAAATCTGATACACTCTTTCCTCCAGTGGCTTCAAATTAGGTGTTTTATTTAAGAATATCTTTTCTGCACCAAAGTCATAAAGGCTTCTCTGTATTTTCTTCTACTACTTTTGCTTCTCCTTTTATGATTAGATTTAGAATTTATTTTTGTGAATGATATAAACTGGGGCTTCTAATGAATTTCTACTTTGAAAACATGGAGTATGAGATATTTACATAATAGAGGATATATTTACATACAAAAGATATAATCCATATGTGATGCGATCTGAATTCTGTCAGTGCAGTTATCTGGTCTTTCATTTGTCAATGATTTTTTGATTTACTGCTCTTACAAGACGCTGTGGTAGGTATATGGAACAGAATGGAGAATAAGAAAGATGTAATATCTGTTCTCGTTGATCTAACTTTCACGGGTTGTGTGTGTGTATGATATGAAGGAGTTGGGGAAGAAGAAAACAGTTTAAATAACTTACTCTATTCACTAACTGTGGTTATTTAATTATGATTAATTAAATTAATTATAATTGTTGTAAGTTCTCCAAAGGAGAAATACAGAGTGCTATGAGAACTTGTAACTGGAGGTCCTAATCCTGGCGGTGGTGCTGGTAGAGAGGTAGTTAGGGAAAGCTTTCTTGAATAGTGACATTTGAACTGAGTCTGTGGAATGCCTGGGCAAGCTGAGGCTGGGGGTGAGGTTGGGAAATGGGGTATACACCAAAAAGTGTCTGAGACATATGTCAATTGATTTAGAGGTTTATTTTGCCAAGGTTGAGGACACACCATGGAAAGTAGGCACAAGTTACAGTGGGATCTGTGGCCTGTGCTTTTTCCAAAGAGGGTTTTGAGGACTTCAATATTTAAAGGAGAAAGAGCAGGCAGGAAAGGAAGGAGGAAAGAAAAAAAGGGGAGGGTAGGCAGCTAGCAAGAAGTCCCATTCTTGTGAAACTCTGATCAGTGCTCAGCAATCCACATTTTACATCTGAAAAACAAGTAGTGGGGACAAAGTCAGTTATGCATAGATCTGCATTTTCTATAAGGTACAGTAAATGTGAAGTAAAGTAAACGTGTCTAGAAACAAAAGGAATTTCAGAAGCAAACATTTAGAAACAAAAAGTATGTGTTTAGAAACAAAACAAAAGGAGGGCAGTTTTTGTGTGATTCAGTTCCCAAGCATAGCTTTTCCCTTTGGCACAGTGAGTCTGGGGTCCCAAGATTTTGTTTTCCTTTCACTGAGGCGAGTAAAAAAGAATACGTGAAGTAATGGGAAATCGTGTATACCAGAGCTCTGAAATGGGAAGGAGCTTGGTGTACTGGAGAAACTGAGAGGAGACTGGTGTGGCTGTGGTCTGAGAGCGATAGAGGAATTTGTGAGACCTGATACTGTGGACAGAGATCAGACCTAATAGACTAATGGTCTTATAGGTTGAATTAACTGCTGAAATTAATGAGAAGCTGATAGGGTATGGTGGCTCACACTTGTAATCCCAGCACTTTGGGAGGTTGAGGCTGATGGAACACCTGAGCTTAGGAGTTCGAGACCAGCCTAGGAAACATGGTGAAACCTTGTCTCTACAAAAAAATACACACACACACACACATGCATACACTTAGCTAGGCGTGGTGGCATGCATATGTGGTCCCAGCTACTCCGAAGGCTGAGGTGGGAGGATCACTTGAACCCAGGAGGTGGAGGTTGCAGTGAGCCAAGATCACGCCACTGCACTCCAGCCTGGGCAGCAGAGTGAGACGCTGTCTCCAAAAAAATAAATAAATAAATAAAATAAAATTAACGGAAAGCCATTGGAGTTTTTTTATTAATTGAGCAATATGATTAGATATACACCTTTGTTAAGGTCTTTCTGGTCACTGAGGAGAATGGAGGGGACCATGAGTGGATGAGGAGAGGTAACTTAGGAAGCTATTACTGTAGATCAGGTACTTGGACTCAAGCAATAATAGTAGATATGGAGGGCATTGGGTTATTTCTTTAAAACTATTTAATGCAGAGCAAAGAACTAATTGTTAGAAAGATGGTTATTGTTAGAAAAATTGTTAGAGGCCAGGCGCGGTGGCTCAAGCCTGTAATCCCAGCACTTTGGGAGGCCGAGACGGGCAGATCACGAGGTCAGGAGATCGAGACCATCCTGGCTAACACGATGAAACCCCGTCTCTACTACAAAATACAAAAAACTAGCCGGGCGAGGTGGCGGGCGCCTGTAGTCCGAGCTACTTGGGAGGCTGAGGCAGGAGAATGGTATAAACCTGGGAGGCGGAGCTTGCAGTGAGCTGAGATCCGGCCACTGCGCTCCAGCCTGGGCAACAGAGCGAGACTCCATCTCAAAAA
>NW_016806331.1:6636098-6654901 GCF_001698545.2 Rhinopithecus bieti
TGGGGTGTGGGGGGGGGGGGGGGTGCGGACCACAAAATACAAAAAAACAAAAAAAAAAAAAAAAAAAAGAAAAAGAAAAAAAAGAAAATTATTAGAAAATAGGATAGAGAGAGGTTATTTTCCAAAAGTTGAAGAAATGGCAGGGGTAATTAGTGATAGTGAAGTGAGCTCAGCTGAAAGTTTGCATAGGAGTTCCACTCTCCTAGTTGTTCAATCCAAGTCTGACTGAACACCAGGTATAGAAAGTGAATGGTTCTGGAAGAGCTATGTGTACATGGCATTTTTGTAATTAGAGTCATTTAAACTTGCAAGAAGAATCTGTGATTCAAAGTGACCCGGTGGTGAGCCACTTGGTCAGGCACTAGATTAGATACCTTGGTAAGTATGTAATTATCTGCATTCAATGTGTCTGTATTATGCTTTATATTTTCTCATATTTGATTTTTATACTCTGATCCCCAAGTTAGTTGGTCATTTGTGAATACCATGGAGTGATAAGGTCCTGATAAAAACAGAGGTGGCTTTAGAGATATACCTTAAGGAAAACAGCAGGAAATCTAGTCTGAGACACGTTTAGAAAAATGGTCTGTAGCTGGATAAGCTTGGAAAAGACCATATACTTTATCCTCTTGGAAATTTATAATGCATACAAAAATCCCTAGAAATGAAAAACAAAGCTGAGTTTATTACTTGACATGTAAGGGAGAGCTATATCATTCAATGTGATGGGAGTGAGCCTTTCCGAGTTAAAAGAGGAAAGATGAAATCTAGGATAAGAACTGGGAGTTTTGCTCCAATAAGGCAGAATCTTGAAGACTATCATTGGTTAAGTAGAGGATTGTAAAGTATTATTTTGGAATGGCAATTGCTCTGGTTTTCAATAATTACGGGACAGGTCTTTTTTTTTTCTTCCAACTTTTATTTTGGGTCGAGGGAGTACATGTGCAGGTTTGTTATAGGGGTAAATTGCTTGTCACTGAGGTTTGATGCACAAATGATCCCATCACCCAGGTAGTGAGCACAGTATCCAATAGGTAGTTTTTTGATTCTCACTCTTCTCCCTCCCTCCACCCTCAAGTCGGCCCCAGTGTCTGTTGTCTCCTTGATGTCCATGTGTACTCAATGTTTAGCTCCTACTTATAAGTGAGAACATGTGGTATCTTGTTTTCTGTTCCTGTGTTAATTTGCTTACAATAATGGCCTCCAGCTCCATCTATTTTGCTGCAGAAGACAGGATGTCATTCTTTTTTGTGGCCACATAGTATTCCATGGTATATATGTACCACATTTTCTTTATCCAGTCCATCATTGAGGGGTATTTAGGTTGATTCCATGTCTTTGCTATTGTGGAATAGTGCTGCAGTGAACATATGTGTACATGTGTCTTTATGGTTGAATGATTTATATTCCTTTGCGTTTATACCCAGTAATGGGATTGCTGGATCAAATAGCAATTCTGTTTTACATTCAAGAAATCTCCAAATTGCTTTCCACAGTAGCTGAACTAATTTACATTCCCACCAGCAGTGTGTAAGCATTCCCCTTTCTCTGCAACCTTGCCAACATCTGTTATTTCTCTTTTACTTTTTAATAATAGGCATTCTGACTGGTATGAGATGATATCCCACTGTAGTTTTGATTTGTATTTCTTTAATGATTAGTGATGTTGGGCATTTTTTCCCTTGAATTTGTTGGTCACGTGTATGTCTTCTTTTGAGAAGTGTCTGTTCATGTCATTTGCCCATTTTTTAATGGAATTGTTTGTTTTTTGCTTGTTGAATTGTTTAAGTTCCTTATAGATTCTGGTTATTAGACTTTTGTCACGTGCACAATTTGCAAATATTTTCTCCCATTCTGTAGATTGCCTGTTTACTCTGTTGATAATTTCTTTTGCTGTGCAGAAGCTCCTTAGTTTAATTAGGTCCCACTTGTCAATTTGTATTTTTGCTGCAGTTGCCTTTGGAGTCTTCATCATGAAATCTTTGCCAGGACCTATGTCCAGTATGGTATTTCCTATGTTTTCTTCTAGGGTTTTTATAGTTTTAGGTTTTATATTTAAGTCTTTACTCCATCTTGAGTTGATTTTTATACACAGTGAAAGGAAGGGATCCAGTTTTAAACTTCCGCATATGGCTAGCCAATTGTCCCATCATCATTTATTGAATAGGGAGTCCTTTCCCTATTGCTTGTTTTTGTCAACTTTGTTGAAGATCAGATGGTTGTAGGTGTGTGGCTTTATTTCTGGATTTTCTAACCTGTTCCATTGGTCTCTGTGTCTGTTTCTGTATGGGCATAAGTCTTAATGAATTCCAAGATGGGATGAATAAAGCTATGTTGGGTTCAAGGTCATATAGGAGGTACTTTTATACACATATGTTTGAGATTTGGAAATTTTTTCCTCTAACTTAGTGTTATGGATTCTTAGAAGTTCAATAATGAAGGAAGCTACTTAACCTTTTCTAACCCTGCATTCCCCCCACCCAGTTTGAATTCTGAGTCCTGTTTATGAATATCCTGTGGCATCATGAAAGCACTGCTTTACTTAAGTGTGTGCATTTTCAAAAACAAATTATCTCTAAAGTTAATTGTTAAAGATTTGTTTCAGGTCTATCCAGGTGCTCAACTTTGTCATTAAAGTTACTGATACTAGAAAAATAATATCCAGGGATCTGGGTAGGTTGTTTGTGATATTGTTTGAATGGATCTTTGTGTAATTCTTTACTCTGCTGGAGAAAAGTAGAATAGGAAAGACATTTTGGCTTTAGAGACTTGAGAAACAGTAGGGTACAATGTGAGGTCTCAAGTTCTGTCTTGTCTCTGTGGCCAGGGCTCCTTTTCTTTAAAACAGCATTCTACCTTCTCTGGACACTGGAGGCCGCCCACAATCTCCTTCATGTCTTTGCCTCCCCTGTAGGTGAGGGAAAGGCAGATCTTAGGCATGGCTCCCTGGAAGTCTTCTTGTAATTCATATCATTCTTGATGTTCAGGAGGTTTTACCGTTGGATAGACTTCTGTAACTCTAGCATTTCCAACCCCTAGAACTAATACCCCTGCAGACTACTATAATACCCACACACACATGCACACACATATGTTTTTTCCCAGTAGAATCAGTACCAGGAACATAGCTTGGTATATGATATCGATATATCAGTAAGACATAAACATGCATGAATAAATGTTGTCTATTTTAAGTTTTATGAATTAAAGCCTCGTGGTATTCTCACACCTGTTCTTCCCTCCTTCCCCCTTTTCTTGGATCTGCCAAAATGTGTTTATCCTACCCTTTGTCTGCCATTAGACATGAAACCCTTAAGGTCATAGGCTAGGCCCAGAAAAACTAATATTTATGAGATTTGAAGGCAAATTTTTAAAAACTTTTTAAAAGCAATAGTATAGCCCAGATGTTCCAATATCTCTAGATTTAGGTTACCTTGAGTACTTGCCCAAGCCCCTGCAAATGTGAAGTGCTTCCTAAAATTTCTGCATATTCTGTGGCCATCTCTGTGATATTCTCTGTGGGCTATTTCTAATCCAAACTATGTAATTCCAGACATGAAACTTTATTCCTCCTTGACTCACACACAACACACACATACATGAATGCATGTGACATGCATGTTCTGTTCATACATGCATTTGGTAATATAGGAGACTTTACTGAAGGTTTGAGGGCAAGACTGATCAACATTGTAGAAATGTGACTTCAAACCAAGCATTAGGGATCTCCATTCTTAAACTGCTTTTTAGGTGCCCTGACTCTGGGGAATTTCCACTGACTTCTTCCCACAGACTCCTCTGCTTTGCTCCATTTTGGGGTTCCTTTTTTCTTCCTTTCTCTGTCATTTCTTTTTTGGAAAATATTAAATGTTACCTTTTTTTTTTTCTCATTCAGGGCACTCTAAACCATTCTTTGTTGATAGAGCTCATGATAATATTGATGTCCTTAGATTCTCTCCCTTCCTTTACTTCCAAATGATCTATTTCTCCTGCACAGCTCCAAGACAGTTCCCCCTCTAAGAGAAAATCAAGTACAACAGTTGAGATAATAATATTTTTGCCTCATTACATTTTGTTTTGAATTTTCAATTCAAAATTAAAAGGAATGTGCAGTGTTGATGAAAGGAGTCAAACTCTGTAAAATATTGGAAGAGATTTATTCTGAGCCCAACACAAGTGAACATGGCCTCGTGGCACAGCCTTCAGGAGATCCTGAGAACATGTGCCCAAAGTGGCTGGGCCACAGCTTGGATTTATACACTTTAGAGAGACATGAGACATCAGTCAGATACATTTAAGATATACATTGTTTCTATCCAGAAAAGCAGGACAACTTGAAGTGGGGGGTGGGGGCCTTCCAGGTTATAGGTAGATTTAAACATTTTCTGATTGGCAATTGGTTGAAAGAGTTATTATCAATAGAAAGGAATGTCTGGGTTATGATAAGGGGTTGTGGAGACCAGTTTTATGCAAATGCAGCTTCCAGGTAGTAAGCTTCAGAGAGAATAGATTGTACATTTGTAAATGTTTCTTATCAGACTTAAGGTCTGTGTTGATGTTAAATGCTGGTCAGCTTTTCCTGAATTCCAAAAGGGAGGAGGGCATAATGAGGCGTGTCTGACCCCTTTTTCCTGTCATGATCTGAACCAGTCTTTCAGGTTAACTTTGGAGTGCTCTGGCCAAGAGGAGGAATCCATTCAGATGATTGAGGGACCCTTAGAATTTTATTTTTTGTTTACAGCAGTCATCTTTTTTTTTTTTTTAAGCCATAGTTTAATGGTCTTTTAATGCTAGTTTTTCTTTACTGTTGGGAAGGGACATATCTAATACTCATTAACACAAACTGAATCACCTGCATTATCATTGCCTAAAAAGATATCTTACCTAAAGACAAGGTCTGATCAGTAGGTTTGTAGCCTGCTTTGAGGGACTTTGCACACTAACCCTGAAACCAGCCCAATTGTCCCACACAAAAGATATTTATGGATTTTTAAATGAACACAGAAATTGACACTCTGTCTTAAAACCTGAAACTTACATTTGTCTTAACTGAGTTTCTTCCTCAGGAAACTGACTCTTGGGCAAAAGACTGAAGCCCACTAGATCACCAATCCAGACAACAAGATGCCTGGCGCCTCATTCATCATGATGGCTTCCTTACCCTCCCTAATTCCTGTTTTCTCACCTTACCAACTCTTCTTCCTTACCCCTCTCTAATTCCTATTCTCCCTCCCTTCCACTATATATAAAACCTCCCAATTTTAGGCATTTGGGGAGATGGATTTGAGACTTTACCTCCCATTTTTCTTGGCTGCGGCATTCAGTTAAAGCCTTCTTCCCTGGCAATGCTCAGTGACTCGGTGATTGATGTTCTGTGCAGCAAGCACCAGGACCTGACTGAAACCCTGGGGGTTTCAGTGACAACCTACATGTGAACACTGAGCTTCATGTAACCTTGGGGCTGCATTTTCCAGTAGGAAAGCGTTTCTAGATGTATTGGCTCTGAGACTTTTCCTAGCTTCCTAGGCGCTTGGTCTACTTATACTGGAGCCCAGGAACTGCTGTAATCCATGAACTGTAAATGGAAACTTTTCATAAGATGTTCTCAAGTTTTGGTATTATCTGAGGATGAACACCTCTAAGTTTATCTAAAAATTTGTATTATTTCAAGATGGAAGTCCCCTTATTGAGATATTATCAAACACAAAGCTGATTCATTTCAAACATTTTAGAAGGAACATTAGAATTATTAGAAGTCTGTAGCGTGCTTCTCTTATGATGAAGATGATAGGAACTAAGAAAATGAGATGTGGAATGTTTTATATTTTTGACAAGAAGATGAGGCAAAGAGGGTGGTCATAAAAAAAAGATGGTGGTCATAAACAAAGAGGGAGACAGGATTCCTTGTACATTTTTAAAGTTGTTGACATTTGTCTCTGACCTTAGTGGTTTCTACTTTCAGTTTACCACTGACAAGTCCAGAGTTCTACTTCATGCATCTGAGGATATCCTGGGATTTCCTTGTTGAAGAATTACATTGTTTCTTCTCAAGAAAAACTCCTAGTTCATTTACATGTAACAAGTTCTCATAGGAGACCCTAACCGTGATGGTTTGCTTTTGCATCTTTATCTTACTATAGCATTTAATCAGAACTTCTGGGATTTGGGGGGAGCCTGTTTTACCAAACTTCTCCAAAGTCCTCTCTCAACTTTAATTGTTTTTATCTGCATTAAGCTCATTTTGATGTGTTGCATGTTTTACTTTGCATGACCAGTCTTTGGGCAAGTCATTGCCTTTCTTAAGGCTCCCTTCACCTCCTTGTTTCTAATGGTATAAATAAAGGGATTCAGAAGCGGGGTGAGGATAGTATTTAGCACAGACATCACCTTATTAATCTTAAAGGAGGAGTGTGCTGTGGGTCTTAGGTACATGAACAGAATGGCCCCATAGAGCAGGCAGACAACTGTCAGGTACGAGGCACAGGTAGAGAAGGTCTTCTGGCAGCCAGTGGCTGAAGGAATCTGTAGGATTGTGAACAGAATGTAGATATAAGAAATCATATTAGGCCAGGCGCGGTGGCTCAAGCCTGTAATCCCAGCACTTTGGGAGGCCGAGACGGGCAGATCACGAGGTCAGGAGATCGAGACCATCCTGGCTAACACGGTGAAACCCCGTCTCTACTAAAAAATACAAAAAACTAGCCAGGCAAGGTGGCGGGCGCCTGTAGTCCCAGCTACTCGGGAGGCTGAGGCAGGAGAATGGCGTAAACCCGGGAGGCAGAGCTTTCAGTGAGCTGAGATCTGGCCACTGCACTCCAGCCTGGGCGACAGAGCGAGACTCCGTCTCAAAAAAAAAAAAAAAAAAAAAAAAAAAAAAAGAAATCATATTAAAGAGAAGTGACCCTGGGATCACAAGGACAGTTGCCAGGACACCCAGGAGTTCCAAAATGCTGGTGTCTATGCAGGCTGCTTTCAAAATGGGCCCAACATCACAGTAGAAATGATTGATAACATTATTGCCACAGAATGGCAACTGGCTGAGCAGCATCATCTGACGAAAGACAGTGGTGAAGCCCACCACCCAGGAGCTCAGGGCCAGCTGCAGGCAGAGTTTGCTGGTCATGATGGTGGGGTAGTGAAGGGGCTTGCAGATGGCCAGGTAGCGGTCAAAAGACATGATAGTGAGGATGAAGAACTCAGTGGTGCCCAGGAAGAAGTGGAAGAAGGCCTGCAGCAGGCAGCAGGAAATGCAGATTACTGTTCTTGCCACTACAAAGGTTTCTAGCAGTTTGGGGATGACTGTGGTGGTGTACCAGATCTCTAGGAAAGACAAATTACAAAGGAAGAAGTACATTGGAATTTGTAGCCTGGGCACAGCCCACACAATGGCAATAATAAGCCCATTGCCTGTAAGGGTTAATATGTAGATGAGAAGTATTGCTATAAAGAGAGGTGTTTGTAGGCCTTGGATAACAGGAAAGCCTAGGAGGATGAATTCTGTGATTACTGTCCCATTTCTCATGTCCCTTGATACCCTAGAAAGACAAGCAAGAAAGCTCCTGAGAATCTTAGAGCACAGTTGATTATAGTTGGGACAAAAAATAAGGAGGATTCTGACTATGTCAGGTCTTCCCTTGTCCACATACAAATACGCACTGGCCAACCCTTCTTTACTGATGACTTGGCTGGTTCTTTTGTCAGCAAAACCAGCTTCTAATGGACTTTGAATGTATTAAATACACTTGATGAATGCAAAGTATTTTTTCACCCTTATACAACTATGAGAATAATCATGTTAAATGTGGTTGCTTGTTGTCAATTATTCATATGACATATGGATCTAAGCAGTTCCATTTACAGCACTGTTTTTTATGTAGTTACAACATGATGTGATTGTAGCTTTTTAAACTATGAAACCCCTGAGAGATTGTACCTTCTAGTTGAAATAGAGTATTTATAATAGATTGTGGCTTCAGATGCTGCTTACTGCTTCTTAAACCTTTAAGGAACATTCTTAATAACCTTTATAGAATTCTGAGGACAGGTTTTGTTTTCTTTCAAGTTTTGAACTGCTTCATTACCTATAAAAGGTCTGGGTATAGCTGTAGCATTTCATTTGCTTTCTGAGAGAAATGGACAGTTTCCTTGGCCACTGAAGATGTTTCTCACGTAATTAAACAACAGTTTATACATCTTGATCCTATTCTTTTTTTTTACAGTGTGTTTCTTTGGAGTAAAAATGGCTATGATAGCCTCATCAAAAACAGTCTTCAATCCCTTCTGGGTTAAAGCTGAACATTCCACATAGCAGCATGCTCCTATCTCTTTTGCTAGTTTCTGTCCTTGTTCCACACATATAGGTTTTCTTTCATATCATTCAGTCTTGCTAAAGTTTTGGGGTCATCTCGGAGATCAATCTGAGTTCCTATTAATAAAAAGGGTACATTTGGTGTGTATTCCTTAAGTTCCGGTACCCACTTCTCTTTCACATTTTGAAATGAGGCTGGATTTACCACCGAGAAGCATATAAGGAAGACATCGGTCATTGGGTAAGATAAAGGCCTCAGACGGTCATAGTCTTCCTGTCCGGCCGTGTCATAGAGTCCTAGGAGGTACTGCTTGCCCCCCACGGTGACGCTGACTGCGTAGTGGTTGAAGACGGTGGGCACGTACTCCTCCGGGAAGGCGTCGTTGGCATGGCTCATGAGTAGGCACGTCTTGCCCACCGCCCCATCGCCGACCACCACGCACTTGAGCATCAGCGTGCCGGGCCCGTGAGCCATGCTGCGGCCGGCGGGCTTCTGGGCATGGTCCCCCCGGAGCCCTCGCCCCGGCCCGGGCTCAGCCCCAGCCCGCCTGGGGGGTCCGCCGCCGTCACTGCCGCTCCGCGCCGCAGGGCCCAGAAGCTCTTTAGTTTAATTAGATCCCATTTGTCAATTTTGGCTTTTGTTGCAATTGCTTTTAATGTTTTAGTCATGAAGTCTTTGCTCATGTCTATGTCCTGAATGGTATTTTCTAGGTTTTCTTCTAGGGTTTTTATGGTTTTGGGTTTTACGTTTAGGTCTTTAATCTATCTTGAGTTAATTTTTGTATAAGGTGTGAGGAAGGGGTCCAGTTTCTATGTGGCACATGGGAGTGGGAATGTGGAGTGGGAATGTGACCATTAAGAGAATATGCCATTCAGTTTTTCTCAGGACACCTCCCACAGTTTATACTTTCAATTTCATAAATCTAAGGATTTTAAAAAATCTTTGGAGTATTTAATTATATTAATATTTTAAAAATAACTGGATTCTTAAGATGCAGACATTTTCAAGGATTTGCATTTATCTTTATGGAGGAGGAATCTCAATTTAAGAATATATTCCTTTAAAAATTAAAAAAATGTTTTTAACTTCAGTCTCTGTGCTAGGAAGAATGTATTCTTTATAAGTCTATTACCAAAGTGAACTCATGACAGTTTTTTCTCTTTAATTGTAAAATAAAATGTTTTAAATCATATCTCCTATTTCAGGAAACACCTGAACTTAACTCTCCTTCTAATATATATTTTATTGTTTATGAAAATTGTGTTTGTTAATTTTTCCAATATTAAAATTAGCATATGCTTCCCAAGTTTAAAAGCTCCAAAAGGTGGGAAAAGAGATGTAATTACAATCCCACTCTTCAAACATGGTTAATTAAACATTTTGTATAGTGCATTTTCTTCCAACTTTAAAATGACTTTTCAAAATAGGTGATTTGGCTTTAAGATTTTAAGAAGATCTTAAAGGTATTACTGCTCATGATTAAAATGTATACAATATTTCAATGTTAAAGGTCTTTTTTAGCATTAGATCACTACCAATTAATTCAATGTCATAACCATAAGAAAACAAACTATTTCTTAGATTTAGTGGAACAAATTTCCTCCTCGAGTGAAATAAATTTCCGGGTTGAAACCATAGTATAGCCCTCAAGAAAATGAATTCTGTCAACAACCCAAAGGTGTAGGAAAGAGATTATCTGCTAGGGCTCCCAGGAGAGAATGCAACCTGCTGACATTTTATCCTGGTAAGACCTGTGTTGGGTTTCTGACCTACAGAACTATGAGATAATAAATTTGTGTTGTTTTAAGCTGCCAAATTAGTGGGAATTTGTTATGGCAGCAATAGTAACCTAATATGGTAACTTTTGATACTGTGTCTTAATTAGGGTCTGATTATAAGCACAGAGCAGAAAATTACAGGACTGCTTCATTCTTGGTGACTTTGGTCTACCTTCTTTTTGTCTTTAAACATTTAACCACTTTAAACATTTGTCCACTTCATTATCTTATGATGGACTATGCTTTCTTATAATACTCTGAATTCATTCCTAAGAGCACTTTCTTTACCTGCCCTTCACTGAGAGATTCCATGCCAATTCTTAAGGTCTCTATCTTTGTCCTCTCAGCTAGGAAGTCTAATTGTCTTTTTCCCATTCCTATACTCTTTTTAGAGTGCTTACTCCCACAGCACCTACTCAGTGGCATTGTGGACACAGGGTGATTTGACACCTTGCTGACTCATTCTTCTTACAAATAAGTGAATCAGAAGTGACAATCTCACTCTAGTTGGACCAATCATATCCTCCTCCCAGAAATTTGGATTTTGAACTCAGATTATTTTAAATATGCATCCACTTAAATTTAATGCATATCAATGCATTCAAATACATTCAATATCTATACCCTTATATATTGAATATATATATATAATTGAGTATATACATATATTTGTGAATGACAAAAGCACCTATCTTCCATGTGCACAGAAAAGTGGAAAAAAACACTGCAGAGAGAGAAAAACAAATCAGGTATAGTTTCTTATGGCTGCTCTAACAAATTACTGCAAACTTGGTGGCTTAAAACAACAGTAATATATTATTTCACAGTTCTGAGGGCAAGAAGTCCAAAAACAGTTTCACTGGGCTGCAACCCAGGTGTTGGCAGAGACACACGGGAGGTTGTGGGAGAAAATAAAGCTTCATTGCCTTTTCTAGCTTTCAGAGGTTTATTTCTTGATTCATGGCCCTTTCCTTTGTCTCCAAAGCCAGCAGAGCAGCATCATCAAATCTCTCTCTACTTCCGTCATCACATGGCCTTCATTTTTGTAGTAAAATCTCCTTTTGCCTAGCTCTTATGATGACATTTGGGATTACACATAGGGCCTACCTGGGTAATCCAGGATAATCCCCCATCTCAAGAACTTTAACTTAATCACATCTACAAAAATTTCTTTGCCACATAAAATAACATTCAGGTTTCCAGAGGTCAGAATCTGGATATCTTTAGGGGCCAGTATTCAGCCTACCACAAAGTATATGGAGAAAAAGAATACAGAGTAATACAACTCCAGAGAGACCTAAAGATAAATCAGAGACTTAAAGAGAGGAGAATACCTACCCTGGCTCCTTGCAAATTTCTAGTTCCTTCTTTTTGTCACTTAGCAGGTCTTGATGTTTCTTATCTTCTGGGGTTCCATATGGCACTTTTGATTATTATGATAAGCACATAGTTTACTTAAGCAAGCTTCATTCGTTTTCTGATATTTTTTTCCTCAACCAAATGAATGCTAAGATACTCTTCTGTATATGATGGCCACATTGGCCAGTTGCTGTAGATGATAAGTCTAGACTCATGGTCAGTTACGGCTTCTGAATAAATAGTTTTCCTTTCAAACCAATTGCCTTTCAGTCCATTCTAATTGTAGCCCACTTCTGGCCTGCCTTGATCTGCAGTTCTGTGTAACTGTTGGCTTCTGGCTTTAGAAAAAGAAGGCAGCTTCCAGGCTAGTTTGGTTTCCCCTGTTAAGTTTTCCGTCCACACTTTATAACATAGTGAGGTGCTAAAGGAGTCTGAAGTTCCCATATTCTAAATTTCTGCCACTCACCAATGGTGTAGTTTGGTTCAAGATGCTTAACCTTTGTAAACCTCAGTTTTCTCATCTGTAAAATGGAGATAATGATACTAGCTTTCTAAGGTTATTAAGAAGAATAAATGAAATACATGCATGAATATTTAAGTATACTGTGCAAACCCTGGATTATGTTATTATTATTATCATATAATATTTAACTCTCAAGGTTGAAGCCTTGCAACAACTGAAAAGATCCAGTAGAAGAGTTTGTTTTTAATTATATGTTCCATTTCTTAGACCATCTTGGCTAAGCCTACAACAACAAAAGAAAAAGCACAATGTCCCCACTTCACAGATGAGAAAACAAATAGTCAGACAGGCTAAGTGCCGCTTGATTAAAAAAAAAAGTGATAAAGTCAGGCTCAAAATTTAGTTTTTTTAATTTTAGTTTTGTATTTTTCATTAATCCATGATATTGTGAATGTGCAGTGGTTCAATAATAGAGTTCAGGGAATGTTACTTTCTCTGTAGCGGAATTGTCTCTTCTAAACTGTGACTATAATACTTTGCCTCTGGTGCGGCACTGAGCCTATTCATACCTTCCCATATGCCTTTGATTTTCTGGTGTCTAAATCTGTCTTTCTCTACACTGAAGTAGAGATGAAAATAACCATTGTGAGCAAAAAAGCTTGGTTAAAGTTTTAAGTTCTCCTGTGCCATGAGGACATAATTTAGCTGACTGCTTCTTTCAAGACTTCCTTTACCTTTTCATTTCTTTGACTATAAATGAAGGGATTCAGAAGAGGGGTCAGCATTGTGGTAAGGACAGCTGTCACCTTGTCAAAATCGAGTGAGTGACTCTGGCTGGGCCTCACATACATGAAGATGTTGCTCCCATATGCAATGGAAATGACGGTGATGTGGGAAGCGCAGGTGGAAAAGGCCTTCCGATGTCCTTTGGCTGAGGGGATGTGCAGGATGGTAGAAATGATGTAGATGTAGGACACAGTGGTGAGCACCAGTGAGGTCAGGAGAATGAGGGAAAATAAGAGGAAGTTTATCATCTCGATGAAATGAGTGTCTATACAGGACACGTGTAGCAGAGGGGCGATGTCACAGAAGGAGTGACAGAGGGGCGATGTCACAGAAGGAGTGACAGAGGGGTGATGTCACAGAAGAAGTGACTAATTTCCTTGTAACAGAAAGGCAATCTGGACACCACAATGGTTGGGCACAGCACAGACAGGAAGGCTCCAACCCAGCAGCCCAGAACTAGTCGGAGACAGGCCCTCTTGTTCATGATGATGGTGTAGTGCAGGGGTCACAGATGGTCACGTAGTGGTCAGAGGACATCACTGCCATGAGGATAAACTCCACTGTCCCCAAGAAAAGAAGAAATAAGTTTGGGTGATGCACCCAGCAAAAGATATGGTCTTCTTGTCCTGCAGGAGACAGGCTAATAGCTTTGGGGTAACTGAGGTGGTGAAAAAAATGTCCAAACATGACAAATTACTGAGGAAGAAGTACATTGGGGTTTGGAGGCAATGATTCGCTCATATCAGGGAAATGATGGCAACATTTCCTGTTAGAGTAAGCATGTAAGTAAAGAAGAGGACCACAAAAAGGGAAATTTGAAGCTTTTGAAGAACAGGAAAGGCCGTCAGGGTAAACTCAGTCACTGTGATCTGATTTGGGATGTCCATTGCAGGCAATACTTAGTGGGCCACACATCTCTGAAAAAAACAAAAACAAAAACAAAAAAACACAGAGATGACACTCAGCTTAAGGAAGTTTTCGACTCCCAATATCTGTGATAAGAGTGAAGTAGAAAAAACTTCGTGTGAGGGGTCAAGAGTGATTCGTTCACAGTCTGCTTCTGACTTTATTAAATGTGGTCCCTTTGGTAAATGACATTACTTCTTCTGACTTCAGTATTCTCATATTTAAAAGTTTGGATTGAATGAAATCATCCTCAAGGTCCCTATAATTCTAGTCTTTATGATTTTAGTCTCTTTTACACAATGCTCCTTCCTGTCTCTTGTTTGCTCTTCCTGACCTATTTTCCCAGCTAAATTCTGTTCCTAAGAAGAGAGGCATACTTAACTGAGAATCCAGTCAATTATTTGAAAAATTGAGGAAAAGAAGATTAATAAAACTTGAGTTAGGCAGGGTGCGGTGGCTCACGCCTGTAATCCCAGCACTTTGGGAGGCCGATGTAGGTGGATCAAGAGGTCAAGATATTGAGACCATCCTGGCCAACATGGTAAAACCCTGTTTCTACTAGAAATACAAAAATTAGCTGGGCATAGTGACATGTGCCTGTAGTCCTAGCTACTCAAGAGGCTAAGGCAGGAGAATTGCTTACACCCGGGAAGCGGAGGTTGCAGTGAGCTGAGATCATGCCATTGCACTTCAGCCTGGTGACAGAGCGAGACTCCATCTCAAAACAAACAAACGAAAAACAAACAAAAAAAAACTTGAGTTACTTTTCTCAAAGTTATTTCAACTTTGAAGGTATCTTCTAAATCAAAGAACACAAACTGTTAAAACTGGCCAAGACAACTTAAGGGGAGTGTATATTTATCTCTACCCATTTTTGTTGTTATTACCAAGTTTTGAATATCAGTGTAATATACAATTGGACACAAATTATTCTGATCAATCAGTCTTTCCCTAAAGCTACTTAGTTTTCCTTTGTTTTTACTTTATATAATATAAATGTTTTGATGTCTACACTGTTATGGAACAAGTAGGTCCGTGATACATAATTCATAATTTGTGTAACCTATTTTAAATATTTTGAAAAAAAATCTTACGGGAAAATGATTATTTGTTGTTGTTTGCCATGTTACATTTAAGCAGCATCCAAAAGAATAACAAACGTTTCCCATTCCCTTCTCCAACTGATTCTTACAGGTTTTCCCAAAGTCTTTTATACTCAACATTTTTTTCCAGCCATTTGAAGAGTAGATTATTAATAATACTGCAAAAAAGTGGACGCCAAAACATGTATTTGATCTATCAAAAAGACGTATATGAAACACTCAGCTTATCTCTGAATACTGCCCAGCTTCACCGAAGATCTATTTCATGTCTGTGTAATTCAGTTGAAGCACTGTCCTCTGGTGTATTATTTTGTGGCTAGTCCTCTAGTTTCAAGTTAAAACAACCAATTTATATCTCTGAATTTTTTAACGTGGTGCACACAGAATTTCCTCTTTAAGGGAGGCCATTTCCTCAGACTCTCTACCTGGGAAAAGTGACCTGCCAGAAGCTGTTATTATTATTAGTTTTTCATTTATTCATTCTTTTAATTAACACATAGTTTTCTTTAGCATATGCCATACATCATGCGAATTTCCAGGTGCTGGAGCCATACCAGAGGGAAACAAAAAATGTAAAGCAAAACAAAGCAAAATGCTACCAGCAAAAGCTTCCCCTCGGAAGCTTACAATATAGTTAAGGGAGACAGAAAATTAGACAAATAAGTGAAATAAATGCTATGATCTTGATTGTGATAAGTCTCAGAGCTAAGACACTTTTTCTAAACATATTTCTATTTGCAAATCTGGCTGTGAATTTTCTGGTTCTTGTAGTTGCTTCTTTATTTTATTCGCTACTCATTTTCTCATGAATCAAGGTAACCTTATTATGTTAATAATTATCTTCATCTTTTCTGTTCCATATAAGAAAATTCTGGTTTCTTATAATTTTTTAACATTTCTAGGTTGTTGGTAAGTACACTTTACAAATGCATAGTGGTTTTTGTCCATCTAAGAGTAATTTTCAAATGTAAGTGGAATGGAATAACTTGACTTGCTGTTGAGCTTAGTAGCAAAGCTCTTTTTACTCCCTTAACATCCTTGGTCCCGGTTTCTAAATCCATGAGTATTTGTCCTCTTCACGTTCCTTCCCAGTCTAAATATTTCTTTTGTTTTTCATGAGGTCAGGCACCATATCTATTTAATACCTCATTCTTTGAGCGCAGAGGTGCTCATTGATTTACTAAATAAATAAATCAGAATTGGGGAAGCTTCTCCCTTAAGCGTGGGTTGCAGCTGCCCCAAAGGTAAGCCATGGTAAACGCTATAGCCTGCATTTTCATATATCCAATACAGACTTCTGTCATAACCTGTGCTTTCTTGGTGTGTTTTTCTTTGTCTAGTTATCATTATCTGTGTAGTTTTAGAAAACTGATTCCTGTAATATCAATACTGGGCTTGGGAAGGAACCCAAACACCACAATGCCTAATCAAGATCTTTCATAGTTCAGAGGTGGGAGACAAACAAAAGGGAAAATCTATGATAAAAGGAGAAGCTTACAATAGTAAGGTGAATTGTTCCACTTCTTCTAGTAATTTTTCAAATTGTTACAAGGTGGGCTATTTAATTATATTTTAAGTTATTAAAGAACTCCAAAGAGTAATATCTATTGAAATAGGCTCTTGGCACCAGTAGAAACTCTTTTTACCACAAACACTCTAATGTTCTCTCCTCGCTCTACTGCTCTTTTGCCCAGACAGTAAACTTTCAAACTATTGACTACTGTACAAAGAGCATAACTATATCTGGTTAGATAAGTAATAATGTTATTGAGGTATAATACAAAAATAGAATAGAGCACACTATGTAGACAAGGAGAAATGCTTTAGAATTGCCCTGCATTACCCCCTCCTCCCTTCATTACTGATAACACTGAAGGCTGACAGATATCTTAAGGCAGAATAATGAAGATTTTCATAACTATCATCCTGTTGTTCAATGCCTATCATCCCATTGTTCCTTTCATTTGTCTAATTTCTTTACAACATCCTTAATGTCTTACATTTTTTTTCTTGTGAGGTAGTCTTTTAGGACCCTGATAGGAGCTTGATTTCCCTCTGGTATTTTAAAAATTGAACAACTCAGGCTTTTCAAAATTATTATACAGTTTTTAGACAATTAAAATCTGTGATTGTTGAAAACAAACGGAGTTGCTATTTGCCATGATTGTCATAAAAAATTTATCACTATGAAAAAAATGGTATTGCGAGCTTTCTATTTTGCTGTACTTTGGGTCAAATGTACATCTCTGAGAAGAAATAAATATGTAGCATTACTCTCCTTTGTGGAGTCTCTTAACTTCTGAAAAGAACCTCGTCTTTTAAAAGTAATCTCAGGGCCCTGAGGGCCTCATCATATCCAGGAAGGAAGGCTCTGGGCTCTCTGGACTGTAATGACCTGTGTGTAACAATTTAGGCTTTCATTTTTGGGGGCATTTTTTCACTCATTAACATTTCTGTGGATCCTTAGACAATTGCATAAAATCGCACATTTAAAGATTCAAGAATTAGTCAGGAAAATGTGGTATAATAGGAAAAAGTATAGCAGGTTTTAGAATCAATGATGTGCTATATTTTTTGTTTAATCACTTGTAGCTTTATGATCTTTTAATAGGACTCTTAAGCATCCTGAGTTTTATCTTCCTTATCTCTAAAATGGCAAAAGTAGTAATGCCAGATTCAAGGTCCTAAGACAGTGCCTACCACTACCTATCTAGTAGGTGCTCACTAAATGTTTGTTAAGAACATAGGGTTGGGAAAGGGTGAACAGAAATGAAATAAGATGTGATGCAGGTTGGGGATTAGAGATAACTCAAGTTCTTGACTATCAGTAAAATGTAAAAAAGTTAGTTACTGAAGTATATTAAAAGATTTAATTACATACTTATATTAAAGATATAACATCTGACACCCTCCCTCATAAAATATTTGACAGAATGGTAATTACTTTTTAATTTATAAAATTACCTATAACAAATTTAAGTGACACTCAGACTGTTTAACATATAAATACAGATAATTACATGACAAAGTTTACTTACATTACACTGCTTGTAGAACAATTGGTAATTACTTCATTCAAATATGAAAGAAATTTGAACTTCGAGTATTTTTTTCCTACTCCATATCATTCATTATTCTTTAAATGCTTTCATTGCTCCAATTTTGAATTCTCTATAAACCTACCTCTGTTTTAGCTGAGACTCTTCCCTACACCACACTTAATTCCCTTTGCAGAACCATACTGAATGGTTATTCAGTTTTAGCTGGAATACTCCATCCATCTTCCCTTGATTGAGAAGCTATCTTTTTATAATCTTTAATTACTTTTCCCAGTTATTTTTCTTAGTCCCATTGAAGAAGTCTAAGTCTTGATTTATACTAACTCCAAGTGTTACACCATTATTTAATCATTTCATTCTACATATCTAGTGTATCTCAAACTTTGAATATTCCTCTGAGTTTCAAGGACTACATTTTTGCCAAAAGGATTTCAATTTGGTAGTGAATCAAGACATTAGACACAATTGAATTAAGCATAGGTCCTTGACTTCTATTTTAGATCACTGGTAAAATGACTGAAAGCTTCTCAACTCTCAATTTTCTTTTTCAGCGGTAGGAATCTAATTTCCTGTCTGTTCAGTCAATTTCTATTTCTTCAGTGGATCCATCCAGAAAATTAAAGTTTTTCAAACCCACAGAAAGTCAGGTTAGAAGAAAACTTAAAGGGCATCTGAGGCAACTTTGTCCTAAAAAGTTCTACAATATCTTCAACAAGTTATTGTCCAGTGACATTAAACTTGCTATTCTTAAATCATCTCATTTTACTTGAACATTCTTGATTGTTAGAAAATATTATATTTGTTTTGAGGTACGTTCCATCAATACCGAATTTATTGAGCGTTTTTAGCATGAAGGGCTGTTGAATTTTGTCAAAAGCCTTTTCTGCATCTATTGAGATAATCATGTGGTTCTTGTCTTTGGTTCTGTTTATATGCTGGATTACGTTTATTGATTTGCGAATGTTGAACCAGCCTTGCATCCCAGGGATGAAGCCCACTTGATCATGGTGGATAAGCTTTTTGATGTGCTGCTGAATCCG